>NC_035434.2:50213110-50534023 GCF_002127325.2 Helianthus annuus | reverse complement strand
CATTCAGATTGATCAAATTTTGAGAAACTTCATTGTAATATTACTTAAAAGATTATTGTTGTCATTCTACTGGAATAAGAGAATTTTTAGCCGTGAAAGAGTGTGCCTTCAGTGAGTAAGGTTAAACTCTTCAAATGTTGGTGGTTGTGCATTTTAAAAAAAACTTGATATCCTATAATTGCAATTGAAATATCAAATATTGTTCTATTACTATTTAAGAAAAACAATATTTGAACAGGGGACTCAACCAAGGTAACGCATTGATTCCATTTTGGGTAGTGGAAACTTGAGAGAAGCTGTGAGGCTTATTCCAATTCTCTGCATTCGACAACATATTTCATACACAGGTTTATTTTTAAAATTTCAAATAAAATCCAGGTTGTAACTGTCTTATTCAGCTATATTTAGCATCACAACCACATAAAACTGAACTTTAATAGGTGGTGGTTTGAGTTTTGATCATAGTTATCAAAGGCGTGAATCTAACACGAAATTTGCGGGTTTTAGTTTAGTCTAAACGGGTTCGGGTCAGTTTCCGGCTGAACACGTTTAGCTAAACGGGTCAGGTTCAGGTCAACCCTTTGGGTTGGCGGGTTGACCAGTTTAACCAATTTATATTATATTATTCTTTTATACAATATGTATTATGTTATAAATTAAATTAAATTGGGTGTTTTTTGTAGTAAGTGTTTATTTAAGTCTACTAATTTGCTGAAAAAAGTAGAAAAAAATTAAAAAAATCGGGTTGATCGTGGCGGGTTTGGGTCAATATGCGAATATTCGAGTCCTGTTTCGGTTCATATGTATGGCACGATTTCGGGTCGGGTTGAACCCGCAAACACGGCCCGTTTAGCACCCCTATTTAACATGCAAGGAAATGAAACTTAAAAGTGTGTGTTATTATTTATGCATACAGTTGCTATTACGTTTTATCATTTCTGTTTATTCTCTGTTTCAGTAAGGTAAATAGCCTGCAACTTCTTGATTTATGAGGTAGAAACTTGATGATATTTAAAAGATTTAATGCCATTTATGAACTTTTGGTAGTTCGTAAGGCTTGCACATCTTATTGGTATGGATCTAATATAGAAATAAGTCGAGTCAACAGGTATGCACTCAATAATTATCTATTGTTCGTTTTATAGATTTTTTGTTAACCATGTGAGCCAATTACCATACTCATGGACTCCAGCGATACCCAACCAACCAGTTACATTGGGCGGATGGGCTCTTTTTTTTGTGTAAATGCAGTGGTTTCCTTAGCATGTTACCTTGTCTTAAGTCCGCAATTTGGCCTTCAGTTCCCTCTAATGCATTTTTTCGTATTTTTTATTGTTTCAATACTATGTGACTTTAAATGGGTTGTCATGGTTATTGATAATTAGTTTCCAGTACACATCAAATAACAACTTTTCTTGAATACCCATTTGATTCTAGAACAGGAAAGTAAGGAATATTATGTTACAAAATGGGTAGTAAAAGTCAACATCTTGAGAAGTTTGACATTTTATGAATAGCACCATCCTTTTATTACATACAGGGATCATTCCAACGATTTGGTAAGTTGCTCTATTTTTTCTACATATGCAATCTTTTAGGTTTATTAGTGCATTGGTTCTTTAATTGGAGTCAATTTTCGCACTTTTTAGCACTTAATTATATATATTCCTATGTTAGATCTATGTATCTGTTGAAAGGGTGAAGTATAAGGTTCAATAAATGATTGTCTCAGTTTTTTTGGTACATTCTTAGGTCTTGCATGAAGGTAGTGTTGATATCTGAAGAGGATGGAGAAGAGGGGACTTGTGTTTGTTTTTGTGAAGTGAATCTATAAAGCACAATTGAGCTAGGGACTTGTGTTTATTTTTGTCAAGATTCTTACACAGATGTGTTAGTTTATAGAAGGATTAATGTGCCGTAGTTTTGTACCACTATATTTGTTAATTTACCTTTTGTTATATTTTTTTGTTTACTTTTATTCTTAGGGTTTCTTGAATATTTGTTCTAGGTTTCATGTTTGGCTGAATTCAAGAAGTTCGAGAGACTAGACCTCACCTTCAATAATCTGTTGTCACACGAGGTAATTTATAATCGATTTATTGAAAAGCTTGCTCTTGGTCACCGTCAAAAGTTCAGTAATTTTTTTTTACTATTCATCACCACTTATAGTTAATATGTATGTATAATAATAGGTTGAAGGAGCTGTGTTGGAAGATGGACGTACTTGCAGCATTTGGGACAAATTTGCACATGAAATTAAATAATAATACGGCATCGTTTTCGTTCAGCTGTTTAGTTGGAACTTGTAGTCGACTCATTCAGGTGTTTGGATGTGTGTTTTCGGTTTGAAGTATAATTTCCTAATGAGTTGTCCTCAATGGGACATTATGGTGTTAACTGGTGTGCTCACAACCAACCAAAAGCTAGGAGTTGTTCAAAACTTTTTTACTAATGTTTTGGATCCAAAAAATGGCCTTTAGCTATTTGTGTTGGGTTTGGATTGACGACCACCCCGTTTTCCACCCACCAAACCATTTAAATTCAAAAACAGATATTGAACACTGAAACTTTTTTATACATTTTCTAAAACATGTTGACCCGCCTGCTTATGTAACCCGTTTAGATACCTAGGTTACACATGTCCCGTTTGGGTTACCAGCATTGTAAGCAAATTTGGATTACGATTCAGCAACTTGATGTGAGTAACTGCTCATGTGCGGACCAACGAAGGTTTGGCCGGAACCACACACAATCTGTCACCAGTGGTTTTATGTCATTCATGATAATATTGTGTGGCAAACAAGCAAAATGAATGTGGAATTAGGGGATGTTTATGGATTAAGGCTTGACCATTTTTATTTCAACTATAACTTTCCATTCAAAACAATATAACAATATAAATTATTTTTTCCTGCCCGGGAAGTTCCCGGGTTATAACCTAGTAATAATATACATCTACATCTACATGAGTAAATAAAAGGAAATAAAAAAATAGATGAATAAAACACATAACAATAATCTACTTACTTGAAACCATCCGATAATAGTAGAAATTTCCCTAGACTTGAACATGACTCCGTTAACAATGAAAACAATACGACTCACAAATCACACATTTTGACCACACCCCTTCAACTAAACAGGTGAAATCTTGCTCCCAGATCTGTTCTTGATCTTCAAATAATTGTACAGTAGCAGAAGAGATTGGCCGGAAGAAATGGCGAAATCGAGCGCCGACGATCTGGAGCTCCGGCGAGCCTGCGAAACTGCAATGGAGGGAACCAAGCAGAAGGTTGTGTTATCGATTCGTGTGGCGAAAAGCCGAGGAATTTGGGGTAAATCAGGGAAAATCGGAAAGGGTCAGATGGCTAAACCTAGGGTTCTTGCAATCACCAGTAAGTTTTCTCTTTGTTCCTGTTTATTATTGTTTTTGTTTGGATCACACACACTTTGTTAGAGAAATTTAGTGGTGGTTTACTTGATTAATTGATTTGGCTGCTTGTGATGTGCTTCATGGTAGTCATAGCTTGTGGAACTAAATTTAACTAAATTTTTAAGGTGCTACCCTAAATCCTAAGGATGGGGAATGGGTTGGGAATGCTATGGGCTTGGCTCATAGTTGTTAATAGCGAATAGGAGACGGTAACAAGCTACCTATACGCTGGGTAGCGATAGCAATGAAATAGCGGGCGCTATTTTATGTTTAGCGACACGCGAGAAGAATATTGTATACGTATATTATATCCAAATACGCTGTTTTATATGTATATTTAACAAAAAACCTAAAATCCCGCAGTTTTATACCTATAAAATCCCGCTATCTATATTTAAACAGAAAAAAAAAACTAAAATCCTGCTATGGAGGCGCCAAATTCAGATAACGACACATGAGCGCCCGCTATGAGTGCTATTAACAACAACTATGGCCTGGCTAAGTTAGACTTGAGTAAGTGGAGATGAAGAGTAGCTTCCCTTTATTTTAGTAGTGTTGACTGCTTGCTTATGCAACGCTTTAGGATGAAAATGAACATAGGGGTACCAGGGGTTTAAAAAACAAAGCACCTCAGGTAGGTAAGTAAGTATCTAAACATCCGTTCAATACCTCAATATGGCCATCAGAAAAGATGGAATATGCTAAGGATGTTTAATGGGCTTGGAAGTTGGAACCAATGTTTTAAAAACCGGTTTTTAAGTCATACCGGGTTGTGCTCTAAAATGGTTCAACCGGTTGAACTGGATTGTATCGGGCAGTTGAACCGGGTTACTAGTTAACCTTATAAATTCCACAAAATACAAATTCATCTCAATAAAGTGATAAACAATCCTATCTCAACTAGGATTTATGTAACTGATCATAGTTTTATCTAAAAACAACTGTTTTAAACAATTGTTTTTATTGTAAACTATTAAAAGCATTTTAAGAATATTTTTATTAGTTATAAACAATATTGCATTGTATGAGGTGAATAACAATTTTAACAACGACGAAATATTGGAATAGAAGACACTTGGTTAATTACCGGAAATATGGAAGATTAATATTATCTTAATATTGTATTTTATTAAAATTAAGAAATCAAATCTTAAGATAATGCAAACCGGTTCAATGGTTTGAACCTCGGATTTAACGCCGGTACATAAGACATACCGTATTTGGGTTTTACCGGCCTTTATCGTACAGGACTCATGTCCGATATCCGGTTTTACCGGTATAACCGGCCGGTTCATACCGGTATTTAAAACATTGGTTGGAACAATTCCTTCAAGATATTACTGAGAAAAATAGGATACCTATAAAAAATAATTTCTTTAAGCTTACCATACATGTTGGGGGCGTTTTCTGCTACAATCCAGATGACCCATGAGGCATAAGATAAAGCTGGCTAGATTGCATGTTCGAATTATTAATAAGTTATTTCGTGCACATGTTTGTTAGTCCATTTCTTTATCTCTGTTGCATTTAGTACCCACATTTACATCATCCCACATAGTTGTTTTTTGACTGCATTTTGTTTCTTTAAATTGTACTTGGACCTTGTTTCTTCGAATGAAAAAGATCAGAAAATTTTGGGGCTCAAGTTTGTCTACTGTTTTTCTCTAAAACCTTGATGAGATCCAATCAAACTTGAGATTCTTTTCATCCCCTACTAACTTCAAGTATTTGAACAAAATGTCCACGGGGCAACTAGGGTTTTAGTATTTATAGGCTAGAATTAGGGACAGGGTTAACCCCTTTGCTAAACAAGAAACTAACAAACTGGGACCACTTTTCATCTTTCATTGTTCGTAGTCCATACTCCATAAGTGACACATCAGATAATGTAACATCGATCCCACATTAGCTTGTTGGCTATGAGAATCCTTGTTCTAAATTATAAAAGAGAAATTAAGACTTTATGTAGTCAAAGCCGAGCGCATGGTGACCGTCATGATCAGGCGCCGGTGAGGCGGGCACCTTGATTCTGTTCAGGCGGAAAACTGTTCTGAATCGACTAGGAACTGGCTTGAACATGCGAAAATTGGACTGGGCCATTTAAATTTGAACTAGACCAACCTCATCTACTCCTGAACTAGCTGCTATCTGCTCTGCTGAGTGACTCCCTGGTTCGAATTATTTGTCTACTGTGAAAATCTTATGTGTAGTGGTTTTATGAGGCGAGTTTTGGGAACTAAAGTGCTGTTTGGTTGGTAACCTTGTGCTGAGCCATTAAGAGGCCTAACCGATTAAGTGGTAGCCTCTGAATCGGTCATCATATTTCTAGAACTTTACCCATTAAGAGATGTATTTTAAGTGAACCAAACACACTCTTCGTCCGACCGATTCAGAGGTAGCATCTTAATGGAATCATTAAGAGGCACCAAACATCCTCTAAAAGATGTTAAGTTTTAACTCTGGAGGTAGCCTCTGAATCGGTCATCATATTTCTAGAACTTGTAGTTATTTTTGCCTATAGTATTTTTGGAATTATTTTTGTTATTGCGCTTTTCTTGTCTTGGACGTGTGTTTTATTTGCACCTCGTCAACATGTGACAAACTGACAGGCGAGCCCTTTGCGCCTTTGACTACGTAGACCGACCAAATGTAATAACAATTAGAAAAAAAAGTTTATCAATAATTCTTATCGTGATTACTTTATCAGTTAATAGTTTGGATACAATTCCTATATGAAGAAAAAAAAACGTAAGTTTGGTCTTTTAAGCATTTGTGTTTTATGCAGCAAAAGAAAAGGATCAACAAACTAAGGCTTTTCTCAACGTGTTGAAGTATTCAAACGGAGGAGTTCTTGAGGTACATAGTTTCCGTTATATGCGTATTTCTATTTATTTTAAAAATCAGTATACTTAACAAATATTATCTCCAAAATATGTGTAGCCTGCAAAACTATACAAACTTAAGCATCTTTCTAAGGTGGAGGTTTTAACTAACGACCCTAGTGGATGCACATTTATGCTGGTAACGCTTCTTTTTTCATCGTAATTGTATTAGCCCGCTCTTTGACTTGTTTAACCGGTCAAATCTTTCTTTAGGGATTTGACAATCTCAGAAGTCAAAGTGTTGCTCCTCCTCAGTGGACCATGCGAAATATTGATGACAGGTAATCATACCTAAAGTTATAAATTTACTTAAACCATAATAATATTACAAAACGTCTAAAGTAGGGTGTGCACGGTTCGGTTCAGTTCGGTTTTATGGTGAAACCAAAACCGTAAACGAAATGTTCGGTTTTCGGTTTTTGAAAACTGTCCGGTTTCAGTTTTTTTCAGTTTTAGCAATGGTTAGGTTCGGTTTTGGAACAAAATTACGTAAGACTCAAAAATAAAAAGTATAATCCAAGATTTAAAAATCTATCTTAGATGAGTACATTTAAGTTGTTATAATACATCTTTCTAATTACTGTTGTCCGCATAAATCTAACCTTCTAATCTATTCTTATGTTTCTTTAAAGTTTTTATTAAAGATTTTCTTTTATAATACTTTGAAAATCATTTAACTTTTATGTTAAGTTTTTATAAGAGATTTTCTTTTATAATACTTTGAAAATCAATTAACTTTTATGTTTAAATTTTGTTATTAATAGATAAATCATTTCAAATATAAATAAATATGTTAATGTTTTTATTGTAAATAGTTAACATTCAAGAATAAAATTTATAATTCATAAATCAATATTTAACAAACATTTAAAAAAATGATTTTTAGGTAACCGGACCGTAAATTTTGGTTTGTTTTTCTCAGTTTTTTGTGCGGTTTGGTTAAATTGGTTCTTTTGGTCCGGTTAAATCGGTTCCGTAGACTCTAAAGTTGTAATGTATTTTCTTATGTTTCAGGAACCGTCTCTTGCTATTTATATTGAACTTGTGTAAAGACGTATTAGGCCATCTACCGAAAGTTGTGGGTATTGATGTTGTCGAAATGGCTCTTTGGGCCAAGGTTCGTACGAATTCTTTATTATATTACTGTTGGTTCGTTTCTTTAGAAGTGGCTAAATGGGCGGGTCGGGAAAGTTGGGTAACGGGTCAAAATGGTTGGGTTGATTCACAAACTCTTTTTTTCCAATTAAATTTTAAAATAATTCATTTTCAAAAATGCGTTAGGGTGTATAACGTTTTTCACCTCGTGACCCGTTTTTTAGCTTATTTTTTTTATTAAACCCGTTAGAGATCAAACATAACACAAATTGGCCCTTTTGAAAGTATTTGGGTCGAAATTGTCACCTTTACTATTTATTATATAATTTACTGATGTAGCTTCTAATACTTTTAATATTATAGGAAAATACACCTGTAGTATCAAAGAAACGCAATATACAAGATGGGCCTGGGCCCGCTGCTGACGTCATTGCAGAAAGTGACATGAAGGTTACAGTTGAGAAAGAGCTTGTTTCTCAAGCAGAAGAAGAAGACATGGAGGCTCTTTTAGGCGTGTATGTTTTTTTTTATATATGTTCTTAAAATTATTACTCGCATATAAAACAACTAGGTTAGAAACCCGTGTACTACACGAGCTGGATCAGTAAAACATTATAGTTATAAATTAGCGGAAAAAAAAGAGAAAAGCGGGGAAATTATGATTTAATATTATTATTTATAAATTATATTTAACAAGAGGGAGAAGCGGAAAAAAATTGATTTAATATTATTATTTAATAGGAGAGAGAGAGACGAGAAACTAAGGGTGGGTGAGGATGCACCAGAAAGTGACACGTGTCCTCAAAAGATTTTCTATAAATATAGATGATTTTGTAATATATTAATAATATTCAACTCTGGTATTGAAATGTTACTCAGATATGTGATGGGTATTGGGGAAGCAGAAGCCTTTTCTGAACGTTTAAAACGTGAACTTCATGCTTTGGAAGCAGCAAATGTGCATGCCATTTTGGAAAGCGAGCCTTTGGTCGATGAGGTCAACTTTCATTTTTTGACTGCTTTTATGTTGACTTTTCACTCAATGGTCAATGTAATTTTTTTTAAAAAAAAATTCCGCTTATTGTCCTACAGGTGCTTCAGGGGCTTGAGGCAGCGACAATTGCCGTTGATGACATGGACGAATGGCTTGGGATTTTTAATATTAAACTTAGACATATGAGAGAGGACATTGAATCGGTATGTGTATATTCTAATAAATATATATATATATATATATATATATATATTACAAGATTACTTTTGTGGGTGATTAATAATGTTTCATTTTTTAATCACAGATAGAAACACGCAATAATCAGCTGGAAATGCAATCTGTAAATAATAACGCTTTAATTGAGGAGCTGGATAAGCTTCTCGAGAGATTGCGTATACCTTCGGAGGTACGTGTTGGATAAAAGGTCAAATGAGTTACATTATTTCACTAATTATCTATTTTTTCTTTTCTAATAATACAATTTAGGTGGTTTTATACATTAAAAATACGAGTAAAGTACCCGGATGGTCCCTGTGGTTTACCAAAAAATTGGATTTAGTCCCTAGCTTTCTAAAAGTACACATGGTTTACACTTTGTAACACATTTAGTCCCCAACTTTTTCCAAAAGTTCATGGATGGTCCCTGTGGTTTGCACTTTGTAACGCATTTAGCCCCTAACTTGGACATGCTAAAACTTTTATATTTGTTAGCTGGGAGTAAATACATTACAAAGTGCAAACCAGGGACCATCCGTCTACTTTTGAAAAGATAGGGACCAAATCCAAAGTTTTGGTTAACTGCAAGGACCATCTGTGTACTTTTTTATTTTCTAATTAACAGTCTAATAATAATAATACTGTGATTTTGTTGCAGTATGCAGCATGTCTAACTGGCGGCTCCTTTGACGAGGCTCGCATGCTTCAAAATATCGAAGCATGTGAATGGTTAACTAGTGCGTTAAACGGCCTTGAACCACCTAATTTGGATCCAAGTTTCGCAAATATCAGAGCGGTATATACAATTTTTCTTCTTCTTTTTTTCTTTTGCAATTCTTTTTGTTTATCATAGTATAACAAAACATTATTTCATTATTTACAGGTCAGGGAAAAGAGGACAGAACTTGACAAATTAAAAACGACTTTTGTTCGGAGAGCTTCTGAGTTTTTAAGAAATTATTTTGCTAGTTTGGTGGATTTCATGATAAGTGATAAAAGTTACTTCTCTCAGGTTTGTTCCATAGGCTTTTCTTATAATTTTTTTTTTATATTTTATGGCATTTGAATTTTGAATTTGGTGGTGTTTTGCATTCGACAGAGGGGACAGCTAAAGAGGCCCGATCATGCTGATCTTCGATTTAAATGCAGAACTTATGCTCGCCTTTTGCAACATTTGAAGGTCAATTGATATAATTTTATAATTAGAGGCGTCAATTTTACCCATACACACGTGAATGGGTCAATTTGTTTTTTTTTTTTTTTAATTTCTAACGGCTCAAATGAACCAAATCACAAAATTTAGTTAAATGGGAAACCGGTCTAATGGTTCCATAGTCGTCCAAAATTCAAAATTTAGCGCATACAACTAGACATGTACAAAAAAATTGTTTAAAAAAAACCCCGAAAAAACCGTTTCTGAAAAACCGGGTTCAACCCGACTGGCCCGATGGTTTGGATACCAGCTCGTATTCTCGATCTTTGAAATCGTTTTATAAACCGAACCGGTTGCTCCCAAACCGGTTTATAACCCGGACCAAATCGGTTTCATAGGTTCGGGGTTTGATCCTTGGAAACCGGTTTAAATCCGAACCGGTTTGAAAAAAAAAAACCGTTTTGTTCACCACTCAAAAAATCGGTTCGGTTAAAAAAATTTATTCAGTTTGTAAAAAAACCGATTTGTACACCTCTACATACAATCTAAATTACTTTATGCAAAGTTATATTATTATTGGTATAATCTAATATTCTTAATCATATTTAACAAATTAATACTTTTTATTTTTTTTATAAAGTTGGACAAAACTTGACCTGTTTTGACTTGAACCCATTTTGATCCGTTACTCATCTCACCAATCCACCCTTTTACACATATTAATATTGTGTTTAAGAATCTATTTACGTATTATAATATGCAGAGCCTGGATAAAAATTGTTTGGGTCCTTTGAGGAAAGCGTATTGTAGCTCTCTAAACCTGCTTTTACGGCGTGAGGTAAGCATAAAGTCTCGATCTTTATATTATATAAAACACGTAACTGAATTTTTTCTATTAAAAAGTTATAATATTTTTTTTCAGGCTCGTGAGTTTGCTAATGAGCTTAGAGCTAGTACTAAAGCATCAAGGAATCCTACTGTTTGGCTTGAGGGTTCCGGTGGTTCAAATCAAAACGTAAACAATGCTGATACGTCACAGGTTTCCGATGCATATGCGAAGATGCTCACAATATTTATCCCGCTCCTTGTTGATGAGGTTATAAATAAATTTAAAAGTCCTATTTGTTGTATTTATTAGGAGTAAAATGCCATTTCGTCCTTGAGGTTTGGCTAGTTTTGCAACTTTTGTCCAAAGGTTTGTTTTTCTGCATTTGGATCCAAAAGGTTTGAAATCTTGTCATGCTCATCCGGCTCGTTAACTCCATCAGGGGTATTTCTGTCTTTTTTATTAACATAAAGGGCAATTCGGTCTTTTCAGGGGTATTCGGTCTTTTTACATAAAGTGAAAAAGACCGAATTGCCCTTTAAGTTAATAAAAAAGACAGAAATACCCCTGACTTAACGGAGAAAAATGGAGCCTGATGAAAATGACAAGATTTCAAACCTTTTGGATCCAGATGCGGAAAAACAAACCTTTGGATGAAAGTCGCAAAACTGGCAAACTTCAGGGACGAAAATGGCATTTTACTCTATTTATTAGTATTATTATATGTGTTAGAAAATTGTCTTAATTATCATCATTAATTATTGCAGAGTTCCTTTTTTTCGCATTTCATGTGCTTCGGAGTTTCCGCACTCGCTCCGCCAGGAAGTCCCGCCAATGGTGACAAATCAAATGATGATGATTTAGGGATTATGGACATTGATGATAATGATACCACCACTAAAAGTAAAACACCTGCATGTATTTTTAACTTTTTAACCGTCCATTTAATGTACACCGTTGTTGACCTATATATTTGTATAAAATCTTGTAGATATATCAGAGCTTGAAGCACTAAACGAGTCACTTCGCGATTTACTCGATGGGATCCAGGTACATCGATGTAACATACGATGTTACACATGTTATGTTAAAAAGTTTAATTATTTTTTTAACAAAACTTATATTTGAAAGCAAACGGGTTGAAAGTTCTGTGGTTAGTTATGATTAAAAAATATCATGTTG
Organism: Helianthus annuus; assembly: GCF_002127325.2. NCBI lineage: Eukaryota > Viridiplantae > Streptophyta > Magnoliopsida > Asterales > Asteraceae > Helianthus > Helianthus annuus. Next base: position 50,522,242 of record NC_035434.2, on the reverse strand, counting down.
ATTTTCAGGAGGATTTTTATGCGGTTGTTGATTGGGCGTACAAGATTGATCCGTTACGGTGCATATCAATGCACGGGATAACCGAAAAATATATTTCTGGTCAGAAAGCAGATGCAGCCGGATACGTGCGCCTTTTACTTGACGCACTGGAAGGAAGAATTACCGCACAATTCACTCGTGTATGTTTTGACTTTTTTGTTGACCCGTGTTCATTTATACGTACCTCTAATTTGTCACTTGAAATGTAGTTTGTAGATGAAGCCTGTCACCAGATTGAACGGAATGAACGAAATGTTCGACAAATGGGCGTCTTGTCATACATTCCCAGGTAAGCCGTACAAAATGTCAAGTTATAATAATCCGTTTTTAATGTTTAGATAAAAATATATTTTGTTTTATCTGATTATTTTAGACATTCTCTACATATACAAAAACCAATTCTCTACAAAAACCAAGTTGGGGGAATAGTGCCACGCAGCTGCGTGGCACTCCCCTATTCGACCAATAATTTTTTTTTTATATTCGTTTTAAAATTACGGTTTCGTCCTTACTTTAAAATAACATTACGTTTTCGTCCCCAACTCAAAATAAAATTATGTTCTTGTCACTCGCTCAAAATTACGATTCTGCCCTCGGTTCAAAATTATGATTCTATCCCCATATTACAATTACAATTTTGGCCCCGGTTCAAAATAAATTTTTGTTTTTGCCCCAAGCGTGGCACTCCCCTATTCGACCAACAATTTTATTGTTTTATATTCTTTTTAAAATTACGGTTTCGTCCTTAATTTAAAATAAAATTACGTTTTCGCCCCAGCTCAAAATAAAATTATGTTTTTGTCACTCGCTCAAAATTATGATTTTGTCCTCGGTTCAAAATTATGATTTTATCCCCATATTACAATTACAATTTTGGCCCCAGTTAAAAATAAATTTTTGTTTTTGCCCCAAACTAAAAATGACGACTTTGCATTTTCGCCCCGTTTTTCAAAAATTATGATTTCGCCTTCAGTTTAAAATTATGTTTTTGCCCGGTTCAAAATAAAACTATGCTTTTGCCCCCCTATTCAAAATTACGATTTTCCACTCAGTTCAAAATTTTGACCCGGTTCAAATTAAAAATATAGTCTTGTCCCCAGCTTAAAATTACGATTTTGTCCTTAGTGCAAAGTTATATTACGATTTTGTCTCCGGTTCAAATTTATAGTATTGCCATCACTTTAACTTTTGCCAAATTACGATTTTACCCAAGTCAACAAATACAACTTTGCCCTCAGTTCAAATTATTGTATTGCTATGGTTTTACTTTTTTTAGCAAAACTATAAAAGTGTTTTTTTATTAGTTGACTGGATTTAATTTTTTTCCATGTCAAGGAGCTTCCTAAAACTCACTCATTAATCCTTACAAACTACAGTTTTGCCCTGAGCTCAGAACTACGCTCTTGTCGTCGTTTTAGTTTTTTTTTCCTAACAAAACTAAAATAGTGTTTTTTTAATTGATTGAGAATTATTCGGCCATCGCCCCGCAACGCGGGCGGTGGCATTAACTAGTTAATATAACAATTGTGGGTGCTTATTAATAGTAGAATTTTTGTTTTTTAGTGCCTAAATTTTGTTTACCTCCCTGATCTTTAATAAGTTTAACATTTGGTCCCTCAGCTTTTATAAAGTTATATTTGTTTTTCTTCTTTCTTTGAATCCATTTGCACTACAACCCCTGAACTTTAATGAAGTTATCATTTTGAGTTTTTAACGAATTTCCTGTTACGTGATTTTTTATGGGGTTCATTTTTTATAACGCTTCACCCGAGTTATTTCATAATGTTGTTTCTAAACCGACCGATTGTTTTAAACGTTTTTTTCAAACCGTTCGATTTTTTTAAACCGCCCGACGCTCATCTCTAAATACACCGTTGCGACGTGTTCTTTTTGTGAATTTTCGTAAACCTTTTTTTAAACTGACCGGTTGTTTTAAACGTTTTTTCACACCGCTTGGCTTTTTAAATCGCTCGGCGCACCTCAATGCGACACATTTTTTTCTACTTTTAAACCGATTGTCGTGTCTATATACGTTTTGGTGTAAATTTTGTTCGAGCAACTTGCTTTCGTATATAACAACGTAACTTTTCTGTGACTTTTGAATATACAGTTGCGACGTGGTTTTTTTTTATAATAACGTACCGCGATTTGCTTATTTTTTATCTACATTTCGAACCCGCCACGGAGTGCAGGTGGTAAGCCACTAGTTGTAGTATGTTTATAAATCCTTTTAATTGGTGTTAAATATTTTTAATGTAGATTTGCTACTCTTGCTACGCGCATGGAACAGTATATTCAGGGACAGTCTAGAGATTTAGTTGATCAAGCATATATTAAGTTTGTAAGTATTCTCTACTCTTGATCTAATTACTGGTCATCTTTTTATATTTTAATGTTTTTTTTTTGTATAAATTATTGGTGAATAATTGAATATTGTTTGTCAGATTGGTGTGATGTTTGCAACTCTGGATAAAATTGCTCAGACCGACCCAAAATACGCCGATATTATACTTCTAGAAAACTATGCTGCATTCCAGAATAGGTAAAATTTTACTTTATACAGGTGGCAAAATGGGCGGATCCGTGATTGACCCGTAAAACATTTTTTATTCATTTTAACTAAAGAGTTGATGCGTTAAAGATGATTACAAAAACCATCTTTTTTTTTTTTTTTTAAATAAAATGATTCAGGAGGTTGTAAGCCTAAAAAATAGAAAAAAAATAAAATAAAAATAGTTGCTGATCAGTGCCAGTTTTATGCAGTTTGTATGACTTGGCAAATGTCGTTCCGACTTTAGCTAAATTTTATCATCAAGCGAGTGAATCATATGAACAAGCTTGCACGCGCCATATCAGTATGATTATTTACTATGTAAGTTAACGGCTTTTATTTAATGGTATATATTACGAATTTGAATTTCTCGATCGGTAGTCGTTAATTCTTGGACTGTGTATAACCGTTCTTAAATTTTTGCAGCAATTTGAGCGACTTTTTCAATTTGCTCGAAGAATCGAAGATTTGATGTACACCATCACTCCTGAAGAGGTTGGTACTTAACGTAATATTTATTAAATGAAACAAACTATATTATTCGTCTTAATATATGCTTTTAAATCAAGTTTAAACTAAAAGAAATATGTCTTCGTTACAGATTCCTTTCCAGCTTGGTTTATCGAAAATGGATCTCAGGAAGGTGGTGAAATCAAGTTTATCAGGAGTAAGTTATTATATATAATTATTAATAAAAATATTTTGGAATAATACATAACAATAGAGTTAATTACACCGTTAGTCCCTGTGGTTTATGGAAAGTAACAACCTCAGGTACTAATAGTTCAAAGTAACAATCTAAGGTTTTAATTTTTGATTTTGTAACATCCTTGGGCCTTAAGGCTAACAGCCGTTAAAAACTATCTGAGAACTTAGTACCCAACCTTGAACTTTGGAGAAACCACAGGGACTAACTACAAAATTAACTCTTGTAATATATAAAACACAATTTTTCTTTTTTCTCTTATTATTTAATTAAACCATTTTAATTATGTATGTAAACCATTTTTTAAATAATTATACGTAATTGACGTATTAAAGCTAATTTGAATCCACTTCAGTAATTAGCTTACAAGTAAATTAACGGGTATATTTCACAAAATATAACCAAGTTTTAGGAGTGTTTCAATTAGGTCACTCATAAAAAAAATTGTACTAATTAACTCATTAAAGTTTATTTTATTTGCTAATCCTATATAGTTAATCTGAATGGGAGGTAAACTATCTTAGGTGACATTTATTTTTTATTTCTATAAAACTTCATATTTGATTTATTGTTTGATGACCACCTTCAAACTAAACTTCATATTGATCAACCATGTGCACCTTTTTTAATAAAGTTGAATTTAGTTTTTGATGGATATAAACTTTATTTTTTTTTTTACTAAAAATGAATTATGTGTAAAAAGGCTTAGAATTAAAAGTGACTTATTCCATGGTTTCGAGAAGTTTTTTTTATAACGCATATTGACCATTTTGGATTTTATAAATTAGCGTGCTTTGGTTTGTCCTCATTTTTATATTTTTAGTTAAATAATAAAAAAAAAAGACTCGGTTAAAGAAAATGAGAAAAATAAAATTTGTGTTTTAAATACTATCAGAGTTAGTTGCGGGCCCTGTGGTTTCTTCAAAGTAAAAAGGTTGGGTACTAAGTTCTTAATTGACAAAAATTCCCAAAGTTTTCGGTTAGTATTTAACACCCGTTAGCCTTAAGGCTAAGGCCCTAAGATGTTACAAAATCAAAAGTTAAAACCTTAGATTGTTACTTTAAACTATTAGTACCTAAGATTGTTACTTTTCATAAAGCACAGGGACTAACGGTGTAATTAAATCCATAACAATATTTGAAAGTTATTGTATAATTTAAAAAAATAATGACATACTATTTGCATACACAGGTTGACAAGCACATTGGTGCAATGTATAAAAAGCTGCAGAAAAACTTGACCTCTGAGGAATTATTACCTTCACTATGGGATAAATGCAAGGTATTTTGATCTATATTAGTTATAGATTTTTATTCTGTATTATTATTTTTATTTAATGGAATATATACTATATACTATTTTCGCCACTAAATGAAATAAAATTAATTAATGATCCACAGAAAGAATTTTTGGACAAGTATGATAGCTTTGCTCAGCTCGTTGCAAAGATCTACCCGAGCGAGACAATTCCGTCTGTTACAGAAATGAGAGATATTCTAGCATCGATGTAGGGTTCTAGTAGCAGGTTTATAGACGTTTTTCAAAACATCCAGATCTATGTATAAATATGTGCTACTTTGCGTGGTCGACTTGGTTTTTTTTTTTTTTTTTTTATTTCACTTGTTTGTAAGTTGTGTTATGAATATATTAGAGTTAAATGCTTGGTTGGTCCCTGTGGTTTACAAAAATTTCATACTTGGTCCTAGTGGTTTACTAATTACACGCGTGGTCCCAAAAGTTGTCAAAAATGAACTCGGTTAGTCCCATGACTAACCTATGTTAAATTTCTCAGTTAACTATGTATGAAATGAATAATTAAAAACCTAAAACTAAGAATTAAAAAATTAAAAAATTAAAAAACCCACTGCATCATCTTCATCACCAACCCGCACTGATTAAACAGATCCGGTGAGTCTAAAGTGGGTTTCAGGCTTCGGCTGAGCTGGACCCGGATTACTCAGCGAAGCTACTTGCACAGTGGTTAACTCCGGGCGGAGAGCCCTGTAAAGATTCCTCCACCGAGGATATCATCATCCGAGGGTGGGGTTTGGACCTTGAGTTGGGCGGTGATTACTTTGAAACCGATTCAAGAACTCCAACGGGTCTGCTCGGTTGCCTGAAATCTAGCAATGTAAGAAGTCAGATTACAATCGGGATGTCTGGGTGGGTCGATGTAAGGTTCGCCGGAGAGAAGAGGGAGGAAGAAGTGGTCGTGGTGGATTGGTTTATTCGCCGGAGAAATCGGACGACCGGCAAGTCGCCGGAGAAATAATCCGGTGACCAGATTTGAGAGAGAGAGAGAGAGAGCAGAGACCTTGTGTGCGGCTTAATTTTTTAGAGAGAGAGAGAGAGCGGTGACTAGATGTGCGGCTTAATTTTTAGAGAAAGAGAGAGCGCTGACCAGATTTTTAGAGAAAGAGAGCAGGACCTTAAGCTTCTGTGGGTTGGTGATGAAGATGATGATGGTGATGAAGATGATGCAGTGGGTTTTTTAATTTTTTAATTCTTAGTTTTAGGTTTTTAATTGTTCAAGGGTAATATAGTAATTTCACACATAGTTAACTGAGAAATTTAACAGAGGTTAGTCAGGGGACCAACCGAGTTCAGTTTGACAACTTTTGGGACCACGCATGTAATTAGTAAACCACTAGGACCAAGTATGAAATTTTTGCAAACAACAGAGACCAACCAATCATTTATTTCAATATATTATTTATAGTGACTCTCCACATCATTAACTTCTCGTTGTATTTACTCTTATGTTATTGTTGAGCCTATAAATAGAGGTTTTTAATTTCCTACATATACATCAATAGGATTTGTATTCTCTCATTCTCTTATTCTTATCTCTATATATTACTAATAGGTTTAGTTGTTTTACAACATGTTATCAGCACAAAAGTGCTCTCTCCAATAAAATCCCAATCCTAATCGTTTTCCATCGAGTTCGGTTTCAACAAGTTGATTTGTCGTGATTAGCGACCTTACAAAATTTGGTAAGTGTTGGGAACGTGTGGCTGACTGATGTGCTTTGATTCTAAAACAAAAGGGATCCATTACAATGATTATCATTCTCTATTTTCTATTGCTTGCCGGTGAAATCAATACCTTCCTTATGATCATGTATGTATTTAATTTACCCTTCTGAGATAATTTTATAATTACCTTTCTATTGGTTTGAGTTTCTATGAGACATTTAATCAACAATTATTTAATTGATAATATTATTAATAGCTAAAAGTATAAAACATTTTTTTTCTTGATTGTTGATAAAAAGAAGGGTAAACTACACTTTTCATCCTTTATGTTTGTAGTGGGTTGCAATGGATACCCTTTAATTTCAATAATTACAGTCATAATCTTTTATTTGGAAAACCCATTACACCTTTCGTCCTTTACCACTAACCAAATTAAAAATCAACGTTAACTAAAGTCACATAAACCCCATGTGAGGGCATTTATGTTTTTTTCACACGTTCTTTCTCCCATTTATCAAACCATCTTTCAGAACTCTCTCTTTATCTCAGCTCTCTCTTTATATCTCTCTTCAACCAAATCCCCACCACCACCAAATCGGATATATAGTGAGATCCTCTGAGATGCAGGAAACCAAATCGGAAGTACAAACTGAGATATATATATATATAGAGAGAGAGAGAGAGGGGTATGTATAAGTTGACAGGTGTTCTTAGGTTACCCCTTATGAAACCCATTTCCCTCTTTTGCAGAAACCCGAATCGGAGCTCTAAGATCGACGAAATGTTGCGAGTCGCCGGGAGGAGATGCTCTTCATGGTTGTCGTCTACTCCGGCTTCATCCGCCATCATCTCTTGCAATGATTCCAGATGTATAGAGAGAGGGGGTTCAGCTCTCTCTCTCTCTCTCTCTCAGCTCTAATATAGAGAGAAGGGTATGTATAAGCTAAGATGCAGGAAGTACACGTATGTCACCAAATCTGCCACCACCAAATGTTCAGTTAAACACAAATCTGCCACCACCAAATGTTCAGTTAAGTGTGTTTATTAATCTTATTGATTTGTTTGCTTGAAGGCTAGAAGGTGTAGGCTTTCAAATGTGGAAGATGACTGAAGTTTTGAGGGTTAATGAAGAATAAAGTGGAGAAGTAAAAAAAAAAAAAAAAAAAAAAGATAAGATGTGTTGAAGACTTGGATGTAAAACCATTCAGCCGATGGGTTCTAAGGCCATCCGTAGTCATAAAGCCCTTTGTGGGTGTTATGCGACATTTGTCGTGCCACGTCGTACAGGAGTTTTATGAGGCGTTATATCACTAGAGCCCATAGTTATAAAGCCCCTACCTCATCATTATTTAATTATTACCCCTTCAATTATTCATACATATGTATGTGTATATATGTGTGTGAGTGGGGGGGGGGGGGGGAAATTTGAAGATCCATAGCGTCGTGAAGGAGATAGCGCCACCCACCAAACCAAGCCCCATAGCGCCGCCCGTCGTGGTGTTCGGGGCGCTCTGGGGCGTTATCTTTGAAAAAAATGCCCAAATCATGCCCCACTGTAGGTGACCTAATAATGATAATAATTAGGGCTGTATATTCTCCACCTTTGATTCCTTCAAAGTCTAATCTAACAATTTACAATTGGCAGGCATAAAGTATGGGTTAGATTTGATGGTTTCGATTTAGGTGGATCTAGTGATCTAAAAGAGAAGGGAGTGGTGGTGATGGTTGGCGGCAGATGGTGGTGATTGGCGGCGGGGTGCTGATTGTAACCGGCCGGGCGCTGGTGGTGGTGGTTGTAACCAGCGATGGTGGTGGTTGTTTTAATTTAGAGACATTAAAATAAAAGCGTGATGACGTTAATGCCTTAAGTGAATAGATTTAACTTAAATTTTTAACTTGGTTAGTTGTAAAGGACGAAATGTGTAATAGGTTTTCCAAATAATGGATTGTAACTGTAATTATTAAAGTTAAAGGGTATCCATTGCAACCCGCTGCAAACATAAAGGACGAAAAATGTAATTTACCCTTTTTTTTATCAGCTAAACTTGCACACCATGATGTTTGAACCACTTACCTACAACCTTAAACTCTATCTAACTCATAAACACCATTCGGCTATTCCCAAGTAGATTCTTAAAGCTTGTGTGCTTTGTTGATTGTTTTTTGAGAAAAATGCCCGGATAGTCCCTGTGGTTTCGCCTTTTTTCACCTATAGTCCCCACCTTTCTAAAACTACCTGAATAGTCCCCAAGTTTTCATTTTTTGTTCCCGGATAGTCCCTGGGTCTAACTTCAGTTTGTTTTCTCTGTTAAGGAGGGTGTGAAATGACAAAAATACCCTTTCCTTAAAAGGCCAAACCATAGGGACTATCCGGGCATCTTCTTCATATTTATTTATAAAACCCCACCACCACACTTCATCTTCAACCTCCACCCACCATCACCCTCCTCCACCCTCTACCATCACCGCCACAGTTTCAGAGAAAACCCGCCCGTCTAAAGGCCAACTGCGATAAAAGTTGGGCTCGGTTCCGAACCGACCTCAAAACTACATCGCCATCATCACCCCCCACCCCCACTCCTTCTCCCCTTCCTGTTTGTTTCTTTGTCTTTGCAACCTGCAACCTGCAAACACCACTGGCCCACCATCGGACGACCACCTGCCATCACCACTGGCCCGCCATTATATTGTCGCATTATGTGTATTTGGGATTTAATGTCAGAATCAAAAAGAACAAGTTCACATAATCAAATAGTCACTACAGATTTTTGGCATAATCATCACTTTAGTTCACAGTTGCAAAGGTCTAAATCTACTTACAATTGACACGTCAAAACCCTATCTTCACAAACACATCTGCTCAACACTTGTTTCCCTCCCAAATGCTCTCATCTACATATTTATCAAATAAAACACAGACAAATCAATTGAAGAACTGATCCATCTCATCTTCCTCTCGATCTCCCTCTCACCTTACACAAAATCCGATCACCGGATTCCAGATCCGGGCGACGTTTACAGGCAAGACACCCCCCCAACTCGGTTCTTCGCTGATGAAGACCACCGACAGAACCAGGAAGAGACCGGAGAAGGAAAGGGAGCCGCCGCACACGTCCGCCGTAACCAGCCGCCACTGTACCACACACCACTGCTCCGCCGTTGTGCCACCACCATCGTCATCACGTATCAATCACCCACCATACCTCCACTCGAACCACCTCCATGCCGTCGCGACCAGGTGGCCAGAGACCACCCGTCTCGATCTCGCCTCTTTCTCCCTCGGTTCTCTCTCTCTCTCTCTCTCTCTCTCGGTTGAATCTCACTCTCTCTCTTGGTTATGCAGGTTATGTGTGTGTATATTGTGAGATAAAACTAATGGGGACTAGGGTTTTGAAGAAGATGAAGAAGATGCCCATATAGTCCCTATGGTTTGGCCTTTTAAGGAAAGGGTATTTTTGTCATTTCACACCCTCCTTAACAGAGAAAACAAACTGAAGTTAGACCCAGGGACTATCCGGGAACAAAAAATGAAAACTTGGGGACTATTCAGGTAGTTTTAGAAAGTTGGGGACTATAGGTGAAAAAAGGCGAAACCACAGGGACTATCCGGGCATTTTTCTCTTGTTTTTTTTTTTAACTCTTATACTTTTCATCTTTTACAAATTTATTACAATGTTTTTTTTTTCTTCATTTTTAACCCCAATACTTTTCCACTTTCAACTTTAGTCTTCTATACTCTTCATCTTTTACAAAATTTTCGTTCAACGTTTCGATATAAATTTTGCGACTTAACACGTTGCAACGTGCGTGTGTAATTTAACGTTTATACTAATTTGTTTTTATTTGTTAAGTATAATTTAAAAATGAGAAATTGTGTGCTTAATAACTTTTAAAAGTATATATCCATAATCATAACCAACATAAATAAAAACACAGCCATAAATTATGAATAATAAATAATAATATTGATCCATAATCGTATAACCAACATAAATAAAAATACAACGATAAATTACAAATATTGATCCATAATCATATAACTAACATAAGAACTTCCAAGACGCTAAGACTAATACATAAAATGAACATATGGTCAATGTAGACAAATAGATGATAAATACTATTCCATTTTCCATTAAATTACCACTGCTTAGATCATCCATGTTAAACCCTTGATCACCACAGTTAAACGGTTCAGAATTCCCGGTGGGAACAAACGTGCACACGCGTCTTAACAGGTTGATACTTGTAGGCGCCCCGTTTCACAAACCGGTGGAAGTCATCATCCATAATATAATCCGGATCTAGGTCATTATCTTTGAAAGCAATCGCTTCAAATGTAAAAGTTTACTTTGTTTGGTTAAGTTTTGACCAAGTTATGCTTGGTTAAAGTAGCAACACAAAATCTGTCCAAACAAGGAGTTTAAGTCGAAAATGGATTAATTGTGCATACTACGGATTTGACGGAAGAGTGAATAGAATGTGACTTATAACCATATGAGCAAGGGATCTCATGTAGCATGGTTGTTTAAACCTAAAATTCTGATTGGAAAGGGTTTCGAAGTGTTTTGACCCGTTATGGCTAGTTTACGTTAATTAACTAGCCGTACGCGCAAATACGGGTTCCAGTGGTTGAATGGGTCTTATGACGAGTCTAACATATCAAAACAAGTTTATTTATGTTATATGACCAGTCTTGAAGCAAGAACATAGATCATTTATGTTTTAAAACCATTTTTGTGCCAAAGGGGCATTTTTGACATTTTAAAGTATGTATAGTTGCTTCGTCATTTGACCTATCAAATGACATGACCATAAGGTATAACCTCAGGGGGTTATTCTCTATATTACTATGGCCATATTATTGGGCTTGGTTGGGTCATAAGGTTGACCAAACGAGTCGGATTCAAAAGTCAAAGTAGAAGTCAAACTACTTGACTTTTGACTAGGAATGGAACACTAAACTAGAAATGATGAGTTAGACAAGCTAAAACATGTCTAATAATGTTTTATAAACTGATTTGGTGTCAAAACTTTAGGTTTTTTTTTACTAGAAAACTCTTTCGTCGTAAAATGCATAGTTTTACATTTTTGACTTTATTTCGTATAAGTTTGACTTGTCATTTCACCTACTATGCGTGATGATCAGAGGGTGTAATCACAAGGGATTAACACCTTCATTATTACGACTACGTAGCAAAGTTCATTTTGAATTTTGACTTGTCCGAAATGGTCGGAATCGAAAGTCAAAGCAAAAGTCAATTTGCTTGAGTTTTGGCCTATAACTAACTACATAAAATGAAATAGACTAGGAGAAAGAAACACTTACTTGTATTTAGAAGAAGGATTAGAACTAAGGAATGGTGGCCTCAAATGCAGAAACAAGCTGTAAGAGTGTGTAAGTGAGAAAGAAAGAATGGTGTGAAGAAAATGGAAGAACATGAAGCCTATTTATACTAATCTTATATTAAGGAGAGCTTGACAAGTGTGTTATGATGACGCTTAGTGTTCTAACATGTGTCCTAAAGGAAGGTGCTAGGTGGCAAGAATTGAAGATAGGTGGCAATACTTGGTGATCAAGCAAAAATTTGCTTGCGGGCACTCTTACAGACCATATGGTAAGCCTTACGGTCCGCAAGGCACTCTGACGCGCCAAATTTTCATTTTTGACAGTTTTAGCCCCGGGACTTGTATTATTAGCTTTTTGACATTTTTAACCCCTCTAACTTATTACTTAAGCTTTATGAAGGGTATTTAGAGAATGTGTAACTTATATCTTTGTCTCAGAATGTTGTTACATTAAAACTCATTATATTTAAATTTCGAAGACTCGAAATTTTCGCGGAGGTTATAGAATTGAGGAAAGAAATCCGCTTAATGGTGTTGTGTCTGCGTTAGGGATTTTGATTGGTTAAAATAACTCCAACCGTTTGATCTAAACAGATCTGGATAAGAAAGGAATGGCTGGGGTTATTTGAGGACCCCGTGTTCTAGATCGACTCTTTAGCGGCGACAATTTTGAAGTCGCCGCTATATGTGTACATTTCTTGTAGTGAATTGCTGCTGGTTGCTAAACCTGTAACAACCGTTGTTTCGAAAGTCAAAGTCAAGTCAAGATTGAAGTCAAAGGAATAAAAGATTGCTAATTGCGATCTGTCACTCCTTGCTCAACTACTATTTTGACTTCTTTGACTTGTAATCGAATCTTTTATTTTATCGCTTTAGTTGTATTATGTGGAGTACTTGTTAATAATCGAGGTTTTATCGCTTTATCGCCTATCGCATCACAATCGCATTCGCAACTCGAATTATGCGTTCTGGATATTGTTTTACGTGTGTGTGCTATTTATGTGTTACTTGTGCATGTTATTTATGTTTATGTTGTGGTGAATAATCGAAACGTAATCGCAACTCTATCGCAATCGCAATACGCAATTTATCAAGGATGATTGTATGTTAGATATAGCGAGCGATGATTAGGTTATTTATTGTTTAATACTATCGCATCGCAAACTCGCTCGAAACACAATCGCAACGCTCAACACGCGAATCGAAACGACAAAACTCAGCACGCCGGACACCAGGATCGAGTGGCCAACCGATCGAGTGGCCATCCGATCGGATTGCCATCCGATCGGTGGCTGATCTGATCCATGTGCACTTTCCTCTTTTGGAAACCCTATAAATACCCTCCTGTCACATCATTTGTGATGTGACAGCTCCTCCACTCGACCAGCTCGCTCAAGCACTCATTTCTCTCGATTTCTCGCGATCCTTGTAAGTTTTCAACCTAAATCTTGTACTTCTACGATCTACACACACTTCTTCATCTTTTTCACCTTTTAATCATGAAATCAGCGGATTTGAGGTGTTCTAGGATGATGTCATCATGGAGTTCTTATGAACCTCAAACTTTGGCCTCATTCCACCAATAACAACTCAGATCTGAAGGATTTCCACATAAATAATCAACGTTTTCGCACATATCTACACATATTCATGGTTAAAAGGATTGAAAGATGGTTTTCTAACTTTCTTTCAACTCTTTTACACTGAATGCACTCAAAATCGATAGAATCGGAGGTTGTTCTGATCTTCTACTCCTTCTTAGTGATGTGTCGGTTCAAGATCTGTTTTCTATTAAAGAGACAACCGGCTTCGGGTTAAACACGAACCACCGTCTCGAACAGTTGACTGACCGGACTAGGGTGATTCCTGTTCGATCGGGTCACCTGGGTCTTGATGGGGTTTCTATTGTCTGGCACGTCGTCATATCGTCTCGAATAAACTGCAAAACTTTCAAAACAATCAAGTGGCAAAGACGATCAAGTCGTTGGGATGGATTGCCGTCCGATCGGATTGCCATCCGATCAAACAACCATCCGATCGGCTTACACTTGGTTCCACACTTAGACTTTTATTTCAACTTTTCCATGATCTGAATGTCGAACGGATTGCCGTCCGATCGGATTACCCTCCGATCGAACGACCATTCGACCATGTGACATTTGGAACTTCGATACTTAACCCTTTTTCCAAATTTCAAGGATCATCAGTAACTAACGGATTGCCACCCGATCGGATTGCAATCCGATCGGGTGACAATCCTGCTGTGAACTTATTCTCTCTAAGTGTCCTACCAATTGGATCACTATCCGATCGAACCGTCGTTCGATCGAACGACCTGAAGGATAGAGATATTTCTCTGTTTTCAAAATGCTACAACGAAAACTTCAAAGTCATCATACACAAACACATCCTTACCAAACGAGATGTCAATCCAATCGAATGGCCATCCGATCGGATGACCATCCGAACGGATTGACATCCGATCGACTAGCCATCCGATCGGATTGCCATCCGATCGTATTACCATCCGATACTTACCACCTTTGCACCGATTTACGCGCCGCTTATCGTTTATGCTATCGTTAACTGTTTAGGCTAATCTCCCTCAGCGCTCCCTTCAATCCAAGAGAGTGTTTACTTGTTAAATACAATCTGTGAGTATACTCGATCCCTTTTTGCTTTATGCACTTTTGGGTGTTACATACGTTATCTATATTCAAATCACATCAATCACACAACGCAAACACTATTTATACGCTAACCGTTTTTGCATGATACGTGTTATTCGATGAATGCTTGTATGTTATGTTAACACAGTGATTGTTGCCTGACACCTTAGCAACGATAGTACTATAGTTTGGACTCAGCACCTGTCGTGGACAGGGGTTGTTAAGGGCTTTACTTCACGTGTCCTAGTGGGGATATGTGTTGCACATTCTACAACTCGCAGTCACGTCTGTGCATATTTCTCTGTCGATAACCTACTTGCCTTCACTTTATACATGCTACATGCTGGTTATGCGTAAACGACTTCGAACTCTATTATATCTATCAAACTTGTATGCTCGCCTTTACACTATGTGTATTGACTTTTATTTTAACGTTTGTGGCAGGTGTTTAGGATGCTATCTGCTAGGATGCTTGCTAAGTGGAATCGAGTTAGGAAGAGTCTAGAAACAAACGAACAATTTATTTAAATCTGGGTTATCGGAACAAGTTATTTGTTTTTGAGATATCGTTGTCTGTAATAACTTAATTTGCTTGATGGGTTATGGTATGGGACATAATATTAACTATCTGGTAATGTAGTTGTTATGGAATTTCTCTTGAACAATCTGTTCGCTCAGTGCCGCGCCCCGATGTTTCCTCCATCGGTTGGGGTGTGATAGATTGGTATCAGAGCCCTAACTATAGGAAATTAGGCAAGACTCGACCTAGTCTGGGTCGATGTCTTAGAAACGACCTAGTCTACAGTCTAAGTACCAACAGACCGACTTGTGCATGCCCTGTAAGGGTTTTGTACGAGCTTACTTGCTGTTTCTCGCTCGCACTCGCTGAACACTACACTATCACTGCACACTAATTTTAAAAAATAAACGGGTGATTAGGTTGAGATTAGGTGTGAAAACCGCAAACTCTCGACCGCATCGCTTGTTCAGCCCGCATTTTTATCTATAAACAGGAAAATTTGCGTTGAATCAGGAGTGAAATCCGTACTTTAACGCGGATTTCCTTCTCTATTTTATCAAAACCGGAATAAGCTGTTAAGTTAGGGGTGAAACCCGAACCTCGACCACTTGTTCCGTTCTTATTTTGGTTTACAAAACTCTCACCAAAGTCTCGACAGACTCCAATGACTTGAAGTCACACTGTAACTGGAAGGATGCGTGTCGTTCGCCCAAATTCAAGGCGAGAGCACAGTCCCGAAGGCTAAAGTGTGTACCAAAAGTCCTTGTGAATAGTCGAATCACTTTGAGTAGTCAACGTCTATCGAGCCTTAGACAATTTATACTCGATTTTATGTGTTTTCGATTCTGGATTTTCGCCGCCGTTGACTCTGATATTCGTCGTTTTTATGTGGATTTTGTGTGATTATGTGACTTTATCTGTTTATGTGTTTGCGATTTTGGTGATTTGCTCGCTTTTCGTTTTCGCTTTGATCGACACACACGATTCGCACTGCACATCTCTCTCAAAACGTTAACAAATCGCTGCTACTTGTGGATAATCGCACGCTATGTTACTCGCTTATGCTATACTACTCGATGTGTACTCGCTAATCGTGATCGCTATTCTCGAACGCGGGAACTTTGAATGATAGGTTTCTGTATTCTGACTGGCTCATATGCTTCTGCGCTTTACGTGCTTACGTGCCACTACGTGCTTATGTATTCTGTGTTTATGTGTTTCTATGATTCTGTGCCTGTGTGATTATGTGTTTACTTGACTATACGTGTTCCTGAGCTTTAGTAGTAAAGTAGCTTTTGGTGAATTCGCTAGACTATGTTAGGACTAGTCGAAATAGTGATTGAGTCCTATGGCGATGTCTATTGCAGACAATGTCATCATTTGGATCGTTTCACTCCCGCGTTGCTCGCCGCAATCATGATGACAAACGCATCGCTGCACTCGTCTCGAAACAGATGACAAAAGTCATTCCTCAGATTGTTAGTGAGTTGAATGAAAACGCTAGCAAGTCTTCTGAAGAGTCCCGGACTGATTCACCTAAGTCTGATTTTAGCTTCAACCAGTTCAAAGCCTGCGGCCCGAAAGAGTTTATCGGTGAAGATGGGCCTACGGCCATGTTCCAATGGTTTGATTCGATCAAGGTCACCCTGCGCCAGAGTGGCTGTCCTGATAATCTCCGTACTCTTAACGCAACTGGCGTCTTCCAATCCCGAGCTCTAGATTGGTGGACGGCCGAGAGAAACAAACGCGGAAATGATGCAGCTTACGGGCTGACGTGTGAAGAATTGAAGGACGTCATGATGCAAGAGTTCTGCCCTCCCCACGAGCGCCAAAAGTTGGAGGATGAGTTATGGCATATCAAGCAGAAAGATGGAGACAACGCTGGTTTGACAGCTCGCTTCAAGCAACTAAGCATAATCTGTCCAGACCAAGTTAAGACCCCCGAGATCACCATCAAGAAGTATATCCGTGCTCTGCAGGATTGCGTGGCTGATTTCGTTCAAGCTGTAAAGATGACAATGATTGAGGAAACCTACTTACTCGCTGCGGAGATCAACGACAAGCGAGTCAAGTCTGGTTATTGGGATAAAGCTTCCAAGAACCTGCATCAAGCTACCACTGCCGCAACCGCTGAAACCGCCGCTGCTCCGCAGTCTTCAAAGTCCCCTCATCGCAAGAGGAAGAACAACAACAGTAGCAAAATTTGCGCTGTCACCGCTGCCGCTCCTCTCCAAGCAGTACCTGCCCCACCGCAACCTCAATACCGCCAAGTAGCGGCACCGGTTACCAACGCACCGCCGCCCAAGCGTGCGTATACTGGTCCTCACCCGGCTTGCCCTACTTGTACTTATCACCACCCTGTGAGAATCGCTTGCAGATACAGTGTGCACTGCAACATGTACGGCCACCTCACCGCCAATTGCCGTACAGGTCCTCGTCAAGCTACAGCTCTAGCTCCTGCTCAACAAGCTCTACTTCCCGCTCCTCAAGGCCAGCAAGCGGCTCCTGCACCCGTGATCCATGCTAGAGCTTGCTTCGCGTGTGGTGATCCCAACCACCTCCCAAACATGTGCCCGAATCGAGTGGTGAAGCAAGAGCCACAACAGCAGCAGCCCCAGCAACAGCAACAACAGTAGCAGCCAGCAGCCTGCGGACGCACTTTCAACATCAATGTCCGCCAAGCTCAAGCCGATAACAATGTGGTTAATGGTACGTTCCTTGTGATTGGTATTTATGCTTCGTGTTCGTTTGATACTGGAGCCGATAACTGTTTTGTGTCGTTTGAATTCGAAAAGCTCCTTAATCGTAAGCGCGCCCATCTCCCCTCGACGTTCGATGTTGAAGTTGCCACCAGAAGAACCGTCGCTGTCAATTCTATTCTTCGTGATTGTACTCTCGAACTCAACAATCACGTTTTCCCTATCGACCTTATTCCGATGCAGCTCGGTAGTTTTGACGCCATAGTAGGCATGGACTTTCTTCGTGAAAACCATGCTGAAGTTGTTTGCTTCGACAAGATGATTCGATTCTCGCTCGCTAATGGTGATCAACTTTGTGTGTATGGCGAAACTCCTTCGAAAGGTCTCAAACTCATGTCATGTATCCAAGCTAGCAACTATCTCCGCAAGGAATACAGAGCTTTCTTGGCTAACATTGTAGTAGTGGAGAAAGAAAAGAAAGGAAACTCAGGAGTGAAAGACGTTCCCGTTGTTTGTGAATTCCCAATGTGTTTCCTGATGAGTTACCCAGTTTACCGCCAAGTCGTGACATCAACTTTCGTATCGACCTCATTCCTAGAGCCAATCCTGTTGCTAGAGCTCCTTATTGACTCGCTCCATCCGAAATGCGCGAACTCTCAAGTCAGCTCCAGGAATTGCTTGATAAAGGCTTCATTCGCCCTAGCACCTCTCCTTGGGGCGCACCAGTCCTCTTCGTCAAAAAGAAGGATGGGTTGTTCCGGATGTGCATCGACTATAGGGAGTTGAATAAGCTGACAATCAAGAATCGCTATCCACTGCCTCGAATCGATGATTTGTTTGACCAGTTGCAAGGTGCTACGTGTTTCTCGAAGATCGATCTACGCCCAGGCTATCACCAATTACGCATTCAAGAGGAGGATATACCCAAAACCGCTTTTCGCACTCGTTATGGCCACTATGAGTTCGTTGTTATGCCTTTTGGTCTAACCAACGCACCCGCGGTTTTCATGGATCTAATGAATCGCGTGTGTAAACCATTTCTTTACCGCTTCGTCATCGTGTTCATCGATGATATCCTGATCTATTCCAAGTCGAAAACCGTACAAGCGCAACATCTACGTTTGGTTCTCGAGCTACTCCAAGGGAATCGACTCTATACCAAGTTCTCCAAGTGTGAATTTTGGCTGGAGGAGGTTCAATTCCTTGGTCACATTGTCAATAGTCAAGGTATTCACGTCGACCCCACAAAGATTGAAGCTGTTAAGAGTTGGGTTACACCTAAGAACCCGTCTGAAGTCCGTTCTTTTCTCGGACTAGCGGGCTATTATCGCCGATTTATCGAAGGATTCTCTAAAATCGCCGTGTCGCTTACTTCTCTTACGCACAAAGACAAGCCTTTTGTTTGGGGAACTGGACAAGAGACTGCCTTTCAAACCCTCAAGCATATCTCTGCAATGCTCCCGTCCTCGCTTTACCCGACGGAAACGATGACTTCGTTGTCTATTGTGATGCCTCGAACCTTGGTCTTGGTTGTGTTCTCATGCAGCGAGACAAGGTTATCGCTTACGCGTCTCGTCAGCTCAAGATCCACGAGAAGAACTATGCAACCCACGATCTCGAGCTAGGCGCAGTTGTTTTTGCGCTGAAGATTTGGCGACACTACCTTTATGGTACCAAGTGTACGATCTTCACAGATCACAAGAGCCTACAACACATCCTCAGCCAAAAGGAACTTAATATGCACCAACGCCGATGGGTTGAACTTCGCAACGATTACGACTGTGAGATTCGTTATCATCCTGACAAGGCAAATGTTGTTGCCGACTATTTAAGCCGATGAAGCTATTTGCATAGCACTCGTAATATCCAAGCCCAACATCATCTCGAAACCCTTATCCGCGAAGCCCAACATGCTTGCTTTACCGAACGCACTTTGAAGAAGGAAAGGATTCTCAACGATGGAGCCCAGCTAGTAATAAGTCGAATGGGATATTCCATTATCTGGACCAGATTTGGATTCCCAAGCGCACCGACTTACGACAAATCCTGATGGATGAAGCCCACAAGTCTCGATATTCTATTCATCCCGGTGCCGATAAAATGTAACAGGACCTTCGCTACAAGTACTGGTGGCCGGGCATGAAGAAAGATATCGAAATCTATGTTTCGAAGTGCCTAACTTGCTCCAAGGTCAAGGCCGAGCATCAAAGACCCTCTGGCTTACTCGTCCAACCCGAGATCCTTATGTGGAAATGGGAGAGTATAGCTATGGACTTCATAACGAAACTCCGGCGCACGCCATCAAGTCACGACAGCATCTGGGTTGTCGTTGACCGTTTGACTAAATCTGCTCATTTTCTTCCAATACGAGAAGACTACAAGGTAGAAAAATTAGCCCGAATCTACACCAACGAGATCATATGTCGACATGGACGCCTCGCGACATCATCTCTGACCGCGATGGTCGGTTTACCTCGCGTCTTTGGGAAACGTTTCAATCTGCTCTTGGTACTACGCTTAACCTAAGTACCGCTTTCCATCCTCAAACTGACGGTCAGACTGAAAGAACGATTCGCACCCTTGAAGACATGCTTCGCTCGTGTGTCATAGACTTCGGTGGTAACTGGGACGCATACTTACCTTTAGTCGAAATCTCGTACAATAATAGTTATCATTCCAGTATTCAAATGGAACCATTTGAGGCATTATACGGAAGAAAATGTCGATCGCCTATTGTATGGCACGAGATCGGAGACTCGCAAATAACCGGTCCTGAGCTGTTGCAAGAAACGACTGAAAAAATCTCCAAATTCGAGATAATCTGGTGAAAGCTCAGAGTCGTCAGAAAAGTTACGCCGATAGAAGACGCAAGCCCCTTGAATTTGACGTTGGCGATCACGTACTCCTAAAGGTATCACCTTGGAAGGGTGTGGTTCGATTCGGCAAGAAAGGAAAGCTCGCGCCTCGATATGTTGGACCCTTTAAGATTCTAGAAAGGATCGGCAAAGTGGCCTACAAACTCGAACTACCGGAGGAACTTAGCAACGTCCACCTGACTTTCCATGTTTCGAACCTCAGAAAGTGTCTGGCTGAGCATGATTTACAAGTTCCGCTGGAGGATCTTCAAGTGGATGAAACATTACACTTCGTGGAGAAGCCTGTTGAGATCATGGACCGACAAACCAAGCAGCTCCTGCGCTCACGCATTCCCATCGTGAAGGTTCGCTGGGAAGGTAAACGAGGCACAGAGTTCACTTGGGAACTCGAAGGCGAAGTACCCGCAGTTGTTTGTTACGGCTAAAGCCTAATTTCGGGACGAAATTCCCTTAAGTAGGGGAGGCTGTAACACCCCGTGTTTCAAAAGTCAAAGTCAAGTCAAGATTGAAGTCAAAGGAAGAAAAGATTGCTAATTGCGATCTGTCACTCCTTGCTCAACTACTATTTTGACTTGTAATCGAATCTTTTATTTTATCGCTTTAGTTGTATTGTGTGGAGTACTTGTTAATAATCGAGGCTTAATCTTGGTTTTATCGATGTTTTATCGCTTTATCGCTTATCGCATCACAATCGCATTCGCAACTTGAATTATGCGTTCTGGATATTGTTTTACGTGTGTGTGCTATTTATGTGTTACTTGTGCATGTTATTTATGTTTATTTTGTGGTAAATAATCGAAACACAATCGCAACTCTATCGCAATCGCAATACGCAATTTATCTAGGATGATTGTATGTTAGATATAGAAAGCGATGATTAGGTTATTTATTGTTTAATACTATCGCATCACAAACTCGCTCGAAACGCAATCGCAACACCCAACACGCGAATCGAAACGACAAAATGATGAGTTGAATTCAGCTAGATATACACTTTAACTGTCGTTTCTATTGATCTGGAACAGTTTTACAGCAAGACGACACTTCAACCTAAATCTTGTACTTCTATGATCTACACACACTACTTCATCTTTTTCACCTTTGAATCTTAACTTTTAATCGTGAAATCACCGGATTTGAGGTGTTCTAGGATGATGGCATCATGGAGTTCTTGTAGGATTGTGCGCGGACCCGAAACGAGTCGATCAAAGGCGTTCTACTCAACATGAAAGGCGGAAACAGACATGATGAGTTGAATTCAGCTAGATATACACTTTAACTGTCGTTTATATTCATCTGGAACAGTTTTACAGCAAGACGACACTTCAACAGAGCTTCGCCGTCGGACAACACCAAGCTAATTTCGTACCAAATGACACGAAATCAAACCTATTTATAGACTACTTAATTCTGCACGAAACATGCTTCACACGGAATTACATTACATGCGAAATTACAACTCACACGATATTAACTGATTTCGTGCGGAACTACCAGATGGTAATTCCGTGCGGAATTACTTCTTTCATGCGAAATCAACTTTTTGTCTTCATTTCTCGATCTTCATGCCCTGAACAATGCAAGACTCGATACAAGACGAAGTCGACAGATGTATGCACCAACAGACTCCCCCTCAGATGTTGACGAGTCTTAAGTGTCGAGTCTTCAACGTCTTCAGTCTTTATCAGTCTGACTGCTCTTTTTCCTTCAGCACCAACATACTCCCCTCGAACAAAATCATCTCTTCTCGGATGTCTTCAGACTCCCCCTTTCGATTTGCTGGGATTGCAGCCTGTTTTTTTTTTAAATCATGAGGTCCTCAGGTATCGAAACCTGGCCTTCACAGGATCAGAATCGTGACCTGGCTCCTGCACATCCTCTACCACACAATAGATTTCACAAATTTAACATTTGACAAATTATATATCCAGACTCCCTCTCAAAATAATCCAGAATGATTTTTCAATAATAACTGATGAACCACTTGAAAATCAATATTCAAAATTTTATCGATTAAGAACACAAACTTCCCCTCACAAAATAATCATCATGTTTAGCACTTGGAATTTTGAAAATCAGCTATTCCACACCAGTTGTCGAAAATCTTTTTGTATTTTTCAAAATTTATGCTAAAACACACTGAAAATCTTTTTGGATTTTTGAAATAGAAAGCAATGCAGAAAAGAAATATTTACAGACAATATTTTTGCGAGTTTGTGTAAGAGGATCGTATCAGTTTTTGAGACAAATCATCAACACTGTTAAGCTTTAAACATTTTAAGTTCTAAACAATTCACCTAGATTGTCAGTATACTGATCCACTTAAATTTTTACACAAAGTTCAACTGTTCCGAGATACGAGATTAGTGTATTAAGGACTTAAACTTATTCGCGTGTCCCACCACTTGAATATACTCCCGTATCCAGATCCCAATATTCAGTCTTACAGGTGAGTATACCTAGATGATATCTGTAAAAGGGTAAATGCGAAACCGTGAGAGCTCAGGTCAGAACTTCCGTTCAGCAGAGAGATGACGGCTCGACTTTTGGTGTGTTCCCTTTAGAGAATCTTTTCTTCAACAGCACATGATTAGCATTTTTCAATGTTTCATCATTTTTTGTACTGAGGGCGATGCTATATTTCAAGCAATTTGCAAAGTATTATACGGGGACTAGGCCATTGCTTCCGCAAAATCAGAAGTCCCGGGATAATACCCCAGATATCACTGAGTATAAAGACCTAGTATCTCAGAAAGAGGGACCTTTCAAACAAGATTTCGAGGGTTACCCATATATCCAAGAAATGTTCCCCATGATATAAGTAAGTTTGAATATTTAGGTTTATATCTCGAAAACAATCTACTAAATGTGTAAAAACCTACTGGCACATCCACTGTGAGATTGTTTATCACATTTGACTTTCCAAATCTTTAGCGTGTTGTGATAGCTCACTGATGTACTATCATTTCCTCTTTTTACAACAAAACTCATTTTTGTATTTTATCATGTTTTTGACTTTTTCAAATTTTCTAATGTTTTTGGATTTTCTGAAATTTTTACTCCCTCTAAAATGCAAACACATTTAAAGAAAACTTTTAAAATAAACTGTACAAGTAAAGTGACAACTATTGTGAATTGCTTCAATTCGCCATCCGCTTGGCATAAACAATCAGAACTCCCCCTTACAACAAACTATTTTCCCATTATGATTTCAAAAGACTTAAGTTTGTTTTAATTAAAATGGTTTTTCCAGAAAATAAGTTTTGTTGATTTTACAAAACACTTGTAGGTTCGGGGTTCATCATATTGCTTTTCAACCACTTGTATGAGGATTACATCAAGTTCAAATTAATGACCTTGATTAATCACTTTGTCAGAACAAACCTCTGTAACATTTGTAAATAAGTACAATCAAACCTGATATGAAGAATGATCCCGATTCCTGCTCCACACTTACCAACCTGGGAGCTCCGGCAAGTTATACTTAACCTTTTTTCAAAAAACATTTTTTTAATAAAGATGCCGATTCATGCTCCACGATTAACCAATTGGGAGCTCCGACAAGTCAGGTTTTTCAAGTAAAGAAAATATCCACCCAAGCCTGACCATCCTTGGGTGATCTCAACTCTTCTTCAGTTGGGTTATAAGTTGCCTTCTTTGTTGCATAAAAATCTTTAACCCTTGAACTTTACCCTCAATCACTTTTCCAAAACTCTTTTTCACCTTTTCATTAAACGCTTTCTCAACATCAAATTCTTTCTTCTCAGAATAGAATTGATTTGAGATCTCAACCTTCCCAACTTATGATTTAAAATTTTCAGTCCTCAATGGTGGAAAATTAACATCATCTATTGGAGGCACTGAGTTTTCTTCTTTAACCTCAACCTGTGGCTCCACTGATTTTGTGGAATCAGATTCATCTCCGAATTTTTCATCAAACTTCTTAACAACCCACATTTGGTTGTCTTTGGCTCTCTTTTTGTAAAAATTTTTCTTTGAACATTCACCAACTTCATAAGTTGAATTTTCAAAAATTTTGAATTTTTCAGTTGGTGGTTCATTTTTCTCAACAACTTTTTCTTTGAGCTTTTTAGAGACTTCCTGGTTTGTCTTTGCAGCTTGAGAGCAGTTCCATGCAATGTGACCAACTCCATTGCACTTATAACAGGTTCTTGTCTCTTTTCTATGAAAAACTCCAGTCCCCATTCTCTCTTTCTTCTGGGTAATGAATTCTCTGTTTGATTGTTTCCAGAATGAGCTTTTTGATTCCTCTTCACAGCTTATCCCTGGAACAAATTTTGTATTGGTTTTAGAAATTTTCTCATTTTTATAATTTTCAGATGGAATAAAACCTAAACCTTTCTTTTTGAAATTAATGTTATGGTTTGGTTTCTTTTGAAAACCAGAACCAGAACTGTAACCTTTTTTCTTATTTAATCGTTGTTGAACTCTTGAAGTGTACTTTTTAGGTTTTTCTTTAAGATTTAAATCTTTTATTTCAAAAATATTAATTTCTGTTAATTTGAAAACCTGTTTAATCATTTCAAATCTAACACTTCTTATTGGAAATTCTTTATCAGAATATAATTTGTCATAATCATTCAAAGTATATGCAACTTCAAATGTTTCCTCATTCAAATTAGATTTTGATAGCAAAAACTCTTTACTATAAACCCTTTTAACCGATGATTTTGGACTGTTGACTGACGAACTTGAACTTCCAGACTCGGACTTTGACTCAGACTCCTCATCCGTATCCAACACCTGATCGACCACCTTTTTTTATTAATTCAGGCTCATGATCAGTGTCAGACGATGTGAACGTGACGTCAATGTTTTCTGGTAATTCACCAGTTGATTCGGATTTTAACTTTATGTTAACTGCCTTTTGGACTAGCTCCTCATTTGGTTTTCTGGGAGAATATCCTTCCCAGATCAGAGGCGGACACT
Source organism: Helianthus annuus (assembly GCF_002127325.2). NCBI lineage: Eukaryota > Viridiplantae > Streptophyta > Magnoliopsida > Asterales > Asteraceae > Helianthus > Helianthus annuus. The sequence goes on along the minus strand of NC_035434.2, from coordinate 50,496,904 downwards.
TGTTATAACTAACACTCTGTTTCTTACCAGTATCCTTCTTTTTTGGCTTCTCATCATCTTGGAATGCTTCAAAACCTGCAACAGTTGGATAAATTCGATCAATAAGATAATCAGAACTAGAATAACTTTGCAACAGTCTTCTAATTCTTTCATTTTCAATTTTCTCAGTCTCCAACTCTTGTTTTAGCTTGGCACATTCCTCAATGTAATGATTTATGGCTTTTTGCTTCGACATCATCACGGCATTCATCATGGTCAATGCATCTTCTCTTTCAGAATTTGTCTTCTGTAGACCAGTCACTGTTCTGTTCAACACGTCATACGACTCTTTCACATAATTGAGATTGAACAGTAATTGTTCTTTCATCTTCTCAAACTCAGTCAGCTTCTCATCTTTTTCTGCACACTGTTTGCATGGTTCTAAACACTTTAAGCAAGGCTTGATGACTTCCACAATCTTTTCTACTTCAATGATCTTCTCTGCTTCAAAAACTTTCTCAACATCAATTACTTTTTCAGTTTCAACAACCTCCTCAGCAACAATTTTAACCACTTCATTTTGAACAGTTTCTTCTTTTTGATCAACACTTTCACACTTCATTTTCTTTTGTTCTTTTGCTGCTTGTCTCTCCTTCAGTTTCTCCAAACGATCTGCAAAATAAAATTGAAAACTTTCAGGAGATAAATGAGTTTTTGCAACATTAACATGTCTTTCTTCCTCATCATCACCACTTTCATCAGTTGGTGATTAATCAAAATCTATTGACTTTTCAGAACTATCATCTAAAAAACTAGAATCAGATGGTGTTTGATCAAAAAAAGTTGCTCTTTCTGAACTTTCATCGGACGAAACAGACTCTTCTTCTTGATTCTTCACATTAACACCAACCACTTTCATCCATTCTGTAAACAAATCTGGTTCTTTTACAATTTTAGAAATGAAAGCTTTAAACTCCCCATTCTCATCCACAAACATATCTCAGCTAAATCCTTCTGGAAACTTTTCATCATCTTGATTGATTAGACATGCTTTGTTGTTGGCTGAAATGTATTTATCCCAGCTGAAATTTTCTTGATTCACCAAACATGCTCTCTTTGAAGAATCCTCTATTACTTTTCTACCATGAGCCACTTGTGGTTCTTATTGTTGTTGACCGACTTGTTGATATATGACTTTCTGTTAGTAATCATCTTTTCCGAATGGATTCTTTGCTTCACTTGCTTCTCGATTTTTACGTTCTCTCTTGAAATGACCTTTCTCCCTGCATCGAAAACAAGTAACTTTAGATTTATCAAAACCTAAAGTAGAAACATGTGCATCCAGAAAATCATTTCTTCCTGTAATCATTTTGAACTTTTCAGCTCTTCTCAAGACACTAGCTAAACACCATTTGATATCCATGAGTTCCATCTCTTTAGCATCTATCTGATCGTAATCCTCTTTAGTCAGCATAGGATTGCCGATCCTCCCTGCAACCAAACCTTCATAGGATTGTAGCACAGTTGCAAGTAACGCCATGTGATCTTTTGCAATTTCTTCAGAAAAACTTTGACTATCTGGAAGATTTAATGCAATGTTGCATTGTATCACACAACCATTTCTACTTTTTGAACTTTGAGAATTAAAACTTGAAGTTGAACTCTTAGGATTAACACTTGGATATGAAGAAAATCCACTGCTGTTGTTTGGACTTTGATCAACATTTACATTTCCAGCACTAAAAGCAGTTTGTATTTTTGGACTCATTTCTGCCTCTTGAACACTGCCTTTATAATACATTTTCACATCTTGTTGACCACTCGGATTATTTATCCTTGCAATCTTTTGTTGTTCAAGATCTTGACCCTCAATCTTCTCGATGAACTGAGAAATCGTCAAACCATCATATTCTCCGGTGTTCTTTAAGATCATCAAAAATGTACCCCACTCTTTCTGAGGTAAAGCATCAGCTAATTTGTCAACCCATTCCTCTCGTTCTTTGGTTATGCTTAACAAAGACATAGAACGCACTAAATGGCAATATCTTTCAATCAATTTCTTTGTATCTTCCCCTGGCATACTTGTGAAAAGATCAAATTCTTTCTTAAGCAACGCCTTTTTACTCTTAATCATCTTCTCACTTCCCTCAAATTTGATTTTAAGAGCATCCCAAATTGATTTTGAAGTTTTATCATGTTGAAGCAATACAAATATGTCTTCTTTAATAGCTTGCTGAAGTAGACTAATCATCATCTTTTCAGCTTTGTACATGTCTCTTTCTTTGTCATTGAATTCAGAAATTGTTTTTTCAACTTGCAAATCAGTACGTGGTAGAACATACTTTTCCAAAATACACTCCCATGATCTCAAATGATTAGCTTGAACCCAGTTTTCAAACCTATCTTTCCAACCGTAATACTCCTCAATGCTCATTAGCTTCGGGGGTTTTTGCATAGTTCTAGTCTCATTTTCCAAGTTCATGTTGTGAGCAATGGTAGCCGGAGTAGTCGGGGATGTGGCAAATGCATTGTAAAATTCTTCACTCATTATTCGATATCACTTTTATCAAGACAAACACTGTTCAAACGAAATCAGATCTTTTGAACGAAATTACTGTTTCAAACAGAAACCCTCCAAGCGAAATTACCTGCACACAACTTCAAACGGGATTAAGGTTTAAACGAAATTAGACTATTCAAACGGAATTATTTAATTTCGTTTGAATTGAAACCAGTTTCAAACGGAATTACCAATTCCGTGCGGAGTTAGTTGCTGATTCAAGCGAAATTAAAATTTTGGAGCGAAATTACTAATTCCGTGCGGAATTAGTAACGTTTTCAAACGAGATTATCCAAATGTGTTAATTCCGTGCGAGATTAAGGCTTAATTCCACGCGGAATTAAGATGACATCAGCATATCCGAACTGATTTTCATGCGGAATTAAAGATTTTTCAGTTTTAGATCCAATTAATGTCCAATTTTCTAAAGGCTTTGTTGAAACACTGTTTGTATGTTATATGTTAAATTCAGATCATTTTAACCCGTTCAAACTTGATCAATTGATAAAAGAAGGTGTAGAAGTAAGAAAATGAGATGAAATCAAGCTGAAATTTGCAGAACTCCTCCTCCTGAGCTCTGATACCAATTGTAGGATCGTGCGCGAACCCGAAACGAGTCGATCAAAGGCGTTCTACTCAACATGAAAGGCGGAAACAGACATGATGAGTTGAATTCAGCTAGATATACACTTTAACTCTCGTTTATATTGATCTGGAACAGTTTTACAGCAAGACGACACTTCGATAGAGTTTCGCCGTCAGAAAACACCAAGCTAATTTCGTACCAAATGACACGAAATCAAACCTATTTATAGACTACTTAATTCCGCATGAAACATGCTTCACACGGAATTACATTACATGCGAAATTACAACTCACATGATATTAACTGATTTCATGCGGAATTACTAGATGGTAATTCCGTGCGGAATTACTTCTTTCATGCGAAATCAACTTTTTGTCTTCATTTCTCGATCTTCGTGCCCTGAACAATGCAAGACTCGATACAAGACGAAATCGACAGATGTATGCACCAACAGTTCTTATGAACTTCAAACTTTGGCCTCATTCCACTAGAACAACCCAGATCTGAAGGATTTCCACATAAATAATCAACGTTTTCGCACATATCTACACATATTCATGGTTAAAAGGATTGAAAGATGGTTTTCTAACTTTCTTTCAACTCTTTTACACTCAATGCACCCGAAACCGATAGAATCGGAGCTTGTTCTGATCTTCTAGCTACTCCTTCTTAGTGATGTGTCGGTTCAAGATCTGTTTTCTATTAAAGAGACAACCGGCTTCGGGTTAAACACGAACCACCGTCTCGAACAGTTGACTGACCGGACTAGGTTGATTCCTGTTCGATCGGGTTACCCGGGTCTTGATGGGGTTTCTATTGTCCGGCACGTCGTCATATCGTCTCGAATAAACTGCAAAACTTTCAAAACAATCAAGTGGTAAAGACGACCAGGTCATTGGGACGGATTGCCTTCCGATCGGATTGCCATCCGATCGAACAACCATCCGATCGGCTTACACTTGGTTCCACACTTAGACTTTTATTTCAACTTTTCCATGATCTGAATGTCGAACGGATTGCCGTCCGATCTGATTGCCATCCGATCGAACTACCATCCGACCATGTGACATTTGGAACTTCGATACTTAACCCTTTTCCAAATTTCAAGGATCATCAGTAACTAACGGATTGCCACCCGATCGGATTGCAATCCGATCGAGTGACAATCCTGCTGTGAACTTGTTCTCACTAAGTGTCCTACCAATCAAATCACTATCCGATCGAACCGTCGTTCGATCGAACGACCTGAAGGGTAGAGATACTTCTCTTTTTTCAAAATGCTACAACGAAAACTTCAAAGTCATCATACACAAACACATCCTTACCAAACGAGATGTCAATCCAATCGAATGGCCATCCGATCGGATGACCATCCGAACGGATTGACATCCGATTGACTGGCCATCCGATCGGATTGCCATCCGATTGGATTACCATCCAACACTTACCACCTTTACATCGTTTTACGCGCCGCTTATCGTTTATGCTATCGTTAACTGTTCAGGCTAATCTCTCTCAGCGCTCCCTTCAATCCAAGAGAGTGTTTACTGTAAATACAATCTGTGAGTATACTTGATCCCTTTTTGCTTTATGCACTTTTGGGTATTACATACGTTATCTATATTCAAATCACATCAATCACACAACGCAAACACTATTTATACGCTAACCGTTATTGAATAATACGTGTTATTCGATGAATGCTTGTATGTTATGTTAACACAGTGATTGTTGCCTGACACCTTAGCAACGATAGTACATTAGTTTGGACTCAGCACCTGTCGTGGACAGGGGTTGTTAAGGGCTTTACTTCACGTGTCCCAGTGGGGATATGTGTTGCGCATTCTACAACTCGCAGTCACATCTGTGCATATTTCTCTGTCGATAACCTACTTGCCTTCACTTTATACATGTTACATGCTGGTTATGCGTAAACGACTTCGAACTCTATTATATCTATCAAACTTGTATGCTCGTCTTTACACTATGTGTATTGACTTTTATTTTAACGTATGTGGCAGGTGTTTAGGATGCTATCTGCTAGGATGCTTGCTAAGTGGAATCGAGTTAGGAAGAGTCTAGAAAGAAACGAAAAATTTATTTAAATCTGAGTTGTCGGAACATGTTATTTGTTTTTGAAATATCGATGTCTGTAATAACTTAATTTGCTTGATGGGTTATGGTATGGGACATAATATTAACTATCTGGTAATGTAGTTGTTATGGAGTTTCTCTTGCACAATCTGTTCGCTCAGTACCGCGCCCCGATGTTTCCACCATCGGTTGGGGTGTGACAGAACCCACCCTCTGTGACCTAAGAAAGGTAAAAACTATCACTTAATACAGATGCAAAAAAAAAATTAATAATAATAATAATAATAATAATAAAAAAGATAAAAGATACAAAAGCGAAAATTATGTGTATTTTCATTGATTTAGATAAATTGTGCCCAAATTCGCCTTGTGCATCCGGAATGTGTGTTCATAAACGATTGTTAGACTATCTCCAATGGGCCCTTGGAGATCATGCCCTTGGATGCCCTTAGAGATCCTTACCATTGGAGTTCATCCATCATAGCATGCCCTTAGGTGAGATGTTCTTCCACAAAGGCATGTTTTTGCCTCGGTTCATACAATAAGGTGGGCCCAAAGTAAGAAAAGAAATGTTTTATTTAAATATTGGGTGTAATGAATAGGTGATGAGGTGGAAATTAAGAAGGGTAAGGATATTTGTAGGGTGGCAGATGATGTGACAGCTAAGGACATCTAAGGGTGCATTTAGCATTGGAGATAGTCTTAACAAATATTTAGTTCCTATTGAAACTTTAGTCCATAGTCTGTTTTTGCAATTCAACCCATTCTATAAATGCATAATACATGGATGAGTTTTGTAGTTTAGTGAAGTACAAGGACCGAAAGCTTCCCTATTTGACTTTGTATGTCAATTGGTTGAGCAATGAACGATGACTTTCTTGGTATGTCTTCTATAAACGGTTTCGCATAGTGTTTACGCATGAAGACTTGGTGCTACTTATACAAGTTTAACTTCAAATTCTGAAGTGGGGGGACATATTGAGTTACTCTTACCTTTAAAGCGTTAATGACGTGTGCTCCTTTTTTTAAACAACCAATAGAATCAATCCCGAGCACTCTAGGGGCACCCACTGGACAAACGGAGTACTTCGAGAGTAACCCAAGTCCACCACCAATTCCGAGGAAAACCCGGTAACCCACTCCGAAGGCACGACAGTGAAATTACCAGTAAAATCCGTTTGACTCAATGATCCAACCAAGGTTTCCCTGGGCTCCTAGTAGAAAACCAAAAGTCTCTTAAAAAACCGTAATTTTTCCTAAGATTCTGGAGCGACTCTTGGCGTCTCCTTCTTTTCCTCTATTTATTTTCCTTTTTCACTACTAAACACACCATTCAACGAAGCTTAAGAACAATGGCGAACACAGGCAGCACTAGTAAAAAACGCCAAGAATTTCTAGATGTAATATTTTCTTGGTCTTTATCAGATGTACTCAACAAGCATCTCTACAAATTTCAGGTTAATTTCTCTAGTTAATTTCTTTTGTTTTCTTCACATGTTCTTCCATGCATGCATTGTAGTCTGTAGATCTTTGAAACATGAACATTAACATTTTACAGGTGGAAGAAGTTCCATTGACATTTTCATCCACAACCCACTACATGAACTCATTCATATATCTTCTTCTTGAAGAAACACGCGCAGATATGTTCTCTCAACTTGCTGGAATCTCTCAGGCACCCGCGAGCCCCTTTTTCGGTTTGCGGAAAATGCCAACCGATAGTCGCAAGAAAATGTTCTATCGCATGACTTTAACTGGGACGAAGTATGATCCTTTAGTTGGAGATCTTATAGCGTTGACACAAGTTAAACCTAAACGCATTGATGATCTTGCTCGATCAAACAACCCTTTCCTTCTAGCTTATGTGACAAATGTGATCAATGAAAGCCCAATGACAATAGAAGTTGTGTCATCAAATGATCTCATTGACTCCAGTTTATGTGAGATGAAGGAACGACCAAAGGGCTTCATTGTTTATCTCACAAACTTGACGACAAATATGCGTATATGGCAGGCGCTTAATCCGGCTGCCAACATGAATCTTGTTCAAACAACATTGTCACCTAGTTCTTCTGTAAGTACATGTTATAAAGTTGCATCTTACTTTTTTTTTTTGTTACAAGTTGCATCTTCATTGTTTATCTCACAAACTTGACGACAAATATGCGTATATGGCAGGCGCTTATAATTTGACTTAGGCCATACGAAAGGGTGGAGATATATGTTGGTCAAATTTTGATATTTAATTTACTTTTTTTTACCATAATATAGTCACTTAATAATTTTTTTTAACATAACCCTATTCACTGATACACAAAAAGGATAACCTAATCAAATGTATACAGGTCAAATTCTCATTAGATGGTGGTACCATTTTCACCTTTTTAGCCCAAAATTGTGTCACTTTTTAGTTTTGTGATGATGTGTCATCACTGGTTTTGTTCAGCTTTGCCATTTTTGGTTTTCAAGGGGAGTTAAACATAAAACCACAGAATTTGCGGTATATAAGTCCACATGTGATTGATTTATGCTTTTGTTGCAAATTAAATGGTTCTGTTTTTTTAAAAGTTGATCAAAACCGTTTTGAAAACTTTTTACATGATTGATGAACTTCGAAGCGAAAGAAATTCAAACTTAGGAATGGTCATTAGTTACTTGAATTGAATAAGGTTGTCGGCCAAGTTGTTAGCATCGAATCTAGGTGAGTTAGCCAATGTTTTGTTTCATTATTTAAACATTTGTATATCTAGTTTTCAAGTATGCAATCTCAATAATCATAGTAGTACCTCTAAGTATTAATCTTGTTCTTACTTATTAATAGTCGAGTGTGATCGGTATGCATTCTTATACCAACATTGTGCTATAAGAGCTAGTGTGAGAATAATCAACGAGTGAAGTGAGAACATTGATAATAGAGATGACTTGGAAATCTGGTGCACAAACAGCTTAACCCCTATTTAAGTGTTCAACCGGGCGTCTATGAATATTAGAGCATACGAATGATGACAATCCTTAGCTCTCAAGATCTATGAGATCTTGTTATGAAGTACATCAATGAACATGACGAGGGCCATGCTAGGTACAAACAGGCGTAGGAGAACGACGCTATGGCAATAGCCATTGTCAAGCCGGCCATCCATGATGAACTCTTTTCCACAAGTTTCACCTTTTCCACATCAAAAGAGACTTGGGACACTTTGCAAACTAACCTTCAAGGAGATTCCCAAGAACTTAGGAGGGAGTTTGTGATCAACATGGAATTAAAAGAAAACTGATTTCCTCTTCCACCCAGAATATATGGGTGGCAAAAAAGAATATGGCTTAATACCCTCATATAGTAGGAAGAAACTAGATAGTTTGAAAAGTGCATCTTCATTGTATACTCCTCTCAGGCTAAAGGCTATTGACTTTACAATACAGCAACTAAAGAATCCAAACCAGTAGAGATGCATCTTCATTGTATACTCTTCTCATTAATCTAGTCACATACACTCATATAGTAACGGTTCTTTTAAATTTACTTCTATCTCAAATGCTCTCTCTTCTCAACACATGTTTTATCACAAACATCTTCACAACCCACCCCTTAACCTCTTTAAGTAATGAAGCAACAACATCAACCCCTTAACCTCGTTAACTTCTATATACCCACTTATCAATGCAATGCAATGCAATTCAACGCTAATCTTCTTATCTATAGCTCACCACCCATGAGACTACTCTTGTTTTGTTCATGATCATTAAATTCCCTCTTAATTGACTTTTTCCAGTTCTCATTTTGAGCCCCCATATCAAAACTTTTCAGTTCATTATTTTTAATGATTCCTGCCACAATGGTATTATAAGAATAAGAAAACTTTTTATATGAGATGTAATATGAGCTAAGGGATGTACCATCGAGGTTGCTTGATTGGTCGTTGGTTGTGCATGGTCAACCGATGGGTGGAGCTTAACCACATAATCTTTCAAGTGTCATGTTCATGAATAGTTCCTGTTCTCTCTAACCTCTTCTACATCTTAGGTCTCTAACCCCAGGTCTGGCTCGTTCCTCAAACATATCACCTCCCATTTCTGTATTTCTAAAATAGGCGAAACAACCAAAGATCATATTCTAGTTTATGATTGTGTAGTAACTCATACTATGCAGTTAAGGCGGTCCGGAGTGGAGTCGGCAAAGTCATGCGGCACAGATCGGTGACCGATGCCAAGGCATTTACCACACATGTTTTACCGATTGTGGGGGAGAAATCGGTGAGGGAATACCGAATCGGGGAGAGGGAGGGAAGGGGAGAGAGTGGGGGTGTGTGGTGGGGTCCATACCATCTCAACCAATCACACATTTTTCCCTTTTTTTTAAATAGTTTACCAATTCATGAAGTGTCTAACCATTGCAAACACTTTTGAGTATAGTTTACCACTTTGACATGGCATACTCTTATTGGTGATTTTGAAGTTTACCACTTTCAAGTGTCTAACCACTCCCTACACCCTAATGCGGTCCAAAATCAAATATCAGCCAAGGTACGATATTTGAGATATAGGTTATCGTGGCGGGATATCGGTAATTTTAATATCATGCAGAATATATATATATACACATAAAACGTAAAACGTATATAATACTAATAGTAATATCAAAATCAAAACCCGAAAGTATCAATATTTGAGACATGATCTGATCCCATGAAATCTTCCTCGAGTTCACATCAACCAAGGCATCCAAAATAACAGTCAATTTTGGTCAAATATTAGTCAATATCGCCTAAATTATCGGAACCGATATTCCAAACTGATATTTAACACCAATATTTTGTAGAGGGCCGATAACCGATATCTCACTAATTTCACACCGATATCCCACAGATATTAACTGCATAGAACTCATATGGTCTTCTGCTTTCTATAATTTCCGATGGTAGCCTGTCAAGTGTGAGTGAGAGTTCTTATACCAACATTGATTTGAAAAAAAGCTATACTTAGAGACAATACTAACGAACCTATGAACACTAATTAGAGAAGTGTTTTAGTTCAATCTTGTCACATTACCACCACTACTACAATAAAAGATACTTTTTTTTTTTTTTTATAACATAGCTTTTCTCATATAATTTTGGATACAGGTTGCTGGGGACTGTGACAAGTGCTGTATTGATGGAGAAAAAGGTATTATTGACTCAAAAGTAAGGCATGCTTTTGATTCATTTAAGCTAGATACTTCACAAGAAGCTGCTGTATTAAGTTGTCTTGCGGCTAAAAAATGTTGTCATAAAACCTCCTGCACTAAGTTGATATGGGGTCCTCCGGGGACTGGGAAGACAAAGACAGTTGCATCATTATTATTCGTGTTGTTAAGGGAGAAACACAGGACTCTTACTTGTGCTCCCACTAATATTGCAGTGGTAGGAGTTGCAAAGAGATTGTTGAGTTTGCTAAGTAACCATAATTTGGGTTGTGAAACTTATGGGTTTGGAGACATAATTTTATTTGGAAACAGAGAACGAATGAAAATTAGCGTTGATCATGAAGAGCTTCTCGATGTGTTTCTTGACAACCGAGTTAATGTTCTTGGTAACTGTTTATCGCTGTGGAAAACTTATACGGGTGATATGATTCGTCTTCTTCAAAATCCCATGAAAGAGTACCAGTGTTTCCTAGTACCCAAGAAAACAAAAGCCAAAAGCAAGAAGGAGAAAGAACAAAAGCCTGTCGAGAAACATGACGTGATTCAGTTGACTTTTGAGGAGTTTGTTATGAACAGATTCAGTGGTCTAAGCAAAAAGCTTACTGCTTGTATCAGGAACTTGTATACCCATTTGCCTACTTCTGTGATTCCTCTCAAATTCGCAAAGAAAATGAATTGTTTAGTTGATTTGATTCAGAAGGTTGGAGAGTCTGTAAAGGAGATAGTAACTAGAAAGCAAAGCTTAAAGAAAGCCTTCGAAAGTGGAGTAAACATATCTCATTTTATGAAGCTAAGATTGCGCAAAACCGAATGCCTGCAGGCACTAAATGATCTTAGAGCAGCATCTTTCATTCCAAAATCTATGAACATAACCAAACTTAAAAACTTTTGTCTGAGTAATGCTTGTTTGATCTTCTGTACTGCATCAAGCTCAATCAAATTGTGTATAAAAGGAATGACACCAATTGAAATGGTATTGATTGATGAAGCCGCACAGCTTAAAGAATGTGAATCTGTTATCCCATTGCAGCTTCCAGGTGTTCGAAATGCTGTGCTCGTTGGAGATGAAAGACAGTTGCCACCGATGGTTCAAAGCAAGGTCACTGCCAGAAAACTTAGATTTACTTACAAAAAAAGCTTGTTGCTAAACTCTGTGTCCCGAGAAAATCGTTTCTCATACTTTTCTGTTCCATGGCAGATTTGTTCTGATGCTAAGTTTGGAAGGAGTTTATTCGAAAGGCTGGTGCTACTCGGACACCAAAAACACCTCCTCAACGTTCAGTACAGGATGCATCCATCAATTAGCCAGTTTCCAAACACTGAGTTTTACAACGGGCAGATCTTGGATGGTCCTAATGTCATTGATAAAGCTCGAGAACAGCGTTTTCTTCAAGAGGACATGTACGGAGCGTACTCGTTCATCAACGTTGATTCTGCAAAGGAGGAGTTCGACAAAAACCATAGCACAAAAAACATGGTTGAAGTTGCTGTGATTGCGCAGATTGTTGCAAATCTTTTCAAAGGTAGTTGCACTTTGTGTTCTTTTATTAGTTTTTGATGGCTTTTTATGAACACTCTTTTGTTTCAGAATCTGTCTCAAAGAAACGAAAGGTGACCGTGGGGTGCATTTCACCGTACAAGGCTCAGGTTGATGCAATTCAAGCAAAACTAGGCACAAAGTACAACCAGGAGGAGAACGGCTGGAGCTTTTCTGTCAACGTTCGATCCGTTGATGGGTTTCAAGGTAGTGAAGAAGATGTCATAATTTTTTCATCAGTTAGGTGTAACCATCGTGGATCAGTTGGGTTTCTTTCAAGTCGCGAGCGTGCAAACGTTGCATTAACTCGAGCAAGACATTGCCTGTGGATTGTAGGAAACAAAGAAACCATGATCAAGAGTGGTTCTGTTTGGAACACTCTAGTTTATGATGCAGAAAACCGTGGGTGCGTTTTTGATGCACATGAAGACAAGAACTTGGCTCAAGTCATAATACACACCATGATTGAGTTTGCCAATTTTGGTTCCTTACTAAAAACAGACTCGATACTTTTTAAGGAGGCAAGATGGAAGGTTAACTTTACCAACACGTTTCTTGAAAGAATAGCTGGTATTAGCAATCCTAACGTTTGTAAACAAGTTGCATCCCTTCTTGTGAAGCTTTCAAGTGGTTGGCGTCAAGCGAAGAAAAACAAAAGTAACAGTTACAACAACACACGAGCAATGTTCGACATGTTAGAGATATACAATGTTGACGGACATTTCCATCTTGTTTGGAGTGTAGACATTGTCTACGAAAACTCACTCTGTGTTCAAGTTTTGAAGTTTTGGGACATCTTGGTGTTGTCACAAATACAACAACGTGCAAAGCATTTGGAGAGTGCTTTTGGAAACTATACGCTTGAAATGATCAATCGTTGTCAAACCAAGCGTTTAGAAAGGTACATGCGATCAACTGTTTTTAATATCAGTCTTTTTGCTCAAATACTCCTCTAAGTTCAAAAGTAATTTGTGATTTTTGGCAGAAATCTTGTTTTTCCAATGACTTGGCCTGCGGATTCAAGTTCAACTGATGATCCAACTTTGGTTTTGACATGTGGGCTAGCTAAATTGAGTTTAAACAAGCAAACTTGAAGTGCATATTGATGAGAAGTGGTTTTTCGCAGCAACATCCCCTCGATTTTTTATACCGCTGGCGCTTGGAATGTGAAAAAGGCTTCATTAAAGGTTGCCTATTAAAGTTAAATTAGAAACAACTCGTTAATTGGGTTATGCTCTTTATTAACGATATTGATTGTCTTTATGGGTTTTGGTTGAATCAAAACAGTCAACATTGATTTGTTTTTGATTTTTGTTTTTGTTTTTGTTTTTGTTTTTTGAACATGAAAAACGTTAGTAACCTTAGGGTGAGCGGGGCACTCCCCTAAGAGGGGAGTCCCCTCTCTTACGCACACCCAATCAGGTTATGCCACGTCAACTCCCCTCTTAAATTCCCCTCACACCCCAATTTGATGGCGGCACTCCCCTCTTAGGTGACTTGTTTTTTATTAAAAAAAAAAATTTTTTTCATTGGTTGATTGAATGGTGGCCACCTTCTCTCTCCTCCCCTCTCTTTGGTGCCTCCTCCCCGAAAATGGTCCCCTATTTCACTACCCGCCTGGATGGCGGCACCTCCCCTATCGGCAAGATCGGTCCCCGCACGGGGTCACCGATTGTGCCCCTTACACCCTTATACCATCAGCAATCTCTCTTAGACTATCTCCAATGCGAACTATGTCCTTAGACGCCCTTAGCTGCCACGTCACGCGCCACGTCATATCCTTACAAATCCTTGAAACCCCTTATTTGATCCCAAACCCTACAAGTATCCTTACCCTTTTTAATTTTCACCTCATTACTTACCCACTACACACAATATTTAAATAAAACATTTTGTTCTTTTACCTTGGGCCCACTCACTTACACAAACAAAGCCTTTATGGAAGGGCTTAGATGCTAAGGGCATCTATGGACAAAATCTCACAATGCAAGGCTTGTAAGGGCGTTCAAGGGCATCCCTCTAATGGATGCATTGGAAATAGTCTTAGTAAAGTGCCAGATGATTCCAAGTTTAAACTTTATATACAAGGTTTATGCAAAAAATGATAATATGGTCAACTGTCAACACTAAAAGCTGCAACTCTCAGTTTATGTTTCCATCATTTCATGTTTAGTTTGAGTAGGTTAAAGTTAGTGGGCCATGTTTTCCCACATCTCCACTTTCTCGATATGCATCTAGGTTTCCTTTTGTTTAGGATTTCCATTTCCCTATAAACATTGTAAGTTAGTACCAGAAAGATATGAAAAAGAAAGTTGCAGTAAAAAGTCTTGTCTCTTCTTTTTAATTTCTTAGAGGTTCACCCACTTAAGGGTGCACATCAATTGGTGCATTCATCATCACTCACAATGCTTCCCAGAAAAGAAAACACATTCAACGATGATTCCATCCAACAATTATGCGACCAAATTTCTCAATTTATCACTCAAAATGCTACAACCACAGCCCAAAACGAAGCCCGCACCAACGCTCGGTTTGAATCCATGCAAACCACCTTAAAACAACACGTCGACACCAATAACCGTCTTCTTGCTGTTTTCACCAAAGACAAAGAAGTGCTCAAAACCGACCCGTTAACAACCACCGGCCCTTCACACACGAACCAAAATGCCACGCCCAACCCTAGACCACCCAAAATCATGTTGCCTAATTTCGATGGTTCCAATCCTTTGGATTGGGTGATCCAAGCTAAAAATTATTTCAGCTACTACCGTATACCCGACAACGAAAAGCTACAACTTTCGGTGTTTCACTTCACGGGTGAAGCCCTTAGTTGGTACAAATACCAGCTCACCAATAACCATTTGCTCGGGACATGGAACGAGTTCATACGAGCCTTAGAACTCCGTTTCGGCTCATCCGACTATGACAACCACCAAGCCACACTATTTAAACTCACACAAACAACCGTAACCGCTTACCAAGCCGAATTTGAGAAGCTTTGCAATTGTATTTGAAGAAACAGTGATCTAATTAAGGTATTAATTAGAGGGGTTTATGTTCCTATCATAGTGGTTAATCTTCTTTGAGGTATTTGAGCTCCGACTGGTTAATCAACCTGCAAAACAGAACACCGTTACTCGTTAAGAGGGGAATGTGGGGGTTTCCCTCTTAACCGGGCTCCGGCGTGAGAATAAGCGACTGCTTTGAGAGTAATTAAGTAGTTAAGAGTAAGAGCCGAGAGAATAGAATGAATAACCTGAGGAATGAAGGTCTCTATTTATAGCCGGAGAGGTGTAAGAGGTTGTGGGCTGATGGGCCTTGGGCCAGAAACGGACAACAACGAATATGCTCTTTGCCTCGCTGGCCTCGACTGCTTGGTGGCTTCTAGATGCTCGTCGGTGCTGGCGCACCTTGATTGGAGCCACGTGTCATTGTTGTCGGCCTTGTTGTCCCTTCTGTCATCAGCAGACAAGTGGAGATCGTGGGATAGTTGTCCCCGTCTCTTGATTGGTGCCATGTAGGCGTCCTTGTGTACTTATCGTCAGAAGATCGTGGCGCACGATTGAACAGAGCCTGCTGGACGCTCATTGGCTCTTTTTACTGCCACTTGTACCCTGTGTACCTCTGTAGGTAACAGCGCGTCTTCCTATGGAGAGGATTTTGTTTGGTGGCAACTAACCCGCGCGGGGTTAGTGTGCTCACTTATACTATTGTTTTTATACTAAGTGTTGCTATCTGAGTTTATTATGTGCTCTTCCTCGCGCGGGGGTAAGTCACAGTGTGATGTGAGCTGCGCGAGGTTGTTATTATCAAGTTGTTATGCTAAGGAGTATGGTCTCACGTGCAACCTGTTATCAGGTTTGCGCGACTTTTTGGGACCATACCCCTTCAAGTCCCCCCAGTCCAGTGCTGCACCATGCGCAACGCAAGTGGTTGGAGCTCTGGACTTAATAAAAATAAGAGAAGGGAAATTGTCCTTTTGGTCCTGACTTGTAAGGCGCATGTAGAAAACTGTTGTTTTCGATGCGCGGGTACTAGGCAGGTGTCGAGTGATTTCTTGTTTGTCCTTTGAAGCGCGCGGGGTTATAGTGGTTTACGTATATCTGGCGCGACTCATATGACTTCTGCATGAAGTTACTTGCATGTTTTATGGCGGGAAACTTCGAAATTTTGAACTTCTGACAGGTTGGTGAGATAAGTCGCTGAGGGCGACGTTTGAGTTGACCCCTGGCACGGGTGTCATCATGCCGCCTGCGGCGGTTGCACTTCATGTCAGGAGGGTGAGGCCCACGCGCGCGTGGTAACCGTCACTCCTGGTTTCCCGCTTGACGTGGCAACCTCTCGTTGGTTGCCCTTGCGGCTAGTGCGGCACGGTTACCCATCGCATTAAATGCGATGGGTATAAATATCCGAAGAGAAGGGTGAGAGATTCACTTTCTGTACGTTTCTTCTCCAATTTTCTCTCAAAACTCTTTGAATCTTCAAAGTGTTCTTCATTTTCTTCAAGATTTCTTCAAATATTCAAACCTTCTTCGAGCCTTTTTTCCAGATCATCTTAAAAACATGAGTGAAGAGCATCAAGAGGTTCCTGCTAGTGAGGAAGGACCAGTTCCTGTCCTCAAGTGGGATTTGGGTCTTTTCGAACAGATTGTTCGAAGTTTTAGGTTCCCACCGGAGTGGGATGCCCGGTACCCGGCTCAGGGCCAGACCGCGGCTGATGCACCGCCCGGCTATATTACCCTTTATGAAGATTTCTTTCTTCAGGGTAATTTCCGGTTGCCGGCGACCAATTTTCTGGGTAGTATCCTTTCTTACTACCAGTTCCACATATCTCAGATGAGTCCACCTGGGATGGTGAGGGTGAGACACTTCGAGTTCTTATGCCAGTCTCATGGCATCGAGCCAACTGTCGACAAATTTCGTTCATTCTATCAACTGCAGAGGACGATGGGGTTCTTTTCGTTTGCAAGCCGAGGTGCGGCGAAGAAGATCTTGTTAAATCCACCAAAGAGTTTCCATGACTGGAAACCCAAGTTCTTCTTCATCAGGGAAGAAGTCGTGCCGGTCGCTATGACCTTTAGGGAATGGACTGAGGCCATACCCAAGGAAGATCTGCCGATCCCAAAAACGGCTTTGTGGTATCAGCAGCTGACCTCAACCCCTAACCGTGTGTTTGGGGAAAATGTTCTAGTTGCAGCAAAGATGAGTGACCAGTGGTCACCTAGCAGTAGGGAAGTTCCCGTTTTAAAGCTTGGCGATCAAGGTTAGTCGCTTTTCTGTTCTTTGTCTAAGTATGATTTCTTTGATTATTGCTTATGTATCTCCGTTTATAGAAGTGCAACTTTACCAAGCTGCCTTCTCTACTTTTGGAGGCTCCATGGGCGTTCGCCCAGTGCGCGATGATGAAGAAAGCTGGTATGACCAGATTAAAGGAAACTTCATGTTTCCAGCTGCTGATGCCTTCGCTTCGCCGCCAACTGCTACTGAAGGTGCGCAATATCCAAAACCTCGTCCATTGCGCTCTGTGACTCTCGCTGGGAAAGAAACTTTCTATCTTTCCAGCGAGGAGTCCGTAGGATCTTCCAGCGGCGAGCTAAGCTCTTGGTCTAAAATATTTGCAGGTGTGTTGCGCGACCTGGGGATTGACCCAGAGGAGAAAAAGAAGAAACCGGTGAAGAAGAAGAAGAAAGCGGAGCCGGAGGTGACCAGCAAGGGCACTGGCCCTAGTCGCGCAACAGCTGCTGCTGGCAAAGGTACTCTTCGCCTTCGTCAACGTGACTTGGATGATTATGTGATCATCAGTGACTCATATGAAGGTTTATCTCATGTAGCTAAGGGAAAAGCTGGTGCTGGTGGGTCGAAGAGTTCCGGGAGCGCGGGTTCTCGCAACCCTGAAGCTGGCGCGACCCCCAGTTTTCCCGAAGATGTAGAAGGGGAGGAAGATGCTGGTGCCCGACTTATTGGGCGAAAGAGGGGTAGGAGCGAGGCTACAACTGGTGTGGCTTCCGCGCCTCAATCTGTTGTGATCCCTGCGATAGGGAAGACGAGCAGGCTGCGCTCGTTGTATCAATTTTCTCCTGGTATGTTCTTTTCTTCTCTTTTCTTCTCTAAAAAACTTTTGCTTACACTTGCCTTATTTTGTAGAGATGAAGAAGAAGACCCCTGAAAAGGCGGTTACATTCAGTGAGGCGGGAGTAAAAAGGCCCAAAATATCCGTTAAGTCCACTGACGCTGTAGCTCAGGATGCCGCGAACGCGGCTGAGGCGCAGCGAAAGGTGGAGGAGGCGCGTAAGAAAGAAGAGGAGAAGAGAAAGAAGGAAGAAGAGAAGAAGGTAGAGGAGGAGAGAAAGAAAAGAGAGGAGGAGGAGAGGCAGAAAAAGGAGGAGGATAGGAAGCGGAGGGCGGAGCAGGAGAGGCTGGCTGAGGTGGCCAGGAAGCAGGCCTTGGAGAAGGAGGCAGCGGCGAAAAAGGCTATGGATCAGCCTTTGAAGTCTCCAGGTCCTGAGGTCACCAGGCCAACCGGCACCGGCCCTGTTCTCACTTCGAAAGGGTCTGGCCGCTACTCTTCTAGCGGCGCGAGTTCCGGTGGAGCCGGGGGTTATAACCCTAACGTGATAGGGGCGAAAGATACCGTTGGCGATATCTACTATAAGACATATACTGAGGAAGAGCGCGGCGATGTCCTCCATCAAGCCCCCTGGAGCTTAAAACAGAAGGATACATTCATTGAGTTTGGCGCTTCGCGTGAATGGTTTTTGAATTCCTTCCCCCCTGGCGAGGTCAATCGGCAAAGGGCAAAACCCCATGAGATGTTATATCGTACTTATATTCTTGGGGAGGCCAATGCCCGTGCTGCCAACCACCAGATCGTTCGCGAATGGCGAACGATGGTTCGGGAGCGTGCCGACTGGGAGGCTTATCGCGAGCGTATGCTGAAGCGAATTGCGGAGTTTGAGAAGTCGAAAGCTACGTTCGACGAAGAAAGAGCCAAGTTTGAGGCCGACAAGAAGGCGGAGGAATGGGGCCGCGAGGGGCTGCAGAAAAAACTCCACAATGTTGAGGAGCAACTGGCCAAGGAGAAGGCCGAGTTCAAGCGTATATGCGCCCAAGACAACGAGCGTACTTATGCTCTACGACAGAAGATCGTTGCTCTTGAGGCTAAAGTTGCGGACTTGACCTCAAAGGTGGAGGAAGCGCAGGGTGAAAAAACTGCCAAGCAGCAGATGGAGGTTAGTTCTACTGATTCTCGCTCTTCTTTTTGTTTATGAGATTTCTCTAAGTCAATTCTCAAGGCGTTTGTCAATTTTTAGGTTGAGCTGACTGAAGCCAAGGTGCAATTGTCTAACAAGGACAAGGATCTCCATGCCAAGGACGTTGAGATAGCGGAACTCAAACGTCGCTTGAATGAGCAAATCGACAGATGCGAGTCCTTGGAGATTGACCTTGAGGCTGAGAAGGTCAAGGCTGCTGATGCTGAGGAGGCGCGCGCTGTGAGCACTGCCGCGCTGAATGTTGCTCAAACCAACTACTCTGAGGCTCAAGGTATCGTCGATACACTTGTCTCAGAAGCGGAGTGGATGCGCACTCGTGGAATAGTGTTGGTAAGTGCTTTGTGCTTTTTTCTTAAGTTGATTTAAAGAGTTTTTTCCTTAATGCTTATCTTTTGTTGAAGGTTGCCAACTCTATCTTGAATGCGAACGAGCTAGATCGCGCCGTGGCGGCTCTGACAGATGCGGCGCGTGCGGTGGGTCACCGAGGAGGCTATCTGGAGTGTGCTGATCATGTTGAGCAAATGCTTGGGCAAGAGTTTGACACAAGCCATTGCTCAGTGACAGAACGTGCCGACGCTGCGCTGGCAAGTGCTGAAAATTCCTATGACAACCTCTCCTTGCCTATCATGGAGTTAGTTGTCGAATCGTTAAAGAAAGACGACTGGTGCCAGCGTCTTAAGGCAATCCTCGATCCACCAGTTACCGTCGAGGTGTCTGACGAAGAGCCCGCTGGTGACGACGGTGATGATGGCAATGATGATGATGGTGATGACGACGGAGATGATGGTGATGATGGTCGCGAAGAATAGGATAGTTTGTTGAGTAGGTAGTGGATAGGCATTTGTGCCTTTGTAATTTCTTTGAAAAATCTTATGTATGATGCTGCGCGGTTGCGCAAGTTGTTAATGAAACATTTTGTTTTTTCCGTTGCAATTATTGCATTGTTATAAAACTTTATGCTACATTAGCTCGAATAAATGGAAGCGTTTTGTAAGTATTTAGGTGATCGTCCGGTGTCGCGCTTTGTTTGCGGAGGACCTTGCAGGTGGTTTGAACCATCTTGAAATGCTGTAGTGTTTTCGCGCTAATCAAAAGTTTAACATGCATTTGTAACGAAAAAATGTAATAGAACATGTCGTATGTTTTCATTCAAGTCAGAAGTTGGCTCTTAGGCCTGGATACATATTTGCCAGTGGCTCGTAGCCGGCGTAATTAATTGAAAGATGGCGTAAGGCCGAAAAGATTACATATAGCATTTGCGCAATTGTTGCGCATTCCAAGTTCTTGGTAAGATGTGGCCATCTAGGGTGCGCAATTTGTAGGCCCCTTTGCCCAGGACCTCATGAATCAGATATGGGCCTTCCCATTTAGGTGCTAATTTCCCCGGGCGTTCCGCATTTGATGCTTCGTTGTCGCGAAAGACGTACTCCCCTGGATTGAAGGTACAAATGCGAACCCTTGTGTTGTAGTACCTTTCCAGCTGGGTTTTGTATTTGGCCTCTCTGATTCTTGCGATTTCGCGTCTTTCTTCTAACAAGTCTAAGTCTAGACGCCTTTCCGCTTCATTGTCAACCGTGTTGACCGTTGTCATTCGTGGCGAGGGCAGGCCAATCTCCGCCGGGATTACCGCCTCTGAGCCATAGACCAGGCTGAAAGGGGTCTCGCCGGTACTTGTCTTTGGCATGGTCCGATGAGCCCATAAAATGCTTGGGAGCTCATCAACCCATCCGCGCCGCCTTGTTCCTAATCTGGCCTTTATCCCTTCGACGATGCATTTGTTCACACTTTCCACTTGTCCGTTGCCTTGTGGGTGCGCAACGGAGGTGAAAGTGTGTTCAATGTTCATCTCCTTCATCCAGTTCTTAAGATCGTCCGAAGCAAAGTTGGTGCCATTGTCTGTCACAATCTTGAGCGGGAGGCCAAATCTGCATATGATGTGCTCCCATATGAATTTGCGCACAATCATAGCTGTGGTGGATGCAAGGGCTTTGGCTTCTACCCACTTTGTGAAGTAGTCGACAGCTACTATGATGAACTTTACGGCGCCGGGAGCATCCGGGAAGGGTCCCACCATGTCAATTCCCCATTGCTGAAAGGGCCACGCGGTGGATACGGGGATAAGATCGTTTTTAGGACGCAACGTTTTTGGAGAGTGCCTCTGGCAAGAGTCACACTTGCGGATCTCCTTCATTGCGTCAACATGCATACCAGGCCAGTAGTAACCGGCGCTCATGATCTTCGCGACAACCATCCTTGGTCCGGAGTGGATGCCGCAAATCCCTTCGTGGATTTCCCTTATCAAATAATTCGCGTCCTGGGGGTCCACACAGCGCAGTAGTGGTCCCAGGAAGGATTTTCGGTATAAGATACCGCTGTTCATTTCGTACTGTAGGGCTTTGTTTTGAATCTTTCTTGCTTCCGCTTTGTTCGCGGGAAGCACCCCCTCTTGCAAGTATTGGATGATGGGGGTCATCCACGATGTCTGCCCTGTTTCGATTACGTTAACTTGGCGCAGTAAAACCGATGGGTTCTTGAGTACCTCTATCCTTACATCCTTGGCGAGATGTTGAAAGGAAGTCGAGGCAAGCTTGCTCAAAGCATCAGCAGGCTTGTTTTCTGAGCGATTAATGTGTATAACTTTGTGGGATTTGAATTGCTGTAGCAATTCCTTCGCTTGTTCCAGATACAAGGCCATGACTTCTCCTTTCGCGTCGTATATGCCGTTCACTTGACTTGCGATCAGGAGTGAGTCTACATGTGCGTGCAAGTTTTTTGCTCCCATCTTGATGGCGAGGCGTAAGCCTGCCAGAAACGCTTCGTATTCAGCCTCGTTGTTGGTATTTTTGAAATCCAACCTAATGGCGTAAGTAAACTCGTGATTCTCGGGGCTTACTAAGCGCAAACCTGCTCCCGCGCCATCTTCATTTGATGCCCCGTCGGTGTAAAGCATCCAAGTCTCCTCTGTTGTGTTTTCCTTGGGAGTCTCTATCATCTCGCATTCCTTGATTTTATCTGCCGGCACTTCTGTGATGAAGTCGGCGAGGACCTGCCCCTTAATGGCTGGGCGCGGCCTATACAAGATGTTGTGGCCGCCCAGTTCAATGGCCCATTTTGCCAACCTGCCTGATGTCTCAGGCTTCTGAAGTATAGTGCCAATGTGGAAGTTGGTAAGCACAGTTATCACATGGCCTGTGAAGTATCGGCGCAATCTTCGGGAGGCGTGTAGTAGCGCAAGAACCAGCTTTTCCATTGTGGAATATCTTGTTTCTGGGTCTGTGAGTACCCTGCTGACGTAATAGATCGGGGTTTGCACGCCATTCCTGTCTACCAACAATACTGACCCTACTGCCTTATCCGAGGAGGACAAGTACAGCACAAGGGGCTCTTTTTCAAACGGTGCCGTCAGCGTAGGGAGTTCGATCAGACACGCTTTCATTTGTTGAAAAGCTGTTTCGGCTTCCAGGGTCCATTTGAACTCTTGCTTCTTTACACAATTGCGCAATGTGCTAATGAAGGGATACGACTTTGCGGCGTGATTGGAGAGAAAACGATTTAGCGCGGCCAGCCGGCCGGCTAGTCGTTGCATTTCCTTGATGTTTCTTGGTGAGGGCATTCGTTCTATAGCTTGTACCTTCTCTGGATTCACCTTGAAACCGCCGTTTGTGACTATGAAGCCTAGAAACTTCCCTTCTTCCATGCCAAAGGAACACTTGGCTGGATTTAGCTTCATATTTACGCTGCGCAATGAGTTGAACGTTTTTTCGATGTCTTTTAACATTTGGTCCTCCTCGGGACTTTTCACCACTAGATCATCGATATAAACCTCAATGTGCTTTCCGATGTCCCCTGCGAAGGTTTTGTCCATCAAGCGTTGATAAGTCGCGCCTGCGTTCTTCAGACCAAAAGGCATCTTTGTGTAGCAGAAGATTCCAAGGTCTGTTCTGAATGCTGTCTTGTCTTCATCTTCTAGCTTCATCTGCACTTGATGGTATCCTTTATAGCAATCCAGAAAGCACTTCCACCGGTATGGCGCGAGAGAATCAATTTTTTTATCGATCTCAGGCAAGGAATAGCAATCCTTTGGGCACGCCTTGTTGAGATCAGTGTAATCTACGCACATGCGCCATCCGCCATTTGATTTTTCTACCATCACAGGGTTCGCGACCCAGCTTTGGTATCTTACCTCTCTCAGGATTCCAGCCTTGAGCAACTCACATACTTGCTCATTCATCGCTTTTGTCTTATCCGCGCCTAGGCTGCGCCTTCGCTGGACTTTTGGTTCTACCGAAGGGTACGTGTTTAAGCAATGCTCAGTTATGTTGCGCGGGACGCCGGTCATGTCTGACGGGGTCCAGGCAAAAATATCCATGTTGCGGAACAGCAGCTGCTTTAAATGTTTTCTGATGTCTGACGAAATGGCGTGGCCAATTGTCACTGTCTGCTCTGGGTACTTGCGGTTTAAGACCCATTTTTCTGGCTCGGTCGTAGAGACCTTCGCCGCTTTTGTTGGGCGCAGCTCTTCAGTTGACATCACTTCTTTCTTGGCGTATATGATTGCGACGCCTGTCTTGGTAGGAAAACCTATGGCAGAATGAGGTGTTGAAGTCACCATGTTTAGTTCGCCTTGTGTTTCCCTTCCAAGAAGCACATCATGCCTTGATTTCACTGGCATTACCATAAAGTTCACATTTGTTGTTCTTGAATGTTTCCCGTCAGAGAGCGTGACAGGGAAACTGATTTGGCCGAGAGGGAAGACCATTTCATTGCAAAAGCCGGACAAAGGATAATCGACTGGCTCGAGTCTCGCTTTGTCTTCTTCATCGAATTGATTGAAACATTGTTCGTAGATGATGTCGGCTGTGCTTCCTGGGTCGATGAAGATGTACTCTGTTTCATAGTGACCAATTATACCAGTAATGACGACGGGTCGTGTAGCGCGAGGACCGCCGCGCACTACTGGGAATATGACTTGCTGTTCTTGCCAAGAAGGCTCGTAGGGCCGTTTGCCTTTTTCTCTCGCGGTGTATCTTGGTCCGTTGACCATGTGAGTCTCTAGCCGTCTCACCTTTTTGTGGCTGCCTTCATCGTGACGCTGGAGCTGACGGGTGTCCTTGCGCACATTCTTCACTAAATGGCTTAGCTTGCCGCTTTTGAGCGCTCTTTCGATTTCCTGGCGCAAACTGTAGCAGTCATCGGTCAAATGCCCCGAGTCTTTGTGAAAATCGCAGTATAAGTTAGGGTCTTGCCCTTTCTTGTTTGTCATCGGCCTTGGCGCCTTGAAATCGACATTCTCCGTCATCAATACCTCCTTTGGAGTTTTTGTGAGCGGAGTCCAGTGTTTGTCACGGTTGTCGTCTCTGACTGCTTTCTTGTAACCGATTCGGTCAATCGTATCTCGCGCATCTTCTCTGTAACGTGGCCTGTCGTCACGGCCTCTGGGTCTCTCAGACTTCCAGTCATGATTCTTGTACTTGTTGCGCTTGTTATTGTTGTCGCGCGGCCTCTCGTTTACTCTTGAGAATCGATCTTCGGAATAATAACCCTTTCCACCAGCAAGGGATTCCTCGGTTTGCGCGACGATCTTCGCTGCTTCCATCAGTTTATCCCACTCTTTTGGCATCCCATCTTTGCCTGTGATGGTTCTAATGAGGCTATCACAGCGTATAG
This sequence comes from Helianthus annuus, assembly GCF_002127325.2. Taxonomy (NCBI): domain Eukaryota; kingdom Viridiplantae; phylum Streptophyta; class Magnoliopsida; order Asterales; family Asteraceae; genus Helianthus; species Helianthus annuus. The sequence goes on along the minus strand of NC_035434.2, from coordinate 50,472,027 downwards.
CCTTCTTGAAGTGGCAGCGCATGAGTTGCTCACTGACGCCGCCAATCTCTAAACATTCTTTGTTGAAACGCGTGATGAAGTCCTCCAGACCTTCACCATCCCTTCGCCATATATCTTCTACTTCCGCCGTATCACGCTGATAGCGACGTTGTTGGCTAAAATAGCTTAAGAATTGTGTCTTGAAGTCTGTCCATGACTTAATCTTTCCGGGCGGAAGGCTGTCAAACCAGGCGCGAGCCGCTCCGGTCAGCGTTTGAATGAACAGGTGGCACCACATGGGCATGTTCCAACCTCCCATGCAGCCCACACTCGTGAATGTTCTGACGTGGTCGTCTGGGTCAGTCAACCCATTGAATTTCCCAACGGTTGGGGGTAGCTTCTCTCGTGAGAGTGGTGCGAGTGCGATTTTCGGGATAAACTTGGAGTGTTCCGCAGCTTCCGCTGGTCTGTAAGCCAGGCGGAAATCTCTTTCAGCCTCTTCTGTATAGCCAATGTGTTGTCTTGGCTTATAGTACTCATGGTTTTTTGGTAAACGATTGAAGACTGATGACTCTTCATCACCTTCCCATGTAGGATCATATGGGTCGGTTTCTTCCCATTCATTGTTCATGTTGCGCGGCGTGAGCCGGCTGTGAACAGGGCCTCGTTGAAGGTTCGACGGATATTCATAGTAACTATCCGTTTCCCCTCTTGTATCGCGCGTGTCTTGTACGCTTAAACGTCTTGTAGGGGGAGGCCTGTTGGTTCTGCCTTGAAGATTGGCTGGTGGTGGCATTTGGCGCACCCCCTGACTAGGAGGAGTGACCAAGGACGGTTCTGCCGTCAAAACTGCCTGCTGCGCGATGAGCGATTGGTATGCTGCATTGATAGTGGCGATGTTCTTGGCATACCACGAGGCTGGGGTTTCGCCCTCTGGTAAGCCAAGTAATGCAGATACATTTTGAGGTGGCACTGGGTTGGACGGTCCTTCGCCGTTGTTACCTGGGGTAGCCATTTGTGTGATACGGGTAACGCTCCCGCGCTGACCCCCCGTGTTGGTGATCTCAACTTCACCTATTTCTTCGATTTGGGCTTGGAGGTTTTGGACTCCTTCACCCAAGGCCGTGTTAGAGTTGGCTCCGAAGCCGAACTCTGGAAAGATTCCTTGACCAGTCATAGTCGGAAGGATGAAAAGATGTCAAAGGCTCAAATAAAGAAGATGAGGGTGGTTATAGAAAAAATCGGTGGGCGCCAATGAAGAAACAGTGATCTAATTAAGGTATTAATTAGAGGGGTTTATGTTCCTATCATAGTGGTTAATCTTCTTTGAGGTATTTGAGCTCCGACTGGTTAATCAACCTGCAAAACAGAACACCGTTACTCGTTAAGAGGGGAATGTGGGGGTTTCCCTCTTAACCGGGCTCCGGCGTGAGAATAAGCGACTGCTTTGAGAGTAATTAAGTAGTTAAGAGTAAGAGCCGAGAGAATAGAATGAATAACCTGAGGAATGAAGGTCTCTATTTATAGCCGGAGAGGTGTAAGAGGTTGTGGGCTGATGGGCCTTGGGCCAGAAACGGACAACAACGAATATGCTCTTTGCCTCGCTGGCCTCGACTGCTTGGTGGCTTCTAGATGCTCGTCGGTGCTGGCGCACCTTGATTGGAGCCACGTGTCATTGTTGTCGGCCTTGTTGTCCCTTCTGTCATCAGCAGACAAGTGGAGATCGTGGGACAGTTGTCCCCGTCTCTTGATTGGTGCCATGTAGGCGTCCTTGTGTACTTATCGTCAGAAGATCGTGGCGCACGATTGAACAGAGCCTGCTGGACGCTCATTGGCTCTTTTTACTGCCACTTGTACCCTGTGTACCTCTGTAGGTAACAGCGCGTCTTCCTATGGAGAGGATTTTGTTTGGTGGCAACTAACCCGCGCGGGGTTAGTGTGCTCACTTATACTATTGTTTTTATACTAAGTGTTGCTATCTGAGTTTATTATGTGCTCTTCCTCGCGCGGGGGTAAGTCACAGTGTGATGTGAGCTGCGCGAGGTTGTTATTATCAAGTTGTTATGCTAAGGAGTATGGTCTCACGTGCAACCTGTTATCAGGTTTGCGCGACTTTTTGGGACCATACCCCTTCAGTATTGTAGGCTTACCTAATGAGGCTTTACTCAACTGTTACCTCTCTAGGTTGAAATCGTGTACAAAACTATGGTATGGACAAGAATAAGAACAAAAAACTGTAACAACAACACCTGGTGTAGGCGACAAAACAGTGACATAAAAGTTTTATTATGTTTAACCAACCCAAAAATTCTCCCGAACCAACCCTAGATCTCAAGAATATAAGATCTGTGAAATACAACAAACAAATGCAACAGATCAGTAAGATCTGTTGACTGACAAAACGAAACAAACCAAAAAATATACACAGAGATAACAAAATCTCTGAAATACAACCGTGATTTCTACAATGAAATCACTAAGACTATCGGCTGAAGATAACTCCGGCTGAATACAGTAGCAACTGAACAACAACAACAACGATCACCAAGACAGCGGCTGATTACAGCGACAAATATGAACAAGTGAAACCCTAAGAACAATCTCGAAGAAGGAGGTGGAAAAATGATGTGAACTGTTATAAACATCTCTTTTATAACAGGACTTTCAAATAATACATCAAGCCCCTTCAAATATTACATCAAACACCTGAAGATATGCAAGAGTTGATCGCAGTCCTCAACTTTACAAGAAAGTTCCATTTAAGTCCCTCAACTTGTTATACCTACACAACCTCTTGTAACAACTTCAGTTATTTTGTAACAGACTTATAATAAATAAATCTAACATATGAATGATAATATTTAACACCCCTTCATCATTCAAATGTGAAACCAGTCAACAAGTCCCAATTTGTCACAAAAAACACATGTTGAGTAATACTCAACCCCTTTGTAAACACATCAGCCAGTTGATGTTCAGAATCGACTTTCTCAGGTTCAATTACACCTGTTGCCACTTTTTCTCTCAAAAAATGTAAATCAATTTCGAAATGCTTGGTTCGTTCATGGAAAACAGGATTTTCTGCTATTGAAATAGCAGATTGACTATCACAAAACACTTTAACTGGTAAAGTAGTATCAACTTTTAACTCTTTTAAAACATTCATTATCCATAACAACTCACATGTAACCAACTCACATGTAACCGAGCACATAGCCCTGTATTCAGCTTCTGCAGTGGATCTCGACACAGTACTTTGTTTTTTGCTTTTCCAGGAGATCAAAGAGTCTCCTAAGAAAATACAAAAACCAGTCACAGATTTCCTTGTGACCAAGCACTTTGCCCAGTCCGAATCTGCATAACACTTTAACCCAAAATTTTCACCCTTTTTAAAAATCAAACCTTTCCCAGGTGACAACTTTAAGTACCTTAATAATCTTAATGCAACTTGTAAATGTATTTCCAACGGTGCATGCATAAACTGACTCAGATACTGAACAACATAGCTAATGTCTGGCCTAGTTAAAGACAAGTAAATCAACTTCCCAATTAACTTTTGATATCCAGTTATATTTTCTAATTTTTCTTGTGCATTACTGGTCTTAGCAGCTATAACATGACTCTGTTCAATGGGAGTTTGGACAGGTTTACAACCTAAATATCCAAACTCATTCAAAAGCTCTAGACAATACTTACGCTGATTCAGACAGATACTACTTTTATCATACAAAACCTCTATACCCAGAAAATATTTCAAAACCCCTAAATCTTTAATTTGAAAATTTTTATTTAAGAACTTTTTTATGTTGTTTATTTCCTCATTATTGTTCCTTGTTATAACAATATCATCAACATAAACAAGTAAAACTTTAAACACATCAGACCTAGACAAAATAAACATAGAATGATCACAAACACTTTGAACAAAACCAACACTTAACAACACATTTGTTAATTTTTCATTCCACTTTCTAGGTGCTTGTTTTAGTCCATAAAGAGACTTAACAAGCTTACACACTTTTGTTTCATTTTCTGAATAATATCCCTGGGGCAAAGACATATACACATCCTCGGTAATACATCCATACAAAAACGCATTATTTATGTCAAGTTGAAACAAATTCCAATTATTTTCAACAGCAAGACTAATAACGGTTCTAACCGTAACCATTTTAACTACAGGAGAAAACGTTTCTGTAAAGTCTATACCTTCTCTCTGATTAAATCCTTTGGCAACTAATCTCGCCTTATATCTCTCGACCTCACCATTAGACTTGTATTTTATTTTATAAACCCATTTACACCCAATGGGTTTTCTACCAACAGGTAGATCAACTAATTCCCAAGTCTTATTTCTAAACAACACTTCCATTTCAAGATTCATAGCTTCAACCCACTTAGGGTCTTTAACAGCTTCACTAAAGCTGTTTGGTTCAACTGACTTGTTCAAACTAGACACATAACACATATTCTCAACAGATGAACAAGAATAGTTCACAGATTTATCAATACCATACTTAACCTTTCCATCCAAAACAAAACCATCTAATCTTTTTGGAACAGAAGTTACTCTAGAAGACCTCCTAACACTTGGTAAATTTCCCTCAGACGGGTTGGTCTCAACATGTGAAGTGTTAGTGTCCTCAACCCTGCCATGACCTTCATCACTACTACTCACAACCCTAGGTTCTAAGGACTGACCCTGCCTAGAAGTGGCAGCTGTTGAAGAATGATCAGGCTGCTGATCATCACTAGACACTTCTTGAGTACCTAAATCCCTCTCTTCATCATTGGGAGCAGACACTTTATCACTTTCAGAATCATTGGATTGTAATGTTTCAAAACAGTCAAAAAAGTTTAAGTGATTCAAATCAGAATTAACAAGTAATTCTTTCTCATTTACAACTTTGGACTTGAAAGGGTATACACTTTCATAAAATTTAACATCTCTTGAATAAAATTCAATTTTATCATCCAAATTCCACAACTTATACTCTTTCTTCACGTTTGAATATCCAATTAACACACACTTGTTTGCTCTATACGAAAACTTATCTGACTCATTCAAAACTGTACCAAAACATAAACATCCAAAATTTCTTAGGTGATTAAGAGAGGGTTTAAAGCCATGGACTAATTCATATGGACTCTTTCCTAGAAGCACAGAAGAGGGAATCCTGTTGATTAAGTAAATATAATACACAATCTGACCAAAATTTTAAAGGTAACCCTCCTTGAAACAGTAATGACCTAGCCATGTTTAGAAGATGCCGATGTTTCCTTTCCACCACACCATTCTGTTGTGGTGTATAGGTACACGTTGTTTGGTGAATAATACCCTTTTGTTTACAAAAACTATTCATTTGTGAATTAATAAACTCAGTTCCGTTGTCACTACGAAAACATTTTATTTTTTTCTTGAACTGAGTTAACAACAATTCATAAAAACTAGTAATATTTTCAAACACTTCACTTTTAGTTTTTAACATATAACACCAAACAGTCCTAGAGTAGTCATCAACCACAGTTAAGAAATATTTAAAACCTTCTCTACTCACAACCTTGTAAGGCCCCCAAACATCTAAGTGAATTAATTCTCCAACATTTTTAGTTTTATGTTCACTTAACAGAAACGGAACCTTAACTTGCTTTGCCCTATGACACACCTCACAAGACACATCCTCAACTACACCAATATTAAGGCTTTCTTTTAAAATGGCTAGGACCTGTTTAGAGGGATGCCCTAGTCTAGTATGCCACAGATTAAGACTATTTACACTATTAAAACACATATTAGCAGAATTACCATTTCTATTAACAAAGAACAAGCCATTATGTTGTCTACCAATCACCAGGAGTTTCTTTGAACTCGAATCCTGAATACAACAGTTATTCTCATCAAACAACACAGTCACATTATTATCTCTTGCAAGCTTATGAACTGAAACTAAATTAACATTATAGCTAGGAACATAGAAAACATCAAACAAAATGACACCCGTAGCAAGTTTTATGTTTCCTATTTTTGTTACTTTAGCACTTGTTCCATTTGGACGTGAAACCTTAAGATCATAATTAGACACATCTACACAATCATACATATCTCTATCAGTCATAACCATGTGCTGATTAGCACCAGAATCAATGACCCAATTATAATTGAACTCATGATTAACAATACTAGAACAACTCATATAACTACTACACATTTTATTAAACACAGAATTGTTTTCGATATTCACAGACTTACCTCCCATGTTAGACACAGAATGCTCAGAAGCAGTTTTATCTTTCTCATTCACCAGACTAAGAAGTTTGGAAATCTGTTTAGAAGTGAAAGGCATAACAGAAGTACTAGAGGATGCATTAGACTTTCCATTATTAAAACTATTATTACCCTTATTCCCCGAATTTCCAGCCCTTCTTTTAAACCCTGGTGGATAACCAATTATTTCAAAACACCTATCAACCGTATGTCCAAGCATGTTACAATGAGTACATTTCAAATTAGGATTAGACCCCCTAAATACTTTTTTCTTTGGATCAAAAGATTGATTAGTTTTTGACACAAAGGAAACATTTTGACCTTTTGATCCACTACTAGACAACCTATGATATTCTTCTCTGGAAATGATTGAAAAAGCAACCTTGACAGAAGGAAATGGTTCTCTAGTTAACAAATTTGTTCTAACAGGCTGATATACATCATCAAGGCCCATTAGAAACTGCATCAGTTTTATTAAAGTAGTAAAATCATTGTAATCTTTTGCTGCCTTACATGAACATGAAGGCAGCTGCACCATAGCGTCAAATTGTTTCCACATTGTAGTTAATCTGTTATAATACTCGGCTACAGTACTACCATTTTGTGAAATATTGTTTATTCTTTTATATAGATCATATACAACTGAACCATCAACCTTGTTATAGGTCTCTTTCAAATCAGTCCAGACTTCCGAGGCAAGTTTAGAAAAAACTTGCCCCAAAAACAATTCCTCAGATATAGAATTCAATAACCATGTAAGGACCACTGAGTTACACCTATCCCACTGACCCGCTAAGACCTCATCATCCTCTGACTTAACACATTTTCCATCAATAAAACCGTATTTGTTTTTAGCTTCCAATGCTAATTTCATAGCACTTGACCGTACAACATAATTTTCGGTTCCCTTTAGTTTTATATTAACAATTGTTAACGCACTAGAGTCACTAGGATGCAAGTAAAGAGGTGACCCTATGTCTAATTTACTAATGAGCGTAACATAGGTACTACCATCCATATTGACAGACCAACAAAAGAAGTAGACAAACAAACACAATACAAACAGATGACAAATTAACAAAAAAAAAAAAAACACAAGTTATCAAACAGATAACCACTCACAGAGACAACAGACAATTTAGATGCAAACAAAAAAACCTTAAGGCGAAGCTGTATCAGTGTCCAGATTCCAGGTTCATCACTTATAGTGCCTGGACAGGTCTTAATACAGGAGCCACACACTAAGACACAAACCTAGAAAAAATAAAACGAATCACTACGCAACAAAAAACAAGTACCACAGAATAGTCAAGAAAACAACTATAACAATCAATAGTGCCGGTCCTCACTACCCCGACTTCAACTAATCAACAACAACAAACAAAAGAGAGAGAGAATGAAATGATCTTACAGAGGGTGCGATTAATTCCAAAGCAGATCAGAACTATAGCCTTCACTTAGGGCTATAGTTACAGATCAGAAGACAAGAGAACAATACAACCGGTCAGTTTGCTCTGTAGCCTTCTAGGGTTACAGAGACCAACACGGCTCTTCAAAAATACAGACCTCTTCGTTTCACTCTAACCCTTGATTAGGGTTTCCAAAACTCCAAATATACTTCCGTCAAGACCAAGATTCCTGAGACCAGAAACCTTCAAATAACCCAGAATCAATCACAATCAGAGCAAAAAAGAAACAGCGGAAAAGAATGATAATCAAGAGCCTACTGGCTCTGATACCATGTACAAAACTATGGTATGAACAAGAATAAGAACAAAAACCTGTAACAACAACACCTGGTGTAGGCGACAAAATGGTGACGTAAAAGTTTTATTATGTTTAACCAACCCAAGAATTCTCCCGAACCAACCCTAGATCTCAAGAATAAGAGATCTGTGAAATACAACAAACAAATGCAACAGATCAGTAAGATCTGTTGACTGACAAAATGAAACAAACCAAAAAATATACACAGAGATAACAAAATCTCTGAAATACAACCGTGATTTCTACAATGAAATCACTAAGACTATCGGCTGAAGATAACTCCGGCTGAAGACAGCAGCAACGATCACCAATACAGCGGCTGATTACAGTGACAAAGATGAACAAGTGAAACCCTAAGAACAATCTCGAAGAAGGAGGTGGAAAAATGATGTGAACTGTTATAAACATCTCTTTTATAATAGGCCTTTCAAATAATACATCAAGCCCCTTCAAATATTACATCAAACACCTGAAGATATGCAAGAGTTGATCGCGGTCGTCAACTTTACAAGAAAGTTCCATTTAAGTCCCTCAACTTGTTATACCTGCACAACCTCTTGTAACAACTTCAGTTATTTTGTAACAGACTTATAATTAATAAATCTAACATATGAATGATAATATTTAACAAATCGGAAATCCAGTCCGAGTTAGCCATCCTAAAACCAACGACCTTGAACCAAACTTATGGCCTATCCAAATGGGTCGAAGACAAACTCAAACATGGTGCTTCTTTCACTAATGACAAATCTCACAGCGGCCTATTAGGTTCTCCACCGACAACCGTCGTACTGGTACAAAACGTGTTGCCAACTTCATCTACTACATACAGCCACCCCACGGCCCCTCAAGCGCTTAACCCTCACGGAAATGCAAACATGCCGTGCCGAAGGACTTTGTTTCAACTGCGATGAACATTATCAGCTGGGTCACCGTTGCCAACCTCCTAAATTCCTTCTCATGCAATCGGAAGCCACTCCACTATGACTTGGTCTTGAGGACAAGCCCATTTTCGAGGAAGGGAGAATTGATATGGGTCAACAGTCAACACTAAAAGCTGCAACTCTTAGTTTATTATTAATTTCCATGTTTTAATTGTTTGCAATGCATCTCACGTTTCCATCATTTCATGTTTAGTTTGAGTAGGTTAAAGTTGGGCTCGTCAACATGCTCGGCTGAAGATGGTTGGGCTGATGAGGACTCAGCCGAGGAAGGTTGGGCCGAGGAAAGCTGGTCCATCTCATGTTGGGGTGGTGATTGAACCGCTGAAGGAACAAATGGTTCAAAAATAGGAAGAACCGGTGGACTTGGTATAGATGGGCTTGATATGGGTGAGCTTGGGCCATAAGCAGATCAACAGGTTGTGTGGCATGAGAATAGCAAGTCTCATTACTAGAAAATTAGGCAATAGTCACCAAAATTTGCAACCGAAAGAAAATGGTAGCAAAATCAGTTACCATTTTTCAACCAAAATATTATTGGTAGCAAATACATCTCAAATATCCAAAATAATAATAATTTATATAATACGGTCGTAAAATGGTGACAAATATGTTTAAATATAACGTTTTATGGAAGTTGCCATCATTTTTTGACGGACATTCAGCTTGCCACCGTCACATGGTCACAATTTAGTGAAAAAAATTTAGCGAAAATATAAAAATTTTACCCGCTCGCCCAAAATTTAAGCGTGAACATCAAATAAGTTATCAGATCTAGGGTTTTGATTCTGAAGTCTGCTCCCCAAAATCACTAGAACCATAAAATTCGCTCCACCATCATTGATCAAATCATCCTCTGCTTAACTATCACCGATGGAATCATCCTCCGCTCCACCTCATTGTCAACGATCTCCCCTGAATCACATGGCAACGATTGCACTTCACTACCGTCTGTTTGCCCCCACCACTCCATCACCGGAACACTCGCATTCATCACCGACCACTCGTTTCAAGCCCTTAGGTAACCTTTCTCTTTAACTCATTGAAAAATCTATCATCATCAGAACTAAATTTCAAACAAATTTATAACAAACTGCTCGTTATCAATACGACCAGTAGGGATTTGAGTAATCACTCAATTGAGTTTATGAATGTGAACATGCCCTTTAGTCAATACTGGTACAACATTTGAGGTTACACCTGAAATTCAAGCCTAAGCTTTAGCGATTGTATGGTGAGATGCTGGAATGATTGTCTTTGTTTGGCGTTTGACTCTCGTGACAATGGAGTTGGATGTAACATATGGACAGGAACCGAATAAGCCAATTTTGTAGTTAATCCACAAGGGACTTCGGTTCGAAAATATGTGCTTCTTTCTCCAACTCTGAGCAAAGGTAAAATAATTCTGATTGATTCAGTGATTTGTTGGTTAATTGTTATGTATTATTATAACTTCATTTTTTTCATAATCCAAATCAATAGTTGGCCATATTATTATTATTATTGAGCTACATTAGGACGTACATTAAGGTTAAATAGAGGATATGGCGCCAATATCTAACACAAGAAGTATGTAGGAAAGGATGCTAAATAAAACAGCCCCCGCTATTTCATCGCTATCGCTACATAGCATATAAGTAGCTTGTCACAATCGTCCGCTATTTGCTGTTAACAATTATGTTCATAATGGGTCGAAATGGCAACCTATAATTTTTGATTTCGCCTTAAAATATTTATAGAGCTTACTTGTTTCATAAGTTCTACACACCATATTTTCAATTTTATTGTTGGAAGATTCATACCAGAGTGTAATGACTTTGCCGCCTATTACTAATTTTTAAAAATTACTGGTCCTCTTTGTAGTTCACCATCCGTATCAAAGCAGCTTGTATGCTTGGAGACCAGCAAAATACTGCATCAAATGGGGTCACTCACTTACCATGTGCCTCCTAATAACGAAGCTCATCCGAAGAGAAAATCATCTGAAAATAGATGGTTAAGTTTTTGTGGGTTTTGGCTTGATTTTGTTTATAGTTGATAAGCTTTTATTTTTATTTGATATTGTTTGTGTTATTGTAGAATTTAGGCATGGGTTGGATTATGAGAAGAGCAAGGTTGACCATGAGGGTCTGAAACTCAAACTGAAATCCTCAAAGCTCCAGGTCAATAATTGAAACATCTTTTTTTTTTTTTTTTTACAAAAAGAGTGAAAGCTGAATATGGTCAACGATGGCCATAGGCACCTTATTTCTCACCAATACTTGACTTGTTCATCCGGTTGTGTGAATTTGTACGTTTTCTTTGATTCTGACTTCTTGATTTTGTTCATTGTTTGTTTTGTAGATTGAAAAGTCGAACTTGGTTATCAAGGAGCTCGTTAAGGAAAAGGATGAAGAAAAAGAAAGGTTAAATGGAGTTATTGCGGGCTTGTTGGCTGAAAAAGAAAAAGACAAGGTGGACAAAGATGTCATGCTCAATAGGAGTCACAAATTGAAGCTATGTTAACCGCTATGGTTCGAAGATAGGCTATAAACACTTGGTTTTGAATGTTTTGATGTTTATCATATTATGATAGTTTCGGTAATTTAATGTTTTAGTTGGCTTTTATATTAGAATGTTTTATAATTTTATATATTTTTGGGATTTTGTAATTTTATTTGATTATTTTATATAAATTTGTAATATTAAAGAAATGTATTATGATGAAAAAAGCATGGAAAATGGATAAAGGAAAATCTGGAAATAGAGAAACCCATGTGGTGGTAAATTTTTTAATGAAATGGTAGTAAATATGTCATTAAATTGTAGCAAATTTTTAATTAAAACGGTGGCTAAATGGAGGCAACATCGGTAGCAAAATAGTACCAAAACGGTGGCAAAAAAACCCGTCACAACTTGGTAGCAAACAAGGCCATCGAGTAGCAACCATGGAGCGGTCACAAATAATTTTGACCGTTTTTGTGGTGGCAAAATTTTGGTAGCAAAGTATGAAAGTGGTGGCTATTTGGTGGCAATAGGGCAATTGACACGGGTGTTTTTGCCACCGCATTTTCGGTTACAAAATGGTGACAATAGGGCAATTGCTACCGTTTTGCTACCTATTATGCGGTGTCAAAAGCCATATTTTCTAGTAGTGTCTCTTCAGTAAAACTTGTGATAGGCAGAGATGACAGATCGATGGAGCCTGTGGTACCATGAAATGGAAAAACAAACTCATTGAAACGCGCATGGCGGGAAATAAATACCCTTTATGTAGAGGGATCAAGGCATCGATATCCTTTGTGTTGTACACTATAACCAATAAAGACATAAGCAATACTACGTGGCTCAAGCTTGTGCTTCGTGTAATCACAAAGACATGGAAAAACTTGACAACCATAAGTTCGAAAATTAGAGTATTGAGGATGCTCATCAAAGAGTAGTTGATAGGGAGACTTATCACCCAATACCGGAGTTGGCAGGCGATTTATGATGTATGTAGCTGATGTAAAGGCGTCAACCCAATATGAGGCCAGAATATGAGCATTGAATAGCATTGCCAATCCTGTTTCAACAATGTGGCGATGTTTTCATTCAGCACACCCATTATATTGAGGTGTGTAAGGATACGAAAACCGATGAAAAGTGCCATTATCTTCGAAATTTTTTCGAACCGTGTGATTGACAAACTCAGTACCACCATCACTCCGGAAGACTTTTACCTTACGTGAACATTGCGTTTGAACCAAGTTGAGAAAAACTGGAAAGACAGAGGTTTTTAGGGGATATAACCATGTGAACCTGGAGTAGTCATCAATAAAATCCACGTAATAACGAAAACCATCGTTAGAACAAATGGGTGCAGGACCCCACAAGTCACAATGCACTAAATCCAAAAAAATAGAAGCATGCTTAACTGTTGGTGCACTGAATGTCTGTTTACTGCGTCTGTATCGAGTCTTAGGTCTAGATAGGTTAGATTGGAGCACGGAAAACTAGGATTGGGTTTTAGAGTGTGATTTCGCTCCAAATGACACTTGTGTCATTTGAAGCGAAATCAGAAACATTGTAATTTCGCTCCTGAGGTGATAAGTTAGGTGATTTCGCTCCTAGGGTTTCTAGGAGACTTCACTCCAAGCTTACCTGGGGTTTCGCTCCTGTCATTTGGAGCGAAATCAGACTTAGTATAAATACCCTATGTGTGATCTCATTTGTAACATTTGGAGCGAAATTAGGTCATGTGCTAGGTGTCGAAACGCTGTCAAAATTTACTCAGAAAGCATTAATAGAGAAGGAAATTGAAAGGAAAAGCTGTTGTGACTTTGTTTACATTGATTCTGCCTCTGTATACGAAGATGAACTACCTTATACTGACTATTTAGGGTCGCACACGGTCCAACAAGTGGTATCAGAGCTAAGGACGAGGAGTTCATACCATAGCAGCTTGATTCTACCGAATTCTCTCATTTCTACTCTCTTCTGATCATATTTTTCTGATTTGAACTAGTTCCAATGGTTGAAATGGCCTGAATTTCGAGTATCTTGTGTAAAACATAGAATTAACAAAGCCTAGAAAGAATCAGGTTAAAAATCGGATTAAAATTGGTAAAAAGTGGCTTAAAAACCTGATTCCGCTCGAAAAGTTCGGCGCTAAAAAGTTGATTCCGCTCGAAAAACACTTGTCCATTTGGAGCGAAATAGCTGATTTCGCTCGTAAAGTCATAATATTCTAATTCCGCTCGAAATTTAACTTGTGATTTCGCTCGAAATCGGACAAAGTCTGATTCCGCTCGAATTGTTAGCCTCTGATTTCGCTCGAATCAAGTTAAAGTCTGATTCCGCCTGAAAAGAGAATTCTGATTTCGCTCGAAATCAGAATACATCTGATTTCGCTCGAACAGTTCTGATTGATTTCGCTCATAAAGCTGATTTCGCTCAGAAATCACTGGTTTTCAAAATTTCGAAAAATTTTTTAAGTGTTTGCTGATTTTTTTTCCAGGAACATACAAGATGGATAAAATGAAACCTTTCAAAGATACAAGAACAGAAGAAGAAAAATTAGCATATAGAAAACTGAGAGCTCACTGGAGGATGATGATTATTTCTCGTATTTACCATGAAGCTAAGAAGGCGAAGAGATGGGATGCAAATAAAGAATGTTACCTTGATCTTGAAGGAAACATTGCTATTGATGATAAAACTCTTAGTGAGGAAGCTCTAGTTAAATGTATTACTGAAGAAGAAGCTTTACAGAGAGAATGGTGGGGAGGTGACGAAGAGAAAGAAAAAGAAAAAGAAAAAGAAAAAGAAAAAGAAAAAGAAAAAGATGAAACTTCAAAATGTGAAGTGGTGATGACTGAAGAAGTTGTGAAAGAAGCTGTTACGGAAAAACAGCAGGTTCTTGAAGAAGTAATTTCCGAGAAAGAAGAATCCAAGAAGAATGGATCTTCAAATTATGAAATTGTGTGCTCAAAATGTGACAAATCAGCAACAGACAATGTTAAACTCTTGAAAGATGTGGAGAGTTTGACATTGGAAATCAAAAAGCTGAAATCTGAGAATGTTAAACTGATAAATGACTTAAACAGTCTGACATTAGAAAACAAGGTTTTGAAAAAGAAAGAAAAAGATTTTGAAAGTAAAAAGAAATTTGCAGATAAAATTTTTGAAGATAACATCAAATGTTTTGAAAATGAAAAATTAAAAATTGAAAAAGAATTTCAAAGTGAAATAAAGATTGTTGAAGATGGGAGATCTGTTTTTAGCATGAACAATATTGAAAAGCAAAAGGTAATAAATTCCCATCGTCAGACGATTATTCGACTTGAAAAAGAAGCTGAATGTGATAGAAAGAAAATCAAAGAGTTAGAGAATAAATTGAAAGGTTTTGTGACTTCTTCATCATATGTGTGTCCAGAACCCGATCAATTCAGTTCCAATAAGTGACAGTGTCACAAATTTTTACAAAGTCAAAATTGAAGATTGTGATGACAAATCTGATGATGAAAAAGAAAAAGAAGAAAAAAGAAAAACATTTTTGAAATTAAATGAAATGTTTAAAAATACTGTTTTACATTCTACTGAGAAAGGTGAATGCTCAACGCAAAAACCTGTAAAGAAGAATGTGGAACAGAAACAAAAAGAAAATAAAAGCTCATCAGATCAATCATCCAATCACAATAAAAAAATCACAAAAATTTAAAAATCAAAACTCAAAAATAGTTGGTAACCAGTGGTGCAGGTTTGACCACAGTGCTCAAATGCCAAATCAAGGATACAAGAAGAGAAATGACTACCACAAGGCAACTCAATGCTTCGATCTAAGTGTGTGGTATGAAGATGGTGTGTGGTATGAAAGTGCTGAATGGTATGATAACAGAGTGTGTTACACTTGTGGCTATCAAGGACACATTGCTGTTAACTGCCAAAGTCAGAGATTTGAAACAAGAAGGTGCTATGAATGCCACATCAGAGGATACATTGCCAGAAATTGCCCAATGAGATCAAAAGGAAGATCGAGGGCTGAATCTCAGAAAATGGCAAAGAAACCAGTCAGTGTCAAGACCAAAGCACAGAAAGTTCAAGAACCTAAAGTTCACGAACAGAAAGTAAAGCTTTCGCAGGGGCAGAAAGACAAGGAAGAAAAGGAAGAAGGTGAGAGAGTATCTCGAAAGGATTTTGTCCTCGGATACAACTGGTAATCCGAGAAAAAGTTCTGATGAATTGTTTTCCTCAACTGCAAAGGCAAGCAAAAAGAATTCATCAGATGCAAATCTGAAGACAAGAGAAAAGATAAAGAAAGAAAAATTAACTAAACAAAATGATAAACAATCAAAGAAAGTTAATTTTTCAGACAAAATCATTATCAAGGTTTTCGAGTATAAAAGAGACCGTGAAACATTATTCATTTCACAGGCTAATAAGTTTGGAAAACCTAGATCTAGTAAGAATTGGGTACCAATGAAGGTTGGCGATGAATTGGTTTCTAAGAAAACAAAAGAGTCATCTTCTGGAAAGGAATTTGTTTCTTCTGAAACAAAAGAGTCCGTTGTTGGCAATGATCTTGACTCATCAAAGTCAAAGGAGCCATGTTCAGGCAATGATTCTGGTTCGACAAAACCAGAAGAGCCATCTGTTGAGGTAAAAACTGTCAAACCCAAGGCTGGTCAGTCTTGGGTAGATCTTTTCAAATGAAAAACCTGACTTGCCAGAACTCTCAGGTTGGTAATTGGGGAGCAGGTATCGGCATCTTTCTTGAGAAATTCACAGGTTGGTAATTGTGATATTTCGAATCGTAAAAGACTATAAGGACATTAAGTTGTACTTGATTTCTCTTTCCGACAAGTGCTTAAAGGAAAACAATGTGATGAAAGAACCCCACGTTTGTGAAAAGACAAACAAAACTAATTTTCCGGAAAAACCATTTTGATTAAAACAAACTTAAGTGTTTTGAAATCTAAATGGGAAAATAGTTTGTTGTCAGGGGGAGTTCTGATTGTTAAGCAGAGTGAATGGCGAATTGAAGCAATTTGATATCAGTTTGTCACGTTTCTTGTATAGTTTATTTTCAAATTTTCCCAGAAAATCAAAATTGAAACATATTTTGATTCTAGGGGGAGAAAAATTTTTAAAAAATTAGAAAATTTGAAAATGACAAAAACATGGAAAAATTCAAAATGAGTTTTGTTGTGAAAAGAGGAAATGATAGTGCATCAGTTGACTATCACAGCATGATAAAGAAATGAAATGTCAAATGTGATAAACGATCTCACTAAGGATATGACGATAGGCTCAGCTAGACTAGTAGATTTGCGATAACGATACAAACTAAATGAAAAAAGCCTAGTTCTAGTGGGAAAAATGGTTGAAAGCATAGTACTTAGTTTTGTCCTTCATGAGTGTGTACCTACTCAGTAATCGCTGATTGTCTTAGGACATAAAACCGGTTAAGTTTGTGAACTTTCATAACTTTGCTGAAAAATCATTGTGATTGTGCATTTCATTTTGCAAAGATTTAAACTTGTTTTATTTCTTTATTTTGTTTAAGCATTCGACATCCTCTGCGTATACGTGAGTATCGACCTGGATGTTATTGCCTAAACGTTCTGCGTTATTTTCTTTGGTGTTTCGTTTAAGCTTTGGATCACCTCTGCGTATATGGGAGTATCGACCTGGTGGTTAAAGCCTAAACAACTTCAACTTGTTTTATTTTCTTATTTTGTTTAAACATTGGATTTTCTTTGCGTATCGAAAGATCGACCTGATTGTTAATGTTTAAACATTCTGCTTTGTTTTCGCACATATCACAGTTGATGAAAGTTTAAAGGCATTATTTGAGTCTGTGTATTGCATGATGAGGGGATATGCTGAGATCGTGGGGTCCATAAGAATTTAGTGCAAAATTAATATATCTTAACGTATCGGTAAGTATGTTGAAAGTATTTAGATTGAGTTTAAGAGGACAACTATATTGTCAATCTATGTGAATCGTTTAGAACTTAAAACGATTAAAGCTTAATGATGCTAGTGATTTATCTCATAAACTGATATGATCCTCTTACACAAACTCTCAAAAATATTGTTTGTATATATTTCTTTAGTGTATTTCATTTAAAATCAAAAATCAAAAAAGATTTTCGACAACTGATGTTGAAGAGCTGATATTCAAAATTCTAAAGTGCTAAACATGATGAACAGGGTTGGGAGAAATGTTGAAAACTTTGAATGTTATATATAAATGTTTTTGAAAGATTATGTGCTTAGTTAATCAAGGTCATTCATTTGAACTTGATGTAACTAGTATGTTTGTTGAATAAATGATGTCTACCAGAAAGTTTCTTAAATCCAACTGTTATAAATTTGTGAAAATTATGTTGAGATAGAGATGTGCAGATCAGTTGAGATAGAAGTTAAAGGAGCTTTACTGTGTTAAGTAACAGGTTGTAGATTCTATCATCTCCGTGGCTCAAAAAGTCAAAGCTTGAACCAGACAAAGATCCTAGATCCTAGCATTCCGAGAGGGGGAGTCTGTGAAAGGGGGAGTCTAGAGTTCTGGATCAACAGTTAAAGGGGAGATTGAAGATGGATCTAGGTTGAGTTCCTGAACCTGTGAAGACAGAGTTGGAGAAAAGACCAAGACTGAAGACTCGACGCCGAAGACTTCGTCAACATCCAAGGGGGAGTCTGTTGGTGCACTGAATGTCTATTTACTGCGTCTGTATCGAGTCTTAGGTCTAGATAGGTTATATTGGAGCACGGAAAACTAGGATTGGGTTTTAGAGTGTGATTTCGCTCCAAATGACACTTGTGTCATTTGAAGCAAAATCAGAAACATTGTAATTTCGCTCATGAGGTGATAAGTTAGGTGATTTCGCTCCTAAGGTTTCTAGGAGATTTCGCTCCAAGCTTACCTGGTGATTTCGCTCGTAATAATCACATGGGGTTTCGCTCCTGTCATTTGGAGCGAAATTAGGTCATGTGCTTGGTGTCGAAACGCTGTCAAAATTTACTCAGAAAGCATTAATAGAGAAGGAAATTGAAAGGAAAAGCTGTTGTGACTTTGTTTACATTGATTCCGCCTCTGTACACGAAGATGAACTACCTTACACTGACTATTTAGGGTCGCACACGGTCCAACATTAACATTCAAATCAAAAGATAAACGGTGTCCTTTTGCAAGTTGACAAGGTGTGTAAATTGTAGGTTTAGGTAGCAATGAAGTAATAGATAAAACCCCTAACTTGTTCAAAAATGAAATAGTACTAAAAGACACATGTCCTAAACGAGCATGCCATAACTCGTAGGAGGCTTTACTCGATCTTCCAGTGGTGGCGATAAGGGCTTGTGGAGAATTCTTGAGCACATATAGAACATTGACACATGTTCCTTCAGCGAGTACCTGCTTGCTTACCCGATCCTGAATATGAAAATAAGAGTCGGAAAATAAGACATCAACCGGGTGATCCTTTGTTAATTTACTGATAGATAAAAGCTTCTTCGTGAGGCCAGGAACAACAAGAACATTACGTAACATAATATTATTAGCTATAGTAGATGTCCCGGTATGAGAGATAGCAAGAGTCTTACCATCACCAAACAACACATGATTATTACCTTTGTATGGAGCCGAATTCTGAACCGAAGCAGAAGGTGGAACCATGTAATCAGTGGCACCAGAATCCGCACCCCAATCCGGGGAATCATCAGTAACATGACATTTTGCATGGAAAGCTTTGGCTAAAGACTCATCTGTGGTAGCATGAGAGGCAAAGCTAGCAAGTTGGGGACAAGCATTCGCATAATGACCATTGGTGCGACATAACTGACAATGCGGAGGTCGTCTAGTTTGACCATAATTGGAACCACAACCTCGATTATTGCTGTAACCGCGTCCAGAATTTCCACGGGCTGAAGTGCCACGACTGCGACCTCTCGATTGTTGAGCCTGAAATGCAACCGGTGTCACCACCGTGCATAGATTGCAGAAAAAGTTCATGACTTTCGGTTTGAACGACTAGATCCCGAAAGGAAGGAGGCGGCCGAGCAATTCGTATAGCAGTAGTGTAAATCTCATAAGAGGCGCCAAGACCACAGAGATACCAGTGAAGCCGATCCATCTCGACAACCGGATGACCAAAGGCTGCTAGTTAGTCACAATGGTGTGCACGGTTCGGTTCGGTTCGGTTTTTGGGTAAAATCAAAACCGAAACCGAAATGTCGGTTTTCGGGTTTTAAAAACCGTTCGGTTTCGGTTTTTTCGGTTTTGGTTTTTCGGTTTTTACGTCGGTTCGGTTCGGTTTTTCGGTTTTTGGAACAAAATTATGTAAGATTCAAAAAATAAAAAGTTTAATTTATATTATAACAATCTTTTTATATGTTTATATTTAAGTTATTATAGTTAACCTTTTTAATTAATATTGTTTATATAAACCTAACCTTCTAATCTATTTTTATGTTTCTTCAAAGTTTTTATTAAATTTAATTTTTATATTAAATTTTGTTATATCTTATAGGTAATAATAAATCATTTCAGTTATAATGTTTTTATTATAAACACTTAGGGTCTGTTTGGTATGGGGTAATGGAATGAACGAAGGAATGGAATGGACGAGGTAATGGAATGGACGAGGGAATGCAATGGATCATTACCATTCCATGTCTTGTTTGGTTACCATGTGAATGGAATGAATTATTATTGTGTATTGTTCGGTAGGAAAGAAAAACGAAATAATAAAATTAGCGGTGAGTGGTGGTGGTGGTCGGTGGTAGTGATTGTGGGTGGTTATAGGTGGCGGTGGTGGGTGTCGGCTGCGGCGATGGGTGGTGGTGGTGGCGGCGATGGCGGTGCGGCGGTGATGAGGAGTGGTGGTGGGTGGCGTCAAGGTAGTCGTTGGTGGTGAGTGGCAGCAAAGGTGGCAACAGCGGTGGTTGGTGGTGGCGGTGGTGGTAGTGGTAGTGGCGTCGACGATGGTGGTGGGCGGCGGCAGCGAGTGGCGTTGGCGGTTGGTCGCAGTTGTGGGTGATAACGGTGGCGAGTGGGTGGCGGCGGCGGTGGCTGTCGGGGTGTGGTGGTGGCGGGTGGCGGCGATGGCGTCGGTGGTGGGTGGTGGTAGTGGTGGGTTGTGGCGAAGGTCGTGGGTTGTGGTGTTGTTGATGAATGGTGCAAGAGGGGATGGAATGGAAAAAAAACATGGTGTGTGGAAGGAATGATTTTGAGGGAATGGAATGCCTTTTGGAATGGGTGATTCCATTCCATTGACCAACCAAACACTCTTTTCTCCATTCCCTCGTAATCATTCATTCCATTCCACCTCTCATTCCTGCATACCAAACACTACCTTAACATTCAAGAATAAAATTAACATTTTCTACTAGCATTGGGTTAAACACTTAAACAATTTAAACTTAAACATAAAAATATATGAATTGTAACTTATCGGTTCGGTTTTTTTCGGTTATTGAAAAAGTTTATCCGAAAACCGAACCGAAATTTTCGGTTATTTAAAATCCGAAAACCGAACCATCGGTTTTTGTTTCGGTTCGGTTTTTTTGGTTCCGTTATTTCGGTTATTCGGTTACGGTTCGGTAATTTCGGTTTTCTTGCTCACCCCTAGGTCACATGATGCTTTGAAACAGCGAGAATATTCGGTAACAGTTGACGTACCTTTCTTAAGTAAACGAAGAGAATCGCAAAGCGAGAGAACGCGTTCAATGGACGCATTACTATAATCATGTTCAAGTGCTTGCCAAATATCTTTGACAGTTTTGAGGCCGAGAACTTCAGTAGCGGCTTCTTCAGTAAGGGCAAATTTAATAAGAAGGGTTGCCTTTCGATCATTGGTAGTCCAGAGAGCAGCCTCTGGATTCAGAC
This sequence comes from Helianthus annuus, assembly GCF_002127325.2. Classification (NCBI taxonomy): domain Eukaryota; kingdom Viridiplantae; phylum Streptophyta; class Magnoliopsida; order Asterales; family Asteraceae; genus Helianthus; species Helianthus annuus. The sequence goes on along the minus strand of NC_035434.2, from coordinate 50,450,726 downwards.
TGGTTTTGTCCTCAACTATGATGGTGGCCGAAGGAGAACAGGCAGCAGCATCAATCTGAGCCGACACCTTGTGAAACTCGAGAACAAGAAGCATCCGTTCTCGCCAGACAAGATAGTTGGATGAAGAAAGCTTCATATTCATCATGTGAGAGAAGGCATTCATGGAGAAAAGGGATTCGGAAGATGGAGCCGCCATATCCGAAGACAAGGTAACCCAGGATCGAAAAGAAGAAGAAGGTGAGAGGGACGACGGCTGCAAGAGAAGAAATTAGGGTTTTTGAGAAAGGAGGTCGAAGATGGCTCATACCATATAAGATAATAATGATTGAACCTAACCAACTGGGGTAGCCCAGTTGGCCACCGACACCCACCTCTTCCTAGAGGTACCGGGTTCGAGTCTTGGGAGTGGCATATGTCGCCCAGGGTAAGAACTCGACATGGGGAATTCACCGCGGAGCTAGCTTGGTCGGGTAGCGGCTTCCGGAGTAGGATCACTCCGGCGGTTGGGAGGACCGTGCACTACCCATTCAATCTCATCAATTGAAATAGAGAAATGGAACTTTTGTAATCAAAGAATTACAACAAACTCTCCTATGATTAAGGAGGTTAACAAATATAAGAGATACACAATAAATATAAATATTTCACTAATCTTTATCTAATATAAACAAGCCCGCAATCTCGCGTCTCCTAACTCAATTAACCATCGATGTTATAATCTCGATTGGCAAGTTAATCCAATACCCTAAAACCCATGTTGGTAACACTAAAATTATCAACACAAAGCCTATTAGTATATCACCCTCTCCCACGGACCTACTTTCGCATTACTAATTAGAGTACCTAATTTGTTAGGAACGGTTCATTTCATATGATACGAATTACAAATAGACACACAAGTAAACTTTAAATATGAGACATAGAGATTCAAATACAAAATGCAAAATCAATATTGGAGTATTTACAAATATAATTATAAACATCCTGAAACTATTATATCCTCAACCTGCTCAAATTAAAACAATAAAAACTCCAAAATTTGGTTGGCTTCTGATCATGAATGGATGAAATCAATCCCATCCTATGAAACAAAGTTGCTTTCCTTAATTTTTTCTAGCTCACTTGCAACCTCAATCATTGGAGGTCTCATTTCACTATCAAATGCAAGACATCTGAATGCCACTTCAGCGACCTTACGAATCGAATTCATTGTCGATACATCTTGGATTGGCTTGAGGAAAGGATCGATTATCTCGTCCAAATTCCCCTTTCCGATCCTATCGATTGCTAGTGACGCCAAATTGACTTCACTATGCCGTCGTGAGAAGTCCACGGCTTTTAAAGCGGTTATGATTTCAACCAACACCACCCCAAAACTATAAACATCACTTTTATCAGTTAAATGAAAGTTTCGATGATATTCTGGATCTAGATACCCCGGGGTCCCTCGTGGGGCCGTTGAAATGTGCGAGGATTCGGTTATCCCCAGTCTCGACAGACCAAAATCCGCTACTTTTGTTTTAAAATTGTAATCCAACAATATATTGCATGACTTTACATCTCTATGATATATAGGTGGCTTCCTAGAGTGTAGATGTGCAATTGCTTGCGCGATTTCAGTGGCAATTGTAAGGCGAACGGGCCAAGGAAGCCCGTTGCCACGCTCTTTTTGCAAATGTTCTAATAGCGTTCCATTTGGCATGAACTCGTAAATGAGTATTTGATCATTCTTATCGAATGAACAACCTAATAAGCGAACAAGATTTGGGTGGCTTACCACGGAGAGTAGGATGATTTCATTCATGACCTGATCAACGTCGTCACCATCATATATATGTTTAATCCGTTTAATGGCTACCCATTCGCCTTTACGAATTTTGCCTTTGTATACAGTACCATAAGCTCCTGTTCCGAGTTTTTGTTTATCGGAGAATCCATTTGTTGCGTTTTCGATCTCTTTGTACGAGTATATGGGAATAGTTATGCCTTTAGCTTGACAAAGTCTTCGGTTTGACTTGCCTCGAGATTTGGCAATGGTGCGATGACGAATGTAGCAATAACTTAGCCATACGATAGCGATCAATGGTACTACGATTACAATGACTGCAAATGATGATGAGTTCGTTTAGACGACGAATATAATTATAAATAAATATATGAATATGGAAAATGTTGAATGAGAAATGAGAGATGAGAAAGTACTTCCAACAAGAACTCCAGCTCTTTTACTTCCATGACAATGACCAAACAAGAAATCTGAAGAGCTGCAACCCGAAGAACTTATTGATATTGCTGGCAGCAAAAAAAAATGATATCTTTAATCACATGATTATTTCGTCTTTTATCACATAAAAAGAAATAAAATTATATTTCTGGAAAGATAAATTACCCTTTAAACTTTCTCTTTAACAAAGAAAATAATAAGATCCAATTTTATTACATTGAACTGAAACAAAACGAATGTTGACTAGAAAGTAAATAATTAATAAGAAAACCACCCCCACCCTTCTAATTTTTATTTTGTCTCATATCTCCACCCCCACAGGTTCAAACACCACCAGTGAACTCGACTAAGCTCGAGTATAGCTCGTTTATAGATCTATTTTAAAGGTTGAATTTGTCTAATTAATAATTTTTAAAAATCGAGCTCAACACATATGTTATTTGTTTAATTTCTTACTTATTTACATATATATTTATCTTTAATAAAATTACAACTATAATTGTATGTGTAATAACATAATAAGTATTGTTTACTAATTTTATCATAATATTTATATGAGTAAAATGCCAAACTCGTTCCAGCGGTCACTTTTTTCAGTTAGTCCAAAAATGAAATCTTTTGTAAATAGAAGTCTGATTTTTCATTTTTGTTGTTATTTCAATTCAAATCACTAACTCAGTTAAAATGTTTCGTTTACTCATGGAAGATTTTGGTAATTCCCGAACCTCATAGACGACTTTGGCAATTTACCCATTTATTCATTTATTTTTTAATTTCCGTTTTTATCTTTAGATAAAAAACAAAAAAATAATTATAAATCTAGTATATTTACATACACACACTTGTATTATTGTATATACGCAATTAATTTTTTTACCTTTAAAATAAAAAAAAAATAATAAATTAACAATAATATATATACACACACATTTATAGTTTTTTATATATAGACACATTGGTGAAGCTATATTGTGGAACGAGGGTCGATCGTATTCATCGATGTAAATAATGAGAAATGAAAGGGAAATAGTGCATAAAAAGGCGAAAAAGGGTTTCCTAGTTTAATTGTTAGGGTAATAAAATAAATAAAAGTTTAATAATATAAAAAGCACACATAAAATATATGTAAGTACAAAGATTTTCAATTAAAGCACAAACATACGAACATAAACAAACACAAATCAACGAATGTTCATGAACACGTTCACGAACACCTTACCGAACGTTCACAAACACAATCGAACGAATGAGACCTCTGTTCATGTTCATTTATTTAACTAATCGAACGAAATTTTTCGTTCATGTTCGTTCGTTTATTAAACGAACGAACATAAACAAACTTCCTGTCGAACGATTCACGAACTGTTCGCTGAACATTCGGTTCATTTACAGCCTTAATTAGATCTCCTGGTTCTTTTGATAGACGTAAAGTTTCAATAAATCTCATATCATCAAATATAATATTTTTGAATCATCTTTTCAATACATCTTGATTTTCCTAAGTTATTAGATCTATTTCAATAACATCACAATTCACAATCTTTTAATAAAATAGTTCAAAGTGCTATATTTTTTTATTAGAGGAAACGTATTAACCATATTCGCGTAATAGAAAGCTAAAATTTAAGCCAATGCATAGTTTCATAGCTAAAACCAAAATTGCCATCCTATCAAGTATTTTTTATTTTTTTTTGGGTAAAGGCCATCCTATCAAGTATCAACCATATTCGTTTTAACTTTATCATTAACTCTCTTTTCTCTCTCTATATATAGACAAAAGAATTATTAGTTTCAAGTTATCGTACAATTAAAGTTAATTATAAACAAGCCCCTTCTTTTATATAGATTGAATTTGGATTAAACAGACGCAAATTGAAAGCACTCTTAGGCCACACGGGGCACATGCGTGATGATCATGTATCACGCGTTGAACTCAAACGGAACACCGTCGCCGCCGAGCTCACCACGCGTTATAAATGTAACGCGTTACATGTATCACGCGTTAAACTTTTGAGTTTTGATAGGGTATGACTTGTACATTGTGCATTAATACTTGTACATTGGAATCCCCATCACTAGTGATACCACCCCCACTACATTTCTATCACTATCACTAGAATATTGGGTGCTGACATGGCATGATTTGATTGGGTGCTCCCATCACTAGAACCCATCACTAGTGAACCACCCCGTGTGGCCTTAGCTTAAAAATTCATTAATTATCTATATATAATTAACTTTCCGTTTCCGTTTTTACTGTGTTTTAGAAACATATTTGTCACAACTCACAACCTAGTCAAGCTGCCTCTTGTTGGGCATCCTCTACCACCACACTCGCACGGCCACATGTGGCTCCAATGGTAGTCCTTGACGTCGCATGAAGCATACTTCATCCACCCCCTTTCCGGCTACTACAGCCTCACACTATTGTGCATTTTCTTTTCGATCTTCTCTCCACACGTTATGACCTCACCACATAATCATGGTCATCTCTACCTGACCACACCCTCGTTACTACTGATCTAGTGACAAGATTGTTCTACTTTTAAGCCAATAACCTTGTTGTTTTGCGCTAAACTCTTGCTTAACATCCTCAGGCTCCAACTATATAAGGGTATTATATATATTATTAGTTATGGTTTGTTATATTTGAGCTCAACCGTTGGGCTTTAAGGTTTCCAGAGTTTGTATACATCTTTTCTAGTTCAGTGTAATATAGAATAACGAAATGTTATCTATAACTAATTATCTCTTATGACTAATTCTCTCGTTTCACGTTTTATTATTTTATACATTCGAAAGGAACGTGTATTTGACATAACCATGGTTGTAAAAATCCCGACTAGGCACCGATTAATCACCGATTAATCTCGATTAATTTTCGCTTAATTACAATTAATCCCGATTATATCCGATTAATCCCCGGTTAATCCCCATTAATCGCTAGTCCCCACCTCACCGACCGACTAACGATTTCTACAACCATGGACATAACTAGTTCGTTTGCTATGGAGCGCACATGGGTGAGTCTAAATAATGGAACCTTTTTAAGAAAGGGATATTGAATTTAAATAACTCCAAACTTTCATCAATTGTCTAATAGTACTTTTAACTTTTGATTTGTACTATAGTACTCAGAACTTTCAACTTATTTTCCTTTAGTACTCCCTAACTAATTATACCCTAACCCAATTAGCCGACGTCAGCTGCCACGTCTTAAAAAATGCTATGTCAGCAGCCACAGCTGGCACGTTATCAAAAATGCCACGCCAGTAGCCACATCAGCTGCCAGATCATCAAAAAAATGCAACATCAATTGCCACGTCCGATGCCATGTCAGCAAAAAAAGTCACGTTACCGAACAAAGTGCCACATCAGCAAAAAACTAACTGGGTTAGGGTTCAATTAGTTAGGGAGTGTCAGAGAAAAATAAGTTGAAAGTTGAGAGTGTTGTGGTATAAATCGAAAGTTATGAATGCTATTGGTTAACCGATGAAAGTTGAGATTATTTAAATCTAATATCACTTTCAGAAATCATGTTATAGATATTATATTGTTTAATTATTGTATTATCTTGACTCAAATAAGATAATAAGTTGTTAGAGTGTTTGGTGAGACCATTGTTCAAACATGAATTAATCAGATAATTTGTCACCTAAGCCAAAGCAAATTCACTGTTTGGCCAACCCGTTAGGAAACTATCAACTCGATCAAGACATGCGGATTAGTTTACTCTTATATTCTTAAACACAATTTATTGTTATATTATGTTACTTCCCTAATAACCAAACACAAATACCCAACCAAGCTAATATTGGTATATAGCTTGGAATGTTCCACTAAACTTATAAATTTGGATGAAATTTTAAAATTCAAATCCACCTAACATGACATCTAAACAAACACCTACCCTTGGCAGCTTGTGCCTAGCAAACATCAAATAATATGTGCTGAGACGCCAGGCAATAATCATAGTCAAGTCAACATGTTTTAGTTAGTATTAAATTAATGAATGATTGCACAAAAGGTGTATAGTAATAGATGGTAAATTATCAATACTAGTTTTTTTAACGACGAAACTTCTATATAACAAAATATAGAAACTGGGCCAGCAAGAAGCTAGAATCCGAAGGATTACAAAATAGCGTCAAGAATGTTAATATCAATACTAGTTATAATGATCTTGGTGCAACTTTAATCATTCTAATCTTTTTGTTACCTCATGGTATATAACCTATGACCTATATAAATATTTCTATTAGATTATATAATAGTATTCCCTAAACTTATTAACGTAATAACGACTACTCAGAAAGGCGTAATTAGTTCTACACATTTATGAAGAAATCACAACACGACAGAAAACCCTAATTTAGCAATAGTTTACCGACCAAATACTGATAACGCGCAAAAAACAACCTCGAAAATGAAGTTAATTACATAGTTAGTCCCTGTGGTTTGTACAAAGTAACATACTTAGGTACTAATAGTTTAAAATCACATTCTAGGGTATTAACTTTTCATTTTGTAACGTTTGGAGGTATTAACGTTATTTGTAGATTTAAAATCACATTCTATTAGTAACAAAGTATGTTATTTTGTGCAAACCACAGGAACTAACTATGTTAATACCCTAAAGTTAATACCTCCAAATGTTACAAAATGAAAAGTTAATACCCTAGAAGGTGATTTTAAACTATTAGTACCTAAGTATGTTATTTTGTGCAAACCACAGGGACTAACTATGTAATTAACTCTCGAAAATGTGTAGGAATAATTTTGATCGAAAATTTGTGGGAAAATGTTTCTCATGAATTTTTTCCGATAGAAAACGACCATAGTTTCTCATGATCGGGTGGTTCCACTAGTGGCATGATAATACTCTAATGGTCCGTCAGTGATCCAAATTTGCTGTTAAAAAGACGAACATAGTTTCTAGTAATGAACGTACCTTTTGGACGACAACCGGAGCTGGCTTTATATCCATCACCGTCATAACCATCCTTACAGCGACACCGATAACCATCACTACCATCCACCGGCGACACTACCCTTGTACAAATCGCATCATCGGAGCACTGACATCCGCCTTTAAGCCACCAACCTAACTTAACCATCTGAACATTCAACGACACCGCGGAATTAACTCCAACGATCTTCACCACCATCCCCAAAAGCAAAGACCGGCAACCGGTCTTCGTAACATTCTCATAATCAAGAAACATGATCCCCATATCCCCGGAGTAACAACTTACGTTACCAAAGTCATCACCTCTTCTGTCACAATCAAAATCCAGGTTTGGTTGCATCATGGACTGAGGAACCGAACATGTTTGAATCCGTTTGGTGCAGTTTTCCATCAGAATGGCGTTGTCGGATGTCGGGGCGTAGTGATCACCGTAGAGACGGTGGAGGGTTTCCACGGCACGGCCACACTCCGCCGGAAGGCCCACTAGAATATAGTCTGGCTTGATTTGATGTACTGTGAAATCCTCGATTAAAACGGTGCCGTTTGGGGTGCAGTTTAGCTGGATTTCGCAGCCGGAGGAGAAGCCGATTGGGTATGGGATGTCGTTGAGTATGGTGCCGGAACATGTCTGGTTACAGTAGGGTTTTTGAGATGTTATGGATGGAAAAATGGATATTAAAGTGGAAATGAAAATGAAGATGAAAAACTTTAAATCAAACATAGTTTGAGAATAACTTTTCGGAGATAACAAGAAAGATGAATGAATGTTGTTATTAAACACTTTAAGGAAATTAATAAACAAGAAAGATGAATGAATGTTGTTATTAAACACTTAAGGAAAATAATACTAAGGATGGGTGAGTATTGTGGTACAAGGGGAGGGGAGGGGGTGGTTATCACTTGCAAAAATTCCATCATTCATAACATCAAATTAAGTTTCGTCATGTCATCAAGCATTATTCCATCACTCACAACCTTTTTTAGTGGCAATGGTCATCACTCACAACACATAACAATAAACCCCCTCACATCCAATTATCACATAATAGCCCATAACGCGTGAAAAAATTCACGGAATCCTTCCATCACTCGTGGAAGTTGAGCAGTGGCGGTGGTATCTTTGTTTGTTCCACGCGTGGAACTTGTGCATCACGGACAAAATTTTGTCCAAACCCAGTCCCCTAAAGCCCTAAGAGTGTTAGGAGTGGTTAAACACCTTAGAGTGGCAAACCAAAAAAACAACCAATCATAGTGCGCCATGTCAATCGGTCAAAAGTGTTTAAACTTTGCTGAAAAGTGTTGGCAATGGTTAAACGCTTGGTGAAGTGGTAAACTTTTTTTTTTTTTTAAAAAAGGATAAAGGTGTGATTGGTTGAGAGATGGCATGGACCCCACCCCACACTACCCTCTCTCTCTCTCTCATACCCTCCCTCTCTCTCTTCTCCGATCATCTCCCCGCATCGGCGTCATCTCCCCGCATTGGCAACCTTCACCAGCGGCAAACCCACCGGCGGCGGTGTTACCGCGCGGTAAAGGCGGTTTGCCGCCCACTCCTGACATCCTAAGGGCATTTTTTTGAACAACTAATAAATCAATCACGAGCATTTTTGGGGTATCCACTGGACAAACGGAGTACTCTGAGAGTAACTCGAGTCGTCCACCATCACTTCTGGGTAAATCTCGGTAACCCACCCGTCCGTAGGTACGATGATGAAATTACCGTTAAAACCTATCTGGCTCAAGGATCGAATCTAGGTTTCCCAGGGTCTCTAATCATTGTCCACCAGTGCCTCACTCATTTTTTTTTTGCATCAAATAGGAATCAAACTTGAGTCTTCACAGAAGAACTCAAGTCTTCCTACCATTTGAGCTTGAGGTCAATGACAGCCCTAAAGGGTTTATCACGCTACATCAACGTCACGTAAGCTCCATGTTACATAGGCGGCTTTAAAGCCTCTTCCTTTAACTTGCATGCAATGCTTTAAAGCCTCTATCATTATTACCTAATTATTTGTTTTTTTTTTATTTTTTTAATTTATATACCTTTTTTATTTAAAACAAAACTAAAAGAAAACATAATTTCAATAAATTAAATAAAAGATTACAAACCACTTAAAAATAAAAACCTACTAAAAAACTACATATATCTTGCTCGGATTTTTGCCTTACGAGCCTCTAAAATGACTCGATCCTCGTCCTGTAGGTGGAAACAGTCTTTCTCGAGAAACTTCGTATCTTTCTCGATTTGTTTCTCAATTTCAATTCCTGTTCCTTTTCCTTGATCGAAAGAAGCCGAGTGAGTCTATCGTCGAATTCGTGTCCAACCTTGATGGGCCATTCGATGGTGTTGATGAGGAGGTGTCTCGTGCTAGTGCTGCTGCCTTGGTTCTATCCCTACCCTTTGGCACCATTATTCTTGCTCATTATTTGCTAAATTACACCAAAAAGTATTGTTGGAGTCCTACACATTTTGATTGTTGGGAAACATTGTCTGAATTACATAGTATACATGTAGAAAAATTATGGAGAATAGACAGTAGAAATGATATGGTTTGAATAAAAATGGTAGGATATAGTGTGAATATTAAAAAATAAAAGTAATTTAAAAAAATATAACGATTGTACAACGGTTTAAATGAATAGGGCCCTACCAAAAAGAGTCAGCGTGCCAATGGACTATCGATGCCCCCTGGCACCTAGAAAATGGGTGAGTGGCGCTATAGGACACCATTCTAGGTAATGTGGCAAAGGCGGTATACCATACCGAGTGGTCTAATAACAATTATATTAGAATAATAGTTGTTAAGTCACAATAAACAAATAATTATTTGCTGTTAAATTTATTAAAATTTTAAGAACCTTATTGTCTTTATATGTATATGTATTATTTAGTAAATCAATGAAAGAAATTATATATGAGATGTTTCCCATTTTGTTTTTTATTGATTAATTTACTTTAAAAAGATTTTTTTAAACCAAAAATATTTCCTAACAATAATTGGAAGGATAAGTTATATATGTATCACATGTTTCCCAATTTATTTTTTTATTGATTAATTTACTTGTTGAAAAGATTTTTTTCAAACCAAAAATATTTCCTAACAATAATTGGAAGGATAAGTTAGAGTTAAGCTCCTAGTAGTTTCATAAATTTTTAATTGTGTGAAATTTAATTTTCGTCGATTAATTTTACAAGTTTTATGTAGAAGAATTTTTTTTTTTTTTTCAGTTTGAAAATCTTGTAACTTGCATTCACTTTATTAATTTTTATCCAATTTAGCTATTAACTTAAAGGGTATTTAAATATTTTTACCTACCAACTTCATTCCCACTTCACTAAAACCCTTGTTAGGATCCCGGTATAGGATTAGACGGAAGTTTGGATAGAAATAAATTACAGCATAACGACTAGTTAACACCAATTTTATTAGCTTCCATTTCATATCGAAAGAGTATACGTCATTAAGCATTGGAAAAGAACACTCTGTTCGATCTCCTTTCAATTATGAAAGTTTCCAAACTTACGAGCTCAACCGCATGATACTACTATATATAGACATGCTCCTACGCATCACTACGAGCGTACGATTCGTACGTGCGTATGTACGAGTTCTACATGCGTAGGAATCCTGAGTAGTTTCATGTCATGCGCTCCTGTTATACTATTCCATACATACAACTATACAATATTCAACACACCTATCTAGCATATTCGCATAGAAACGAACACACAAAATGCATCAACAACCCTAACCCCGCACACCATCTCCATCTTCATCAAACCAAGAAGCATCACCGCGACCAACATCGCCTTACCACCTGAAATCACTAGCAACTACCATTTTCCCTAGGGCAACCCTCATAACCACGGACTTCATCTACAACCCCCACCATCACCATATGCAGCACCACCGCTACTGCTACAGTTGCCTACCTCCTTCGCCACCAATTTTGATATTTTTCAACCCCAAACCTCACCAATTTCCTAATAAAATCCCTTTTAGGTTCCAATTCCACAACCCGTGTGTGTCTAAATTGATACGTGGTCGAAAACCGATGACCGTTTATGCTTAAGTTGATGTTTTTATGTAGCTTTAATCTTGAATAGCCTACTTTTAATGAGATTTGTGTTTTACAGGTCTAAAAGAGTTAAAGGAGCTAGTTGGGAGCTAAACGGAGCACCGAGATGCGAATCGGGTCATCAGGGATCAAGAAATGGAAAAACAAAAAACAAGTTGGTGTTAACCATGAAGATTGGATGTGTTGTAGGGGATGTTATGTCACACCCCGATATTTCCACATATTACCGATGGGCCCGGCGGGGAGTATGGTGACGTAGTTGATATCATCATAGTCAAAACACACAATATAATAGCACAACGGAAGGCTTGGTGAATAATTACTATTACAAACCATAGTGTCCGAGTGTCCAAATAAAAGAATATACAGACTTGGTTGTAATAGAGATCCACCGGTGGATCATAAAACAAAATACAAGAAACTGAAATAACAGACTCCAGGCATCTAAGGATTTGCAAGATCCTCTTATTTGACATAAAGTAGCTCCAGCCTATTTACGTGAGGTACTTGTCACTTAGTCTTTGGAAAATACGTCAGTTTACACTAGTAAATACAATTAACCGAATCATTTGAAAAGAGTTTATGAAAATTGATTTAAGTGCACAAGGCATAAACCATTTATATTTGGGACAATTATTTAAGATAATCTTGTGTACCGTTTTACATGTTTGTCATACATATGGGGCCGGTTTGGAAGCCGGTCATGATTAACCGACTCACCACTTATAGAACCCACAAAGGAGCTATCCCCAACATGTGGGTTATATTAGCATTTGCATGTCACACCCCGATTTCCACGTGTCTCACCGATGGGCCCGGTGGGGGATTATCGTGACGTAGTTGGCAACAATATAGTCAAACCACACAATATATGAATGCACAGCGGAAGCATAAAGATAATTTTATTTCAACCATTGTTTGTAATATCAATGTATTACGAATAGTCGAAAAGTATCCACAGGGGATCAAATAAAATATAAGTATTGTTCAACAGACGTAGGCATCTTAAGCTTGCGAGACTCTTTATTGATGCTAAGAAGAAATAGCCAGCCAATTACGCTTAGTACCTGCATTTAATCTTTTTGGGAAAATACGTCAGTTTACACTGGTAAATACATTCAACCGACACTTTTTGAAAAATGTTTATTAAAATTGATTTGAATGCACAAGGCACAAACTCTTTTATAACTTGGGAGAATTATTTAAATTTATAATCTTGTGAACGGATTACATGTTCCTTATGCGTTCAGTAGCCCGGATCTTGTCCGGGTTAAAGATTAATAGACACACCACATCAACTATTTATGCACTGACGAGTGTACGCCTACACTCCGCGCTTAGGTCGTGGCCATTTCGTAAAATGCTGCCAGGGATATCCGGGACATGGTCATTAACCCCCCAAAGGCTTTTAAGTAACAAGACTGTTTAAACGAGCCGGTCAAATTTATTCAATTACCCACTCAACGGTGGAGAATTTGGTGCCCGATCAAGCGGTATGCTATATACCGTAACCCAAGCCCGTATAACGGAAAATAAGTTAAAAGTATTTACCTTTGCAAGTATAAATCCTTAATCAAATAAATTGCAAATAGCTTTTACTGGTCTCCTATTCTGGAACGAAGGTTTAAAATAACCTATTAGAATCCTAACGGGTCTTTAATTTAGCCGTAGCTTACACCGGTCAGTTTCAAAGGATAGTTACGGTTTAATCGCCTAAAAGGCGAAAACCGGGAATGGAATGTGATTTGGACCCAACGAATTTGAAGACTTGTTTTATATGGGTATAATAACCACACTCTGGATTTTGGGGTCAAAACAATATGGTTTGACCCGTTTCGGCTAGTTTATGTAAACTAGTTACATAAGCCGAACCGTGCGCGCAAAAGGCGCAACGGGTAACCGTAAGAGTCCTACACTGGTTTCCTAAGTCAATATGCTTTAAAGAGGTTGTGGTATCAGTAGGATACCTTCCATAATGCCCGTAACGAGTTTAAATCTATTTTATGCCCCGTAGGGGTATTTCGGTCTTTTTAAAGATTATAAAAGAGGTTTCTGAGTTCTACAGAAAATCTGAGTTTCCCGAACAGTTTATAAAGTCCAAAAGACTTTATTTATTATTTAAAATCAGTAGCAACTGGAATCGGGTCAAAAGACCTTGTAGAACTCAAGTTATGACCGAAAAGGGTATATTCGGCATTTACCGAACCGTTGCCATAACCGTTGGTTATGAGCAGGTTAAAAATAATTAAAAATCTTTAAAAATCCCAAAATATTATTTTACATCAGTGTGTAAAAGGTTTGGTGTCGAAATCTGGGTTTAGATAGGCGTTATGCTAATTGCGCTATTAATTACTAAAGTTTCCGTAATTTGCGCTATTTAGCATAACTCCTATTCTGGACCTCGGATTGACGTGAAATTTTAGGGACATGCTTAGAAATCAGTAACTAAGGTTATGGTTCTTTCACATGTCCGAAATTCTCGTTTTAAATTAAAAAGGGCGTTACGGTCCACTTTTAAGCATTTAACGGAAATGTGTAAAAGACTCGGACAAACAACGAACCGGTCACAGAGGGTTATACCATCATGTAACCTGGTCCTAAGAGAGTCCTAAGGCATATCTAAATCATACTTTAACGGGTCAGAACTGAAGTCAAAGCAAAAGTCAAAGTTTTGCGACTTTCGGCTCCGAACCGGGTCAAAGCGGTAAATGGTCGGATCAAACAAGCTTAGACTAGTTAATATACTTATTATCATGTTTTATGAGTGTTAAAACAGGTTATACACCATCTACATTACTGATTATGCATTAAATCGCAAAATAGCATTTCTGGTGACTTTTTCTAAGCACGTTTGACTCGATATTCGGACTAGTTAGAATGGGAATCAGAGGGTGCCCTTTTAGGGGTTTAAAGCCCACATGATTACCAAAATATAACTACCTTTGATTCGACAAACCACTGGACCATTTGTGATTTATCGCAAAGTCAATCGTTAATTACGACGGATTGACTTTTAAGCTAAACTATGCATAAACTAAGCCACAAAAGGGTAGGCATACTTACAGAAGCTTGGTGCACGACTAGGGATGTTAGAAGAATGCTTGAGAGCTTCAGAAATGATCAGATGAGATGTTTCAAGGTATGATGAACAATGGTGCACCACATTGCCTTTTATAGTGAAATTTTGGGCATAAGATCATTACAACTCAACCTACAATGATTCATGGATGATCAGCAGGTGTCCCTGAGTGTTAGGGGACATGTAGAGGGCGCCCATGCTTTAATTAATGCATCAATGATCGTTTACAAGCTCAAACATTGAATCTGTCCAAACTTTCTGCATCTGGAGGTCGTACGTGGCCCGCATTAGAACTCAGGCAACATGGACGCGGGCCGCCTGAATCCTCATGTCAGTAAACGGATCTTGATATGGCGCGTGGTGTGACAACTCGAGTTTCTGACTTTCACTTTCGCATTAGATGCGCGTTGACTTTGACTGTTTAGTTGTTTGGATTGTGGACTTGAAATTGTACGCGTTGTGTTCTAATGAAACGTATTGTCGTTTTGCCTATATGTGATTACTTGCTGTGGTAGAAAATAATATTAGAATTATTATTAAAACACTTAGTCTAGATCACGAAACATGACATACAGTTCGAAGGATCTCGAAACATATCCTTCGATTCGAAGGATCAACTTTCGGTTCGAAGGATCTCGAAACACATCCTTCGACCAAGGACTCTATCCTTCGACATCTTTCGGCCCAGTCTTTCTAATGGGCTTGGCCCATTCCTGTGAAACGATTTATAAACGTGAATGCATGTAAGTCGTGAGTTAGTTTCAAAAACCCTAGTTTCCTCTTGTGCGACGGCAGCAAGCTTCAAGACCTTTTTCCCTTCTCTTTGGAATCCGATTCAGTATTGGATTGTGGTTAGTGATTCTAGTTCCGATTGGTGCTTTAGTATATGATTAATCTTGGTTAATTGTGTGTGTGATAAAACATGTACGTGTGTCTAATTCTGAATAGTCGGCGAAATAGTGTCCTACGATTTTGATGATCTTGTCGTGCTAATTGCTTTAACTGATAATCGAACACATGATTACATGATTTCATTGTTAACCGATCTTGTTGCTAGTTGATCGCATGTGGGCCGATTTAATTGCATATGTATATACCTGATGATTGATAGCATTGTATGTGCGATATATATTGTTCATCTGAATCGGATTGTTCATATTGTAATCGGTTGGTATGTATGTCTTGGAAAATATTTATGTTAATCGGATTGTTACGCCATGGGTTCGAGTATTGATCTTGATTAGTTATGAACTTGTCGTGTTTTAAAGTTAACCTGATTGAATGTAAATAGGTTGTGTTCATGTATGGTTCGATTAGGGTTCTTGAGAAACAATTGAAATCTGCCTGTTTGATCGATGACGTACTGAAACTGTTAGGAATTGATAGTTGACCGAAAGATAGTGTGTTGACCGAAACATAATCTGTGTCGAAGGATAACTATGTCGAAACATAGTTGTTGAGACCGAAAGATACTTGTCCTTCGAACCATAGTAGTGTTGACCGAAGGATAACTTTGACCGAACCATAGTAGTGTTGACCGAAGGATAGCATTGACCGAAAGATGACATTGGTTCGAAACATAGCATTCGGTCCGAATGATAACTGTGATAACTATGTCGAAACATAGCTGATGTGTCGAAAGATAACCATGAATCGTAAGATGATAACTGTGTATTGAAAGACGTGTCGAAACATAATTGTGATAATTGTGATAATTGTTAGACCGAAGAATGAGCAATGTATCGAAGGATGGGTAATGTGAATCGAATGATAGTTGATGATTAAATGTGAAATAATACGTGTTGTGCCGATATGCAAACTGACTGTTATGTGAACATTAAACTGCATGCGTATCATTGTGAACATGAACTGATTTGTTATACGTGCATACAATAGGACGTGATTAATTACTTGTGAGTGCATAACCTAGCATACCGAGCAAACCAAGGTGAGTTCACACTCTTACCAAGGCATGGGATTCCCGGGGTGTTGGGAATGGGATTGAAAGGATAAGGTTGAATAGATACACTACTGACACTATGACTAGACTACCATATTACTATCCTCGGATGTGAAGGATACTTATACTGATCACTATCCTCGGTTGTGAAGGATACTTATACTGATCACTATCCTCGGATGTGAAGGATACTTATACTGATCACTATCCTCGGTTGTGAAGGATACTTATACTGATCACTATCCTCGGATGTGCAGGATACTTATACTGATCACCATCCTCGGTTGTGAAGGATACTTATAGATACGAATAGTCTAGTGGTTATACAACATGGGAAGCCCCCACCAATAGAACGTACTAACGGCCCAGTAGAGCCACCTGTTACAAACGAACTTACTTTTACGCATTTACTTTCTGTGAACTCGCTCAACTAGTTTGTTGATCATTCTGTTACATGCCTTGCAGATCGTTAGGTACTTGGAGCTTGCACTGGAGAAGCGGGTCGTTGTGGGCAAGGATCGTGGTTTCTACGTTGAGCTATTATGACATTTAAAACTATTAACTATTGTTGGTTTATTTACTATGCTTCCGCTACACTTTAAAACTATGGTTATGTTTTGAACACCTATCGTATTGAATGGATGGTTTACATTTATTTTACTTAATATTAATTACATGTTCAATATGATTGGTGGCTTGATCCTGGTCAGTCACGCTCCCAAGCGGTGATACTCCGCGTGTAGATTTTGGGGGTGTGACAGATTGGTATCAGAGCCATTGGTTATAGAGAACTTGGTTTTAATATGGAAAAACGTTTTTATTAAAACCAGACTATAACCAGAACAGTGCTCTCAACGATCCACAACGACGCTTCGCTCCACGTGCAAGACTCAACTTCCTAGGTAATAAGGTTTATGTTTATTGCCTACATGCTAGAATTTGCATAGAACTTTGCTCGTAGTATGCTTACATTACCTTGCTCACAACTTGTCATTGCATGAGAATACTTATGTGCTTACACTCTTCTGTCATCGCACTATTCGCGAACCTTTCTCACTTATGTTGCCTTTGATGTGAAGATCAATGGCCGCACGAATTACCATGACTCAAGCCCAGCTAGAGGCTCTCATTGCTGCGGCAGTTGCAGCCGCCCAAGCAGGTAGTATACCCTGCAGTATAGACACTAGGATCTTTAGATCCTACATTAATTCTCGTACTTAACTTTGCCCAATTCGTACACAATAGGTCAACCCGCTCAGCAACAACCTGGGTGCACCTTCAAGAATTTCATGGAATGTCGTCCTAGTTCGTTCAGTGGCACGGAGGGAGCAGTTGGACTCCTCCACTGGTTTGAAAAACTCGAGTCGGTTTTCGAAATGTGTGAATGCCCTGAGGCTCGCAGGGTGAAGTTCGCCACTGGCACACTTGAAGGGATTGCGCTCACTTGGTGGAACGCACAAGTGCAGATCTTAGGGTTGGCAGCTGCTAACGCCACACCCTGGAATGATTTCAAAGAACTGATCAAGAGGGAATACTGCACTAGAGAAGACATTCACAAGTTGGAGGACGAGTTGTATAACTTGAAAATGGTTGGTTCGGAAATCGAAGCTTACACCAAGAGATCAAATGAGTTGGCTGTGTTATGTCCAACTATGGTGGACCCTCCATACAAGCGTATTGAGTTGTATCTCAAAGGTTTGGCACCAGAAATACAGAGCCACGTTACCTCGGCTAACCTCAACAACATCCAGGAAATCCAGCGTCTCGCTCATCGCATCACTGATCAGGCAGTGGATCAGAATAAACTGCCTAAGCGTATCAGTGCTACTGCTACCGCTACCGCTTCTACTACACTTGCTACTCCCAGTGAAAGTAAGAGAAAATGGGATGGGGATTCTAGCAAGGGGTCAGCTTCAGTGCAGTCGCAAGCTCAACAGCGAAAGACAGACAGTTACCAGAGTCCCAGTCAGCACTCCTCAGGCAGCCACAGACAGGGAGGGTATCGAGGAAACCTTCCAAAGTGTAACACCTGCAACAAACATCACAGTGGCCAGTGTAATAAGGTTCGTTGTCAAAGATGCCTCAAGATGGGTCATGAGGCCAAAGATTGTAGAAGTGCTCGACCTGCAAACCAGAATCAGCAGCAACCTCAAGCACAGCAGAATCAGCAGCAGGGTAACAAAGGGTGTTTTCATTGCGGTGCAGAGGGTCACTTCAAAAGGCATTGCCCTCAGTTGAACAGGAACCAGAACAACAACAATCACAACAACAATCAGGGCAACGGGAACAATAACAACAATAACGGGGGAAACAACAACAACAATGGCAACGAAGCTCGGGGTCGTGCTTTTGTGCTAGGTCGGGGTGACGCAGTGAATGATCCCAATGTGGTTATGGGTAAGTTTCTTCTCGACGATATTTATGTTACTGTCTTATTTGATTCGGGTGCTGATACAAGCTATATGTCATTGAAAATGAGTAAATTATTAAAACGTACACCAACACCTCTAGACACCAAACACGTCGTAGAACTAGCCAATGGTAAAAGTGTAGAAGCCGCACAAATAGTCAAGGGTTGTAGTATTGTTCTAGCGGGTCAGACTTTCTCGATTGATCTCATACCCATAGTTTTGGGTAGTTTCGACGTCGTCATCGGTATGGATTGGTTATCCCAACATCACGCGGAGATCTTATGCAAGGAAAAAGTTATTCGTATTCCTCGCTCCAGTCAAGAACCTCTCGAAGTACAAGGTGACAAGAGTGGTGCTGTGGTTGGCATCATCTCATTCTTAAAGGCGCAGAAATGTTTACGAAAGGGACATACTGCCATTCTGGCACTTGTCACTGACGCATCAGCAAAGGAAAAGAAGCTGGAGGATATACCAGTTGTGCGTGATTTTCCTCAAGTGTTTCCTGAAGATTTACCTGGTTTACCTCCTCATCGTCAAGTCGAGTTTCAGATTGAGTTAGCTCCTGGAGCAGCACCAATAGCCCGCGCACCGTATCGTTTAGCTCCAACCGAACTGGAAGAACTGTCAAAGCAGCTACAAGAGCTCTTGGAAAAGGGCTTTATTCGTCCAAGCTCTTCGCCTTGGGGAGCTCCAGTGTTATTTGTGAAGAAGAAAGACGGTACGTTCAGGATGTGCATCGACTACCGCGAACTCAATAAGGTGACGGTGAAGAATCGTTATCCTCTTCCGCGCATAGATGACCTATTCGACCAGTTGCAAGGGTCGTGTTACTATTCCAAGATTGATTTAAGGTCAGGGTATCATCAGCTGAGAGTCCGGGATGAGGACGTCTCCAAAACCGCTTTCAGAACTCGCTACGGTCATTACGAGTTTCTTGTCATGCCATTCGGGCTTACGAACGCGCCTGCAGTCTTCATGGATCTTATGAACAGGGTGTGCAAACCCTATCTCGACAAGTTCGTCATCGTTTTCATCGACGACATTTTGATTTACTCCAAGAGTCAGGAGGAACACGAGCAGCACTTACGTCTTATCTTGGAACTTCTTCGAAAGGAGCAATTGTACGCAAAGTTTTCAAAATGCGACTTCTGGCTTCGTGAAGTCCACTTCTTAGGCCATGTGGTGAACAAGGATGGGATTCATGTCGATCCATCCAAGGTTGATTCGATCAGAAACTGGCCAGCACCACGTACACCGACAGAAATACGCCAATTCTTGGGTTTGGCGGGTTACTACAGGCGATTTATTAAAGACTTCTCAAAGATCGCGCAACCACTTACTATGTTAACACAGAAAGGTGTCGTTTACAGATGGGGTAATACGCAAGAGACCGCTTTTCAGTACTTAAAGGATAGGCTTTGCAGCGCACCTATTCTCTCATTGCCAGAGGGCACAGATGACTTCGTGGTATACTGTGATGCATCCATCCAGGGTCTTGGATGTGTATTGATGCAACGTGATAAAGTGATAGCCTACGCTTCTCGGCAACTCAAGGTTCATGAACGGAACTACACGACACACGATTTAGAGCTGGGAGCTGTTGTTTTCGCGCTTAAGATATGGCGACACTACCTGTACGGTACCAGGTGCACGATTTACACCGATCACAGGAGTCTCGAGCATATTCTTAAGCAAAAGGATTTGAATATGCGTCAACGGAGATGGGTTGAACTTCTAAACGACTATGAATGCGCCATCAAGTATCATCCAGGCAAGGCCAATGTTGTGGCTGATGCCCTCAGTCGGAAAGACACTCTACCTAAGCGCGTGCGAGCGCTACAGCTTACTATTCAGTCCAGTCTTCCTGCACAGATACGAGCTGCTCAGTTAGAAGCACTGAAACCCGAAAACGTCAAAGCTGAAGCCTTACGCGGCTCAAGGCAACGCATGGAACAAAAGGAAGACGGCGCCTACTATGTAACGGGGCGTATTTGGGTCCCACTTTATGGCGGTTTACGCGAACTTGTAATGGACGAAGCTCACAAGTCTCGCTATTCGGTACATCCAGGGTCGGATAAGATGTACCACGACATCAGCACTACTTATTGGTGGCCTAGTATGAAGGCTCACATCGCTACGTACGTTGGAAAATGCTTAACCTGTGCGAGAGTCAAGGTTGAATATCAGAAACCATCTGGTCTGCTTCAGCAGCCTAAGATACCGCAATGGAAATGGGAAGAAATTTCCATGGATTTTGTTACAGGTCTACCTAGATCTCAGCGTGGGAACGATACAATATGGGTCATAGTTGATCGACTCACCAAGTCTGCACACTTCCTGCCGATCAAGGAAACGGACAAGTTCTCCACTCTCGCAGACATCTATCTTAAAGAAGTTGTTTCGAGGCACGGAGTGCCCACCTCTATTATTTCGGATCGCGATGCACGATTCACGTCAGAGCTTTGGCAAGCGATGCACAAATCCTTCGGCTCACGATTAGACATGAGCACAGCATATCATCCTCAGACGGATGGGCAGTCTGAGCGAACTATCCAAACTCTAGAAGACATGCTTCGAGCGTGTGTCATCGATTTCGGCAACGGCTGGGAAAAGCACCTCCCTTTAGTGGAGTTTTCATACAATAACAGCTATCATACCAGCATTCAAGCCGCTCCATTTGAGGCATTGTACGGACGTAAATGCCGGTCACCTCTCTGTTGGGCAGAGGTGGGGGATAGTCAAATTACGGGTCCAGAGATTGTAGTGGACGCCACAGAAAAGATTGCGCAGATACGACAACGCATGGCGGCAGCACGCGACCGTCAGAAAGCCTACGCGGACAAGCGTAGAAAGCCATTGGAATTTGAGGTCGGGGACCGGGTTTTATTGAAAGTTTCACCCTGGAAGGGTGTGGTTCGATTTGGTAAACGAGGCAAACTGAATCCGCGGTACGTCGGACCATTCGAAATCTTAGAAAAGATTGGCAAAGTAGCCTACAGATTAAACCTACCAGCTGAACTCGGTGCAGTTCACAATGTATTTCACGTGTCGAATCTGAAGAAGTGCCTATCAGATGAGACCCTTATAGTTCCTTTTAAGGAACTCACTATCGACGAGCGGTTGCAGTTCGTCGAGGAACCAGTTGAAATCACGGACCGGGATGTTAAGGTCCTCAAACACAAGAGAATCCCTCTTGTTCGAGTTCGTTGGAACTCCCTGCGTGGTCCAGAGTATACCTGGGAACGCGAAGACCAGATGAAAGAAAAGTACCCCCAGCTATTCGAAACCAATGCATCCACTTCTGAGGCTGAAGCTACTACTACTGAATTTCGGGACGAAATTCCAAATCAACGGGGGGATGATGTGACACCCCAGGAAAACCAGTGAACGATGTGACTTACCTAGCTTCCTCAGTGAGTGCGTACCAAATTTCGGGACGAAATTTCTTTTAAGTTGGGGATAATGTGACAACTCGAGTTTCTGACTTTCACTTTCGCATTAGATGCGCGTTGACTTTGACTGTTTAGTTGTTTGGATTGTGGACTTGAAATTGTACGCGTTGTGTTCTAATGAAACGTATTGTCGTTTTGCCTATATGTGATTACTTGCTGTGGTAGAAAATAATATTAGAATTATTATTAAAACACTTAGTCTAGATCACGAAACATGACATACAGTTCGAAGGATCTCGAAACATATCCTTCGATTCGAAGGATCAACTTTCGGTTCGAAGGATCTCGAAACACATCCTTCGACCAAGGACTCTATCCTTCGACATCTTTCGGCCCAGTCTTTCTAATGGGCTTGGCCCATTCCTGTGAAACGATTTATAAACGTGAATGCATGTAAGTCGTGAGTTAGTTTCAAAAACCCTAGTTTCCTCTTGTGCGACGGCAGCAAGCTTCAAGACCTTTTTCCCTTCTCTTTGGAATCCGATTCAGTATTGGATTGTGGTTAGTGATTCTAGTTCCGATTGGTGCTTTAGTATATGATTAATCTTGGTTAATTGTGTGTGTGATAAAACATGTACGTGTGTCTAATTCTGAATAGTCGGCGAAATAGTGTCCTACGATTTTGATGATCTTGTCGTGCTAATTGCTTTAACTGATAATCGAACACATGATTACATGATTTCATTGTTAACCGATCTTGTTGCTAGTTGATCGCATGTGGGCCGATTTAATTGCATATGTATATACCTGATGATTGATAGCATTGTATGTGCGATAGATATTGTTCATCTGAATCGGATTGTTCATATTGTAATCGGTTGGTATGTATGTCTTGGAAAATATTTATGTTAATCGGATTGTTACGCCATGGGTTCGAGTATTGATCTTGATTAGTTATGAACTTGTCGTGTTTTAAAGTTAACCTGATTGAATGTAAATAGGTTGTGTTCATGTATGGTTCGATTAGGGTTCTTGAGAAACAATTGAAATCTGCCTGTTTGATCGATGACGTACTGAAACTGTTAGGAATTGATAGTTGACCGAAAGATAGTGTGTTGACCGAAACATAATCTGTGTCGAAGGATAACTATGTCGAAACATAGTTGTTGAGACCGAAAGATACTTGTCCTTCGAACCATAGTAGTGTTGACCGAAGGATAACTTTGACCGAACCATAGTAGTGTTGACCGAAGGATAGCATTGACCGAAAGATGACATTGGTTCGAAACATAGCATTCGGTCCGAATGATAACTGTGATAACTATGTCGAAACATAGCTGATGTGTCGAAAGATAACCATGAATCGTAAGATGATAACTGTGTATTGAAAGACGTGTCGAAACATAATTGTGATAATTGTGATAATTGTTAGACCGAAGGATGAGCAATGTATCGAAGGATGGGTAATGTGAATCGAATGATAGTTGATGATTAAATGTGAAATAATACGTGTTGTGCCGATATGCAAACTGACTGTTATGTGAACATTAAACTGCATGCGTATCATTGTGAACATGAACTGATTTGTTATACGTGCATACAATAGGACGTGATTAATTACTTGTGAGTGCATAACCTAGCATACCGAGCAAACCAAGGTGAGTTCACACTCTTACCAAGGCATGGGATTCCCGGGGTGTTGGGAATGGGATTGAAAGGATAAGGTTGAATAGATACACTACTGACACTATGACTAGACTACCATATTACTATCCTCGGATGTGAAGGATACTTATACTGATCACTATCCTCGGTTGTGAAGGATACTTATACTGATCACTATCCTCGGATGTGAAGGATACTTATACTGATCACTATCCTCGGTTGTGAAGGATACTTATACTGATCACTATCCTCGGATGTGCAGGATACTTATACTGATCACCATCCTCGGTTGTGAAGGATACTTATAGATACGAATAGTCTAGTGGTTATACAACATGGGAAGCCCCCACCAATAGAACGTACTAACGGCCCAGTAGAGCCACCTGTTACAAACGAACTTACTTTTACGCATTTACTTTCTGTGAACTCGCTCAACTAGTTTGTTGATCATTCTGTTACATGCCTTGCAGATCGTTAGGTACTTGGAGCTTGCACTGGAGAAGCGGGTCGTTGTGGGCAAGGATCGTGGTTTCTACGTTGAGCTATTATGACATTTAAAACTATTAACTATTGTTGGTTTATTTACTATGCTTCCGCTACACTTTAAAACTATGGTTATGTTTTGAACACCTATCGTATTGAATGGATGGTTTACATTTATTTTACTTAATATTAATTACATGTTCAATATGATTGGTGGCTTGATCCTGGTCAGTCACGCTCCCAAGCGGTGATACTCCGCGTGTAGATTTTGGGGGTGTGACACGTGGCCCGTATCAGCTTGATGGTTTCACTCATGCGGCCCGCCTGAGGTCTGATTTCCAAGATTTTCAAATCTTTTGTAATCATTAACCTGACCTTTCGGTTTCAAAGGGGTAACTTTACGATTTCGCCCTCGATTATTTACGAATAAGGGCCTCGTAACTATTACCCGCATTGTTAAGCCCCCGGTTAGTTTAATTACTATCTGAAAAGCCTTAACTTTTATTGTTGATGCTTTTAACCTCTCGCATACGAATTTGATCATAACTTTCTCGTTTTAAAACGGAACTTCGCGAAATTTATATCGTGTATTCTAGTGAGCGTATTTTACTGTTACAAAGTCTCGGGTTCGTCAAATGGTCACTTAGAGGTATAAATTAAACATGTTGACACATTTAACCCCTGTAGTTTGTGATCTCCCACTTTCTTCCGCGTTTCGCTCCGTACGATCCATGATTTATTCGTTTGAAGGTACGAGCATCATTTAGGGTTACTATACAGTATATTTACCCCTTGTTGACATTTTTAACCCTCGAATTTACATACTTTCAAGGTTTGTCAACTTTAGTCCTTTATTTAATATTCAATGCCACATGTAAACTCATGACACGTGTCAACACATTATTGGACACAAAATTTCGAGGTGTTACATCCTCACCCCCTTAAAATAAATCTCGACCCGAGATTTACTGAAATAAATAAGGGTATTTTTCTTTGATCGTGGATTCAACCTCCCACGTGAATTCGGGACCTCTACGGGCATCCCATTTGACCTTAACAATAGGTACATGCTTCCTTCGAAGCTTCTTTACCTGTCGATCTTCAATCGACAAAGGTTTTTCCAAAAATTTTAAGCTCTCATCTATGTGCACATCTGTATGTGGTATTACCAGTGATTCATCAGCGAAGCACTTCTTTAGATTGCAGATGTGGAACACATTGTGAATTCCATTGAGCTCCTCTGGCAAGTTTAACTTATAGGCAACGGACCCGACACGTTCGATAACCTCGAAAGGTCCTATGTATCTCGGTCTTAGCTTGCCTTTCTTACCAAAACGCATCACACCCTTCCAGGGTGATACTTTAAGCAACACTTTCTCACCTACTTCGAAGTGAAAATCTTTACGCCTTGGGTCTGTGTAACTTTTCTGCCTATCTCGGGCAGCCTTGAGACGGTCTCGAATCTGGACAATCTTGTCCGTCGTTTCGAAGACTGTCTCTGGTCCTGATAATTGGACATCTCCAACTTCCGCCCAACAAACGGGCGATCTACACTTTCTACCGTATAATGCCTCGAAGGGCGCAGCCTTAATGCTGGTATGGTAGCTATTGTTATAGGAGAATTCGATTAATGGTAGGTTCTTATCCCAACTACCACCCAAATCGATCGCGCATGCACGTAGCATGTCTTCCAACGTCTGAATAGTACGCTCACTCTGACCGTCTGTCTGAGGATGGTAAGCCGTTCTGAAATTCAAACGTGTGCCCAAAGATTGCTGGAAACTTTTCCAAAAATGTGACGTGTATCTAGTATCTCTGTCAGAGATAATAGAAACAGGTATGCCATGTAAGGCTACAATCTTATCAACGTATAACTAGGCTAACATGTCGGAGCTGTAAGTCTCCTTGATGGGTAAGAAATGTGCTGACTTAGTCAGTCTATCAACTATAACCCATATTGTATCATTTCCTTTCCTCGTCTTGGGTAACTTGGTAATAAAATCCATAGTTACACATTCCCACTTCCATTCGGGAAGTTCAGGCTGTTGTAGCAAGCCTGACGGCTTTTGATGCTCAGCTTTGACTTGCGCACAAGTCAAGCATTTGGTTACATAAGCGGCTACAGACTTTTTCAAGCCTATCCACCAATAATTTGCCTTTAGATCCTGGTACATCTTATCAGCTCCAGGATGAACAGAATAGTTGGAACTATGGGCTTCCTGGAGGATAACATCTCGTAGTCCTCCATAAATTGGAACCCATATTCGTCCATTTAATCGTAAAATTCTGTCCTTGCTAAGAGTTAACTGCTCCTCAGTTACTCCTAGCTTTTCTTTAGGATAGTTAGCTTCCAACACAGCTTCCCTCTGTGCATCTAACAACCTTTCAATCAAATTATTCTTCACTTCAATGCTCTTGGCATTGATTCGGATGGGTTTCACCCTTTCCTTTCGGCTCAAGGCATCAGTGACTACATTCGCCTTGCCGGGATGATATCTGATTTCACAATCATAATCATTTAAAGTCTCCATCCAACGGCGCTGCCTCATGTTTAATTCCTTCTGATTAAACAGATGTTGAAGGCTCTTATGATCAGAATAAATCACAAACTTGATACCATACAGATAATGCCTCCACAGTTTTAGTGCGAACACAACGGCACCCAACTCCAAGTCATGGGTGGTGTAATTCTTTTCATGCACCTTTAACTGTCTTGAAGCATAGGCAATAACCTTGCCGTTCTGCATAAGCACACATCCCATGCCAGTGTGTGATGCATCGTAGTAAACTACGAACTCTTCGGTACCTTCAGGCAATGTCAGTACAGGAGCGTTGCTCAACTTTTGCTTCAGAATATCAAAGGACTCTTGCTGCTTAGGGCCCAAACGAACTTTACTTTCTTCTTGGTCAAGGAAGTTAAGGGCGCAGCAATCCTTGAAAAATTTTCAATGAAACGCCTGTAATATCCTGCTAACCCCAGGAAACTACGAATCTCTGTAGGCGCCTTTGGCTCTTGCCAATTCATGACAGCTTCTACTTTAGCGGGATCCACTTGGACACCATGCTCGCTGACAACATGTCCTAGAAATTGGACTTCACGAAGCCAAAATTCGCACTTAGAGAATTTGGCATAGAGTTTCTCATGATGCAGGAGTTTGAGAATACAGCGAAGGTGTTTCTCATGGTCAGCTCGGTTCTTAGAGTAGATAAGAATATCGTCGATGAAAACGATGACGAATTTGTCTAGGTACGGCTTGCAAACGCGATTCATGAGATCCATGAATGCGGCCGGTGCATTAGTGAGCCCAAAAGGCATCACTAGGAACTCATAATGACCATAACGAGTCCTAAATGCAGTTTTATGTACGTCTTCATCTCTGACTTTCAGTTGATGGTAGCCTGACCTCAAGTCAATCTTCGAGAAATAACTTGCCCCTTGTAACTGATCGAACAAATCGTCGATCCTCGGCAAAGGATATCTATTCTTTATCGTGACTTTATTAAGCTCGCGATAATCGATGCACAGACGCATCGATCCGTCCTTCTTCTTGACAAACAGGACTGGCGCTCCCTAGGGAGACGAACTAGGTTTAATGAAACCTTTAGCTAGCAGTTCATCCAGTTGGGTCCTCAACTCCTTCATTTCGGTTGGTGCTAACCTGTAAGGTGCTCTAGCAATAGGTGCTGCTCCAGGGATGATATCAATCCTGAATTCCACTTGCCTATCTGGTGGCAAACCAGGTAGATCTTCCGGGAAAACTTCTGGATATTCCGAAATGACGGGAATGTCTTCTATCTTTGGTTTTGGCTCTTCAATAATGACTTGTGCCATGTAGATGACACAACCCTTCTTTAAACATTTTGAAGCTTTGAGCATAGTCACTTGCTCAGGCAATCCATACTGGGTATCTCCCCGAATGGTAAGCGATTCACCAGACGGAGTCTTTATCACCACTTGCTTTCTGTTGCAGACGATTTGGGCCTGGTTGTGAGATAACCAGTCCATACCCAATACTATGTCAAAACCGGCCAATTTAAAGGGAAGTAGAGACAGAGGAAAAGAGTGGTTCTTAATGGATATCACACATCCATCTAACACAGTGGAGACGGTTTCTATGGTGCCATCTGTTAACTCTACCTCATAGTTTATACTCAAGGTTTTGACAGGCATATTCAGCAATTTGCAAAATTTATGATCTACGAAAGACTTATCAGCGCCTGAATCAAAAAGTACTCTTGCAAAGACATCATTTACGAGGAAAGTACCTGTGATCACGTTATCGTCTAACACTGCTTCTTTCGCATCCATCCTGAAGACTCTTGCATTGGTCTTCTTGGCCTCTTCAGGCTTCTTGGCGTTTTTAGGGCAGATGGTTCTAATGTGCCCCTTCTCGTTGCAACTGTAGCAAGTTGCATCCTTCAGCTTTTTGCAATCCGAGGTCTTGTGGTCTTTGGACTTGCATATCCTGCAAGCAAATGACTTTGACTGAGTCTGCGAGTTTGATTCGAGTCTACACTTTCCAAAGTGATGTCTCTTGCAATTCTTGCACTTGGGCTTCTCACCAGACTGATGCCCTTCCTTCCTTGACTCAGACCCTCTCTTGTTGTCACCGTTTCCACGGTGCTTCTTGTTCGACCTTCGTGAACTATCATCTTCACGCTTTCTCTTCTCAGCCTCTTTGTTCCTCAGCGATCTTTGTCTGACCGCATCCAGAGTGAGGGACAAAGATATGTCGGCTACAGATCTAAAGGTCGCTGGCCGAGAGGCCTTTACGCTTGCCTTTATTTCGGGGGCTAAACCACCGATAAAACGAGCTATTCTCTTTGGCTCCGGGGTTACCAGATACGGAACCAACCGGGACATTGTGTTGAAGCTCGTGAGGTAAGCTTGACAGTCAAGGTTCGTCATAACCAACGATAGGAAGTCGGACTCGATCTTTTCAACCTCATGTTGAGGGCAGTAATTTTCCTTTATGAGGGAAATAAATTCCTCCCACGTCATGCTGTACAAAACAGCCTTCCCCGAGGCCTGAACCAGAGATCTCCACCAAGCCAAGGCCTCGCCCTTGAATGATTGTGAAACAAACTTCACCACATCTTTCTCTGCACAACCACTGATGTCCACCACGGTGTCCATCTCGTCTAACCAAGTCATGCAATCTACCGCGCCTTTCTCCCCAGTGAAATCTCGGGGTTTGCAAGATACGGAATACTTGTAGGTGCAACCCGTGGCGCGAGATGCATCAGTAAACACTTTTTCTGGACGGACACTGTTTTCATTGGATGAGTGTTTATCATCGTCCTTTTTAGGCTTAGACGGTGGTTTGCTGTGAGATTTTGAGTGGGTTTTCGGCTTTGAGTGTGGTTTAGATATGGTTCTGCTCCGGGACTCAGTGTACTCTTCGTATTGTCGATCCAAGGCTGCCTTAACAGCATCGTCGACAAGAGCTTTTAATTCAGCGCCCGTCAAATGAACCTGGGCGTTATCGTATTCATCTTCTTTCGAATGACTATTCTCCTCATTTGGATTAGCCATTGTAACTTGAATCTGCTACAGAAGATAACGAAAAAGTTTTATTTAGGAGTCTATTATGGAATTGTCTTTTATGGCAATTCATTAAGCATGGTAAACAGAGACCATATCTGGTTAATTTGTTACTCACTTTTATCTAGGATTTGAATATAACTTATCCTAATTACAACAATATTGTTAGTGGCACAAAAGCCTAGTCACAAGGACGTTTTATAATATAAGCCGGGATTACAGAGAATCAAGGCATGAAGGTTCGAACCGTAGTCCTTTTACCTTTTCTGACAGGGAGTCATAGACTACAACTGCCTTTTGTCTTATATGACAATAAATATGGCCCGTAGGCATTACATCGCTAATGGATGTTTAATAAGTTTGGCCCGTAGGCACTACATCGCTAATGGATGTTTAATAAGTTCGGCCCGTAGGCACTACATCACTAATGGATGTTTAATAAATGATCAGCTTCATTGACGATTTAACCCATGATTTAGAAATCATTAATTTGGGCTTTGAAATCCTTAGAAGGATTCTTATATAAGAATGATGCGTGCGATTTTAACGAATCACATCTGCCAAGAACATTAACATGTTTACAGAGGTTAACAGGAAATCTGAATCTTTTATTCAGGTCTTACCATCTTGGCCGGGTCTTATAATGACACCTGGCTAGGTTTCACTCTTAAGATTCTTTATTTTAGGCAGATTCAATTTAAAAGGAATGATTTTTTTTGATTTATTTCATATGTAATAACAAAAATGAAATTTATAACATAACATTCCATTGATCTCAATAATGAATACACGCTACCCTAAACGGGACTTTTTAAATAAATTAATAAATACCTACGCAGAGGTTTACAGGAAAAAAAGTCCACGCAGGGACCAAATACATAGATAGACGTCCGCCCAGGGACTAAAAAGATAAGTCCACGCAGGGACTGAAATGCAATTGTCCACGCAGGGACTAAAAATACTCAAAACAAATGTCCTCGCAGGGACTTGATTGTAATAGTAAATACAATAATAAATAAGGAGACTAATGATCTCGTTTCTTCCTCCCTTTTAGTAGGTTTGCTAGGCCTTTGAGAAATCCACAATTACTCTTACGTTCTTGTTCGAAGTCTCGTTACACACGGTTTAGACGGTGGAGGATTTCTTCTTGCTCCGGCGGAGAAAAACGTGGCTGCTGCGACGGTTGCTGAACCGGAGGTCTAGGAGGTATTGGATACCCATGAGCTGAGTAATCTGGTCTCCAAGAGGTTCCATGGAGAGCATTGTAATTAGCTGCTACCACGTATGGATCGGCATCATAGTTATAGTTGTAGTGCGTGTGACTCGGCTGCTCAAACGGATTGTACGCGGTGGAACTGCCGTACGCTGGTATCGGATTATCATATCCGAATGGTGGCGGAGGTGGTGAAACTGGTGCAGAATTCACCTCTGCAGGGTGACCAGAAGGTTCCCCTAATTGTGGTTCTTCAGGCACTGACGGAAAGTGACTCGCACTCGAGTGGCGAGGGGTGCTGAAATGGAATTCCCCTCCTCGGGTGGACATCCACGCGCCTGATCTTCTACGCCTTGGCGGATCTGGAATTACTGGTTGAACTGGTGGCAGTGGCGGTGGCGTAACTGCCACGAACCGCGAATCCTCAGAAGGATCCTGTTGTTGCTGTTGGTCATGAGGCGAGAAGTGATGAGATGGTGTGAAGTACCAATTACATTGGTCAAACCTCGCTTGGTAACTGTCGGGACCTTGATAGGGCGTTCCATGGAAGGATGACCCATCAGAGATCTCGATTGGATGATTGGGAGTACCCCTTGCAGGCTCGACGGGATCTGTATCCTCGTCCATATCCACGACATTATCTTCAGAAAAGTGATCCTCTGGTCCTAAAGGGTTATACGCTATTGGTTCTTGGACATAATCAGCCGGGGTTAAACTGTCCTACGAAGAAAGGAGAAGGATCGCCATAAGAACGGTGCGAAGCAGATCGCTGGAGAGGTATAAATGATGGTTGAGGGTTATTGGGTTCATTTTCTGAGTTTGGTCCAAAAGAATGGCGGTATGAAGGTGTTGAACTGTGTGAGGTAGAATGTCTTGCAGGTTCAAAGAGGTTCCTTCTTCGTCTCTGTGGTTCTTAACTCCTTGTACTCGAAGGAGCTCGCATGTTCGAAGGTCCAGCCTCGTGATCATTGTGAGTAATGATCTGTCCCTTGCCTCTTCCTCCTCTTCCTCTTCTAATTGCTGGTGGCATATTTCCTGCTTTCAAAACTTTAAATCCCAATAAACAATAAAAAGACAAACTGGAAATACAATTCGAATTTGTCCTATGTTCTTGTCTAGACTCAAGTATGTGCAATTGTGTCATTGAGATTAAACACTTAAGGATAATGTTTAATTCGCTCAACGTTGGCTCTGATACCAACCTGTCACACCCCGATTTCCACGAGTCTCACCGGTGGGCCCGGTGGGGGATTATCGTGACGTAGTTGGCAACAATATAGTCAAACCACACAATATATGAATGCACAGCGGAAGCATAAAGATAATTTTATTTCAACCATTGTTTGTAATATCAATGTATTACGAATAGTCGAAAAGTATCCATAGGGGATCAAATAAAATATAAGTATTGTTCAACAGACGTAGGCATCTTAAGCTTGCGAGACTCTTTATTGATGCTAAGAAGAAATAGCCAGCCAATTACGCTTAGTACCTGCATTTAATCTTTTTAGGAAAATACGTCAGTTTAGACTGGTAAATACATTCAACCGACACTTTTTGAAAAATGTTTATTAAAATTGATTTGAATGCACAAGGCACAAACTCTTTTATAACTTGGGAGAATTATTTAAATTTATAATCTTGTGAACGGATTACATGTTCCTTATGCGTTCAGTAGCCCGGATCTTGTCCGGGTTAAAGATTAATAGACACACCACATCAACTATTTATGCACTGACGAGTGTACGCCTACACTCCGCGCTTAGGTCGTGGCCATTTCGTAAAATGCTGCCAGGGATATCCGGGACATGGTCATTAACCCCCCAAAGGCTTTTAAGTAACAAGACTGTTTAAACGAGCCGGTCAAATTTATTCAATTACCCACTCAACGGTGGAGAATTTGATGCCCGATCAAGCGGTATGCTATATACCGTAACCCAAGCCCGTATAACGGAAAATAAGTTAAAAGTATTTACCTTTGCAAGTATAAATCCTTAATCGAATAAATTGCAAATAGCTTTTACTGGTCTCCTATTCTGGAACGAAGGTTTAAAATAACCTATTAGAATCCTAACGGGTCTTTAATTTAGCCGTAGCTTAGACCGGTCAGTTTCAAAGGATAGCTACGGTTTAATCGCGTAAAAGGCGAAAACCAGGAATGGAATGTGATTTGGACCCAACGAGTTTGAAGACTTATTTTATATGGGTATAATAACCACACTCTGGATTTTGGGGTCAAAACAATATGGTTTGACCCATTTCGGCTAGTTTATGTAAACTAGTTACATAAGCCGAACCTTGCGCGCAAAAGGCGCAACGGGTAACCGTAAGAGTCCTACACTGGTTTCCTAAGTCAATATGCTTTAAAGAGGTTGTGGTATCAGTAGGATACCTTCCATAATGCCCGTAACGAGTTTAAATCCATTTTATGCCCCGGAGGGGTATTTCGGTCTTTTTAAAGATTCTAAAAGAGGTTTCTGAGTTCTACAGAAAATCTGAGTGTCCCTGAGTGCTAGGGGACATGTAGAGGGCGCCCATGCTTCAATTAATGCATCAATGATCGTTTACAAGCTCAAACATTGAATCTGTCCAAACTTTCTGCATCTGGAGGTCGTACGCGGCCCGCATTAGAACTCAGGCAACATGGACGCGGGCCGCCTGAATCCTCATGTCAGTAAACGGATCTTGATATGGCGCGCGGCCCGCATCAGCTTGATGGTTTCACTCACGCGGCCCGCCTGAGGTCTGATTTCCAAGATTTTCAAATCTTTTGTAATCATTAACCTGACCTTTCGGTTTCGAAGGGGTAACTTTGTGATTTGGCCCTCGATTATTTACGAATAAGGGCCTCGTAACTATTACCCGCATTGTTAAGCCCCCGGTTAGTTTAATTACTATCCGAAAAGCCTTAACTTTTATTGTTGACGCTTTTAACCTCTCGCATACGAATTTGATCATAACTTTCTCGTTTTAAAACGGAACTTCACGAAATTTATATCGTATATTCTAGTGAGCGTATTTTACTGTTACAAAGTCTCGGGTTCATCAATGGTCACTCAGAGGTATAAATTAAACATGTTGACACATTTAACCCCTGTAGTTTGTAATCTCCCACTTTCTTCCGCGTTTCGCTCCGTACGATCCATGATTTATTCGTTTGAAGGTACGAGCATCATTTAGGGTTACTATACAGTATATTTACCCCTTGTTGACATTTTTAACCCTCGAATTTACATACTTTCAAGGTTTGTCAACTTTAGTCCTTTATTTAATATTCAATGCCACGTGTAAACTCATGACACGTGTCAACACATTATTGGACACAAAATTTCGAGGTGTTACATTGCATCTGTCAGGTGTAGGCATACACCCAGTGCATAGGTCATGGCCATTTTCAAATGAAATGAGCCGAGGATATCCAGGACACGGTCGTATTAACCCCCAATGCTTATGTTATCAAACAAAACAGATTAAAACGGGTTATGTAATTTATTAATCACAATCCGATTAAATGATTTCATACCCGACCAAGCGGTATTATTATAATACCGTATCCCAAGCCCATATAAGGAAAATAAGTTAAAAGTATTTACCTGTTAGATGTGAAAGAAGTAACTCAGCCGTATATTCCTAAAGCCTTATGAAAGTACCTTCTACCAAAGCTACTCAATCTATATAGAAGGTATATTAAGCTATTAGGATAATAACGGGTCTTTATTTAAGTCAAAGACTTAGACCGGTTAGTTTGAATGATACTTTACGGTTCTAAACGCTAGATTAAGTGGAGACCGGAATGGAATGTGATTTATACCCGACAAGTTTGGATACTTGTATAATATGGGTAAACTAAACACATTCTGGAATTTGAAGATTTAATGATAAGGTTAAATCCGTTTCGGCTATTCTATGTAAACTAGTTACATAAACTGATCCGAATGCATAAATGCATAACGGGTAACCAAATGAATTATATACAGGTATCAAATATTATTATGCTTAGAATATGTTAATACATCAGTAGGATGTTAACATATATGCCCAAAAAGTATTTAAAACCAAGTTAAGTCCCGTAGGGGCAATTTGGTCATTTTAATGTTTATAAAAGAGATTTTATAGTAAACTGAGGTTCTGGTCTAAAACATTTAGTAAACATATTTATTTTATCACATTATATCAGTAAGATATCATAAATATGTGAGGTTTACTATTTATGGCCAAACTATGTCCCGAAAGGGTATTTTGGTCATTTCACATATGCTTTTAAGGACATTTTTGGAATCCTGAGTTCATGACTTATACCTACTGTAATAATATTAAAATTTATTTAAAAACTCAGTAGGTAACAAGTCTGAGGTGTTAAATATGGTTTGAAACCATATTATACACCTAATTAACATAAAAATCGCTAATTGACGATAATTGAGATGTTTATGGAAATCTGAGATTTTGATCAGTCTTAAATGCTCAAAATAATTTATTTAATATATAAGATCAGTAGGAAGAGGTTTGTCATTCAAAGTATTTGTTAATCTCATTTTATGCATAAAAAGGGTATTATCGTCATTTACCGAATTATACAAGAACTCAATGATATGGTCAGTTTATAATCTGGCCAAAAATCCTAAAAATCCCTAAAAATAATATCTTAACAGTAGGTAATGAGTTTTGAGTCAAAATCCAAGTTTAAACATGTCTTATGCAAGATAGCGTAATTTAATTAATAAAAACTTTCAATTTACGATATCGAGCATAACTTCTGTTTGAGACCAGAAACTAATGTCAAATTTTCACGACATACTTATACATCAGTAATAAAGGTTTCTGTCCTCTCACATTTTCAAAAATCTCGTTTATATGTCAAAAGGGTAAAATGGTCATTTATAAGCATATTAACGAAGATTAGCATATAATTCAGAATACTAAGGACCAGGTAATATAACTCCAGAGGGTTATACTGCAACATAATATGGTCCTAATGAAAGCTTAAAACATGGAAGAATTAAGCTCAATCGGGTCAGAACTGAAAGTCAAAGCAAAAGTCAAGCTTTTGCGATTTTCGGTTGTGAACCGGCCTTAAACTTAGAATTGTCGGGTTAAACCTGTTTGGACATGTTCTAATAATAATTACTAAGTTATTAGAGTGTTAAAATATAATTTATAACCTCTGTATTTTTAGTTTCTATCATTATTTAAAATTCTCTCCAGTTTGACTTTTTATCTAATTAGTTTGACCCGACAATTAACTAAGCAAACGAAATAAATAGGAGGTGCCCTTTTAAGGGTTAATCACCTACCTAATTATGGTCACATAATCACATTTAATTCGGACAGCGGCGGGACCATTTGAGTTTAAACCAAAGGTCAAAGCTAATTTACGATAACTTTGACTTTTCGGTTTTTAAACTATAAAACTGAACTAAAGAAAGGACTAAGACACTTGCAAAGGGTCCTAGCTATCTTTTCTACAAACTTGAGCTCCCTTCTTAATTAGAAACCACCAGATGAGAGTGTAGTTTGTTTCAAGTGAATGAGCAAATGAACAAGGCAACTTAAGTGCCTTTATATAGATAAATGCCCACGGAACAAGATCAAAACAAGTGTTTTGGAGGTGTCTAGAATCATCCCAGGTGTCCTAGTGGTATTATAAATCTGACAACCAGCTCTTGGTATCAATTTGGATGTGTTTAAGTCGGTTCTGCGCTGAAACCTGCAGCTGGCAACATTCTTCTGCACTGGGCAGTCTCTCGCGGGCCGCGTAAGACTCAAGGGGAGTCTACACGGGCAGCGACAACCTTGTATTCAGGTTAAAAATGTTTTAACTTTGGCAGTTTCAGTTCCTGGTTCTTTGTAACTTTATTTAGCTTTGTTTTTGGCATAAAAAGGCCCTTTTAGTTAGTTGTAGAGGAACATGGGCGTATAACAAAAATCCATTAGGCCCGGTTTCGTTAAAAGATCACCACCGTAAACATAAGTTTCTATACATTGACGCTTTTAACCCAAGTTCTTGAAAACTTGCATAACGATCTCGAAACCATGTGAAACTGATATCACTTATTCTTGGGAGTATATTTGAATATTTCGAAGCCTCGGGTTCATTAAATGGTCACTCAGAGGTAAGAATTAACATGTTGACATGTTTAACCCCTGTCGTTTATAATCTTTCGATTATTTTCACAAACGGCTTCTTATTGTAGGATCGTTTGCAGACCCGAACGAGTCGTTCAGAGGTTATCTCTTGCGTTTCAGATGCGGAATAATAAGAAATACAAGTAGAAGTAGCTTGTTCTCCTTTCTAACTGCTTGTTTTATTGATATCAAACGTTTTACAGCTCGATCATCACACCGGCAAAGCTTCGGCGTGGAATTCAAATCAATGTTATGTGGATCGCCCTAATGACACCTATATATAGTGGTTTGGGTCCGCTCATATGTCACATGTTCATATGAGCGGTCCAGACACGTCCACATAAGCGGTCCATACATGTCAAATAAGCAACCCAACATCCCTATATCCCTATGAGCGATCCTAGGCTATAAACCCTATACAGACTCTCGTTTTCTCGTATTAAGTACCCTATGCTATACAATACGTAATAAGACCTGATCCTAGACACCTAGACATAATCAACAGATGTAATGCACTAACAGACTCCCCCTCAGATGTTGATGGAGTCGACTATCAAGCACTGTCTCCGTGTCTTCACATCTTCAGTCTATATCAGTCTCTAGGCTTTCTCTTCTTTCAATCTTCAGACTCCCCCTCTCGATTTACTGGCATTCTTTTGTTCTTCAATAACATCTTCAGGATCGTTGTCTGATCTACACAGGCTTTCAGAATCGATCAACCAGTCTCTAACAGAGATCTTCTGAATTGATTTCCAGGATTGAAACTAGGCTCTCCTTCAACAGAAATCTTTAGAAATCGAAACCTGGTTACCTGCACAATCTTAACTCAGAAATAAATTTTCTAATTTCATCACATATCAAATACCTGTGCACCAACACATGACTCTCTATCAATCAATTTATGATGAACCACTTGAAGAAGATAGATTAATGAAAACAATTAGATTTACACAAACACTCCCCCTCAAAGTTTGCTCATCATGTTTAGCATTCGGAATTTTGAAAATCAGTTCTCCAACATCAGTTGTCGAAAATCTTTTTGACTTTTTCAAAATTTATGCTAACACAAAAAAAAAAAAAAAATCTTTTTGGATTTTCTGAGAAACATTATCTGACATCACTTGAAGACAAAAACATATAGAAATGTAATATTAACAATCAATATTTTTGTGAGTTCGTGCAAGAGGATCATATCAGTTTTTGAGACCTATCACCAACACCGTTAAGCTTGAATTCATTTTAAGTTTTAAACAATTTACCTAGATTGTCAGTATGTTTGTCCTTTTAAATTCTCAACACAAAGTTCAATCGATTCGAGATACGATATTAATGTTTTAGAAACTTAAACTTAATTGTGTATCACTCCACTTGAATATACTCCCGTATCCAGATCCCAAATATTCAGTCTTACAGGTGAGTATACCACAGCTGATATCTGTAAAGGGGTTAGGTGCGAAACCGTGAGAGCTCAGGTCAGAACTTCCGTTCAGCAGAGAGATGACGGCTCGACTTTTGGTGGGTCCCCTTTAGAGGATCTTTTGCATTTCAACAGCAGCGACTATCAATTTTATTGTTTCATCAGCATGCTGAGGGCGAAGCTTATGTTTCAAAGCTTTAGCAGAAAGTATTATCCGGGGACTAGGTCAGAACTTCCATTCAGCAGAAGTCACGGGATAATACCCCAGATATCACTGAGTATAAAGACCTAGTATCTCAGAATATGGGACCTTTCAAACAAGATTTCAGGGGTTACCCATATATCCAAGAATAGTTACCCACAAATTAAACAAGTTTGAATTAGGTTTATATCTCGTTTCAATTTACTAAATGTGCGAAAATCTACTGACACATCCGCAGTAAGATTGTTTAACACTTTTTAGACTTTTCAATTCTTTAGCATGCCGTGATAGTCCACTGATGTACTATCATTTCCTCTTTTTCGCAACAAAACTCATTTTTGAATTTTATCATGTTTTTGGCTTTTTTTAAATTTTCAAATGTTTTTGGATTTTCTGAAATTTCCCTACTCCCCCTAAAATGCAAACACATTTTAAAGAAAATTTGAAAACTTCTAGGATCTTGACCCACTAGAAACATAAAATGCAAAACAACCTTGTACAAAAAACTTGACAACTGACACTGAATCACATCAAATCGCCATTCACTAGGCATAAACAATCTGAACTCCCCCTATCACAAACCATTTTCTCATTTAGATTTCAAAACACTTAAGTTTGTTTTAATCAAAATGACTTTTCCGGAAAATGAATTTGTGTTGATAACAACCACTTGTAGGTTTATCTTTTAAAAACGGGGATGTGGTTCATCATCTTGTCTATCTTTTGCCATGGATAGGAAATCAAGTACAATTTAATGTCCCTGATTTATCATTTTCATTTAAGAACCTTCTGTACCACTTGTAAATGTAACCTCTTCAAAGTATACAAACATCTCAAAATTTAACCACAAATACCACTTGTGGGATCAAGATTACCACTTGTAGGAATGTTATGTCTACATCACCATTTTACCAATCAGGATGCCGATTCCTGCTTCGCAATTACCAACCTGGAAGCTCCGGCGTAGTCCTTTCACCTGTAAATACATCCAAACATTAATCACAATCATTCAAACAAACACTTCAAAAACTAGAATGATGCCGATTCCTGATCCACGATATAAACTTGGGATCTCCGGCATAGTCCTTCGACTATCATAGGAAGCAGACTTCCATCCAAGTCTTTTCAGACTTGATGGCTTTTAGCTCTTGAGCTGTAGGGTTGTATGTTGCCTTTTTAGTAGCATAAAAATCTTTAACCCCTTTAGCTCTCCCACTCAACATCTTCCCAAATATCTTCTTAACATTCCCGTTGAATGTTTTTTCGACATCAAATTCATTCTTTTCTTTGTAAAACTGATTAGAAATCTCAGTTTTTCCCACTTTCTTCTTTACTTCTTCAAATTTCAATGATGGAAATTCCTCATCATTCACTAAAATCTTTTTTCTCAATCTGTGGCTCTTCTGGCTTTGTGGAACCAGATTCATCGCCGACATTCACCTCATCTTTCTTTGCAACCCACACCTGGTTATCTTTTCCTTTCTTCTCATACCTATTCTTTGAACACTCACCAATCTCGAATTTTGAATTCTCAAAAACTTTATGTCTATTGGTTGGTGTGTCAACATCAACACCTTTTTCTTTCAACTTCTGAGAAACTCCCTGTTTTGATTTGTCACTATTCGAACAATTCCATGCAATGTGACCAGTTTCATTGCATTTATAACAAGTTCTAGTCTCTTTTTGATAACAAATATCAGCTCCCTTCATCTTTCTTTCAGCAAGAAACTCTTTATTAGACTGTCTCCAGAACGGTTTCTGTTGTTCCTCCTCAGCACTTCCACCTGACACAAATTTAGATTTTGTTTTAGAATTTTTCATATTTTTATCATTTTCTGGTGGAATAAAACCAAGACCTTTCTTTTTGTAGCTACGATTCTGATTAGGTTTCTTTGGAAAACCAGGACCAGAGTTGTAACCTTTTTTCTTGTTTAAACGTTGCTGAACTCTAGAAGTATATTTTTTAGATTTTTCAAAACTTTTCAAAACTTTTAATTCTGGAATATTCACCTCTATAAGTTTGAAAGTTTTGTTTATTAGTTCCGTTTTAATACTCATTATTGGGAACTCCTTATTGTAATATAATTTGTCCGAACCATTCAAAGTATACACAACTTCGAATGTTTTATCATTCAAATCTGCCTTTGAAAATAAAAATTCTCTACTATAAGACCGTTTTTCCGACGAATTTTGACTGTTGACTGACGACTTTGACTTTCCAGACCCAGATTTCAACTCAGACTCCTCATCAGTATCCAACACCTGATCGACCACCTTTTTGATTAGAACAGACTCATGATCAGTATCGGACGAGGTATACGTGATATCTATGTTATCTGGTAAGCCATCAGTTGTGTCGGTTTTAAGCTTTATATTGACTGCTTTTTCCAATTGCTCCTCATTTGGTCTCCTAGGTGAATAACCATCCCAAATTGGAGGCGGACATTTGTTGTAACTAACAGTCGATTTCTTACCACAGTCTTTCTTGTCTTTTAGCTTCTCATCTTTGAAAGCTTCCATTCCTGCAACAGTTGGGTAAATACGGTCAATGAGATAATCAGAACTAGAATAACTTTGCAATAAGCGTCTAATTCTCTCATTCTCTATTTTTTCTGTCTCCAACTCTTGCTTCCACTTAGCACTTTCTTCAATGTAGAAATTTATTGCCTTTTGTTTTGTCATTAAAACTGCATTTAACATCGTCAGTGCTTGTTCTCTCTCTGAGTTAGTCTTTTGGAGACCAGTTACTGTTTTATTCAAAACATCATAAGATTCTTTCACATAGTTGAGGTTGAACAGTAACTGCTCCTTCTTTTTCTCGTACTCAGCTATGATGTCGTCTTTGACTGCACAATTCTTGCAAGCTTCCAAGCACTTTTCACACGGCTTGATGACTTCAACAATCTTCTCAATTTCAATTGTTTTAACAACTTCAACCACTTTCTCTACTTCAATCACCTTTTCTTCTTCTTTCACATCCTCAGTAATCTTCTCAGCAACATTCTCAGCGTTTTGAATATCACCTTCAGATTCAGTCTGTTGATCTTTAGCAGCTCGTTTCTCTTTCAGTTTCTCCAATCTTTCTGCAAAATAAAAATGAAAACTTTCAGGAGAAAGATGAGTTTTTGCAATATTTATGTGTTTTTCTTCCTCATCATCACTGCTGCTGTGATCTGGTGATTGATCAAATTTTACAGACTTATCAGAATCATCATCTGATACATCAGAAATAGTCGGTGTTTTATCAAATATAACTGCTTTTTCTTGAACATTTTCATTTTGTACACTTTTATCAGA
The DNA here is from genome assembly GCF_002127325.2 of Helianthus annuus. Taxonomy (NCBI): domain Eukaryota; kingdom Viridiplantae; phylum Streptophyta; class Magnoliopsida; order Asterales; family Asteraceae; genus Helianthus; species Helianthus annuus. The sequence goes on along the minus strand of NC_035434.2, from coordinate 50,408,663 downwards.
ATTTTGTACTTCTTTATCTGGACCCTGTAAACCTTCATTTGAACTTTCTGACACTTCTCCAGAATGTTCTGAAAGATTATCAGTACTGTCTGAGCATTCATCAGATGACACAGACTTTCATCTTCACTTGACGTATTCACACCAATCGATTTCATCCAAGTAGTAAACAAATCTGGCTCTCGGACGATCTTGGCAATGAAAGCTTTAAACTCTCCCTTCTCATCCACGAACATATCCCAGCTAAAACCTTCTGGTAGTTTCTCATCATCTTGATCAATAATGCGTGCTGCTGTGGCTTCAGATGATATGTAATCACTCCAGCTGAAATCTACCAAACATGCTCTCTTGGGATCTTCAATCTTTCTCCCATGATCTGTCTGAGGTTCTTGGGATTGGCCGACCTGCTGATAGATAGCTTTGCGATAGTAGTCATCTTTCCCGAATGGATTTTGCGCTCCACTAGCTTCTCTTCCTTTGCACTCCCGCTTGAAATGGCCTTTCTCCCTGCATCGAAAACAAGTAACTGTAGATTTATCAAAACCTAAAGTAGATACATGAGCATCAAGAAAGTCACTTCTCCCGGTAATGGTTTTGAATTTCTCAGCCCGACGAAGAACACTTGCAAGACACCATTTGATATCCATTAGTTCCATTTCCTCAGCGTCTATTTGATCGTAATCCTCTTTGGTGAGCATAGGATTTCCGATCTGACCAGCAACAAGACCTTCATAGGATAACAGAACTGAACCCAGAAGTGCCATATGGTCTTTCGCAGTGTCTTCAGAGAAGCTTTGACCTTCTGGAAGGTTGAGAGCTATGTTGCACTGAATTATGTAACCATTTCCGGTTTTTGTACTCTGAGACTGAAAACTAGTGTTAGTCTCTTTCGGATTCACACTCGGAAACGATGAAAACCCGCTACTACTCTTGTTCGAACCCTGATCAGCTTTTTCAGATGAATCACCAGCACTGAATGCAGTTTGTATCTTCGGACTTCTTTCAGATTCAGTAACTGGAACACTACCCCGGTAGTACATCTTAACATCCTGTTGACCACTCGGACTATTCATTCTCGCAATCTTTTGCTGCTCAAGATCCTGACTCTCTATTTTCTCAATGAACTGTGAAATAGTCAGCCCGTCATACACACCAGTATTCTTTAAAATCATCAAATACGTTCCCCACTCTTTCTGAGGTAACGCGTCAGCCAATTTATCCACCCATTCCTCACGACCTTTTTCAACTCCCAACATTGATAACGATCGCACCAAGTGACAGTATCTCTCGATTAGCTTTTTAGTATCCTCTCCCGGCAAACTACTAAACAGATCGAATTCTTTCTTTAACAGTGCTTTCTTGCTCTTGATCATGTTTTCGCTTCCCTCAAATTTAACCTTAAGAGCATCCCATATCGACTTAGCAGTTTTGTCGTGCTGTAACAAGATGAATATATCTTCCTTTATTGCCTGCTGCAACAAACTGATCATCATTTTCTCGGCTCTATACATTGCTCGTTCTTGCTCAGTAAACTTAGATATCTCTTTAACAACTTGCAACTCTGTTCTAGGCAAAGTGTACTTCTTTAATATGCACTCCCACGATCTAAGATGGTTTGCCTGAACCCAGTTTTCAAACCGATCCTTCCACCCATAATACTCCTCAATGCTCATCAATCTAGGAGGCTTTTGAGTCGTTCCCGTCGCATTTTCCAAATTCATTGCTTGAGCAATTGCGGCTGGGGTAGTCGATGTAGCAAATGCGTTGTAAAACTCGGAATCCATACTGTCTTAACACGTTTTTCAATGAAGATGACAAAAGAGCGATCCAACACTGACCAAATAAGCGAACCAGATGTTCACACAAACAAATTGTTCTTTGGAGCGAACCAGATAACAGCCAATCGAGCGAACCGAGTTGATCCAAATGAGCGATCCAGAAATAGTTTATGGAGTGGTCCACAAATAATGTCCGTTCGAGCGGACCAAGATAATATTCTAATGAGCGATCCAGAAATGATCTTCGGAGCGATCCAGAAATTGTCTTACGAGCGGTCCAGAAACAAATTTTGAGCGAACCAACTGAAAATTTGTATGAATGAGCGATCCAGAACGTGATCTAAGAGCGGTTCACGATGACGTCACTTCGAGCGGTCCACATTACGAACATGATTTGACCCATAAAAACTTCGAATCTTGGCTTCAAACTTTCCAGGGTTTATCTCGATACTATTGCGCACAATCTGTGAAAAATTGAGCGAATTCCGACCGTGAAATCTTCCCGAATCAGAAAAAGAAGGTGTAGAAGTGAGAAGAAATGATGAAAAACAGCTACAATCTGCAGAAAACCTCCTCCTAAGCTCTGATACCACTTGTAGGATCGTTTGCAGACCGAACGAGTCGTTCAGAGGTTATCTCTTGCGTTTCGGATGCGGAATAATAAGAAATACAAGTAGAAGTAGCTTGTTCTCCTTTCTAACTGCTTGTTTTATTGATATCAAACGTTTTACAGCTCGATCGTCACACCGGCAAAGCTTCGGCGTGGAATTCAAATCAATGTTATGTGGATCGCCCTAATGACACCTATATATAGTGGTTTGGGTCCGCTCATATGTCACATGTTCATATGAGCGGTCCAGACACGTCCACATAAGCGGTCCATACATGTCAAATAAGCGACTCAACATCCCTATATCCCTATGAGCGATCCTAGGCTATAAACCTATACAGACTCTCGTTTTCTCGTATTAAGTGCCCTATGCTATACAATACGTAATAAGACCTGATCCTAGACACCTAGATGTAATCAACAGATGTAATGCACTAACACTTATACTTAACTAATTACTCGTTTAAGAATATATTCTTCGTGTGTGGTCATTCAGAGGCACAAGTTTGGCATGTTGACACTTTTAGTCCCTTTGGTTTCATATTTTCATCATTTGTCAACTTTAGTCCTCCAAACTCAATCTTTCACATATATAGAGTTCAGGACACGTGTCTTTACATAATTGGACACGTTTTTACGTGGTGTTACATGTTAATGGATTGAAAATGAAGATATTGGAAGATGGCATGGTAGAGGGCTAAATTACGAAGACGTGGGCGAAAACGGTGAATAAAACAGAGCCAAAACGAAGAAGTTATGAAGAAAACAAGAAAACAGAAAAACTAACTTTCTGTGAGGCATCGCCTACACCACCATGGGTGTCGGCGACGCCACCTCCTAATGCATGACGCGATTTTTTGTGTTTTTGTGGTTGGTGATGAGTTTTAAAGCATGGTTTGACGTATTTTCGGGTGTTACATGATGTGCGTGTAGTGTGATATGTTTTTATGTATATTTTTAGCCCTTTTTACACTTTGGTCAAGTTTTAAATTTATAAAACACGATATGTTACTAACACTAAACACACATATGGGCAAGTGCACCCATCGTGAGCGTAGTATAGCGTTGGTAAGATACCGAGGTCGTCCAAGGACACAAGAGCTTTTAGTACCGGTTTATCCTCAACGTCAAATCAAATCAAAAGTTTAGAAAAAGGTTTTAAACTAGAAAATAAAAACTAAAAATGCTGAAAAATAAAAATAAAATAAAAACAGATAGACAAGATGAATCACTTGGATCCGACTCGCCTTTAGTGTAACCTTTGATTATTTCCGCACTTTTGCACTTTTTTAGAGATTATCTTAGTTATAGTAGTAGGCCCCTCTTTTGAAGGTGACATTACCCTCAACCCAGTAGTTTGAGTCAGCAAGGATACAATCCTAAAGGGTTGGATTATTGAAAGATAATTAATTAAGTTATTAATGCGTAATGTGGTAGGCCCCTCTTTTGAAGGTGACGTTACCCTCAGCTAAGTAGTTTGAGTCAACAGGGATACAATCCTAACTAGCCGGGTTAATGTTTTAATAGTAGTTTACATATGAGGGGATCAAGAAATTCGAACCCCCGCCATCCAATACCAGTGGGTATTGAAGGAGGTCCTACTAAGCTTGACCCAGGTCCTTGCAGGATCTATACACTAAACAAGGCAAGACTCTTACCAAACCATTCCCTTAACCCCCGACCAGGTAGCCAACATATCTCCATATAGACCGTGGAGATATGAATGGTGTAAATCTTTTATTTTATATAGACAGTAAAATAATTCCAAGACACCACGGACAAATGATAAGGAAGATTCACCTTCAACATAAGAAACTAGTTATTAAAGTCAATAATACATAACCAAATAAAAAGTGCGAAAAGATTAAAAATAAAAAGTATTACAGTAAATGCTTGTCTTCACCAAGTGATGTAAGAGACTTAGGCAAACATGGCCTTTGATTGTCAAGAACTCTTACGATCAATATTGGATCCTGAGACTACTACACACACTCTATGATGGATGATGGATGATGGTGGTGGATGTGGGTTGTGATGGTGGTGGTGGTGGTGTTGGGTGGGTGAAGTGTGAGAGAGGTGGTTTGCCAATGGATGATTTGCAAGTGAGCCAAGCATCCCTATTTATAGCCTGCACAGAAGCCCGGACATGGCCCCGTGTCCACCCATCTTCTCTTTCTTCATTAAATGCAGTTTGTCTGCATTAGTTGACCACGCCCCCGTGTCCGCTGGGTACGACCCCGTGTGCAGAAGTGTATCTATACTATCAAGATTTGCCTAGATTCTGCAAATCTTAGTGTTGACCACGACCCCGTGTCCGCTGGGCACGCCCCCGTGTTGGGTGATACAAGCTTCTACAACTGTCTTTTCTGCAGACACTTGGGCACGCCCCCGTGCTCATTGAGCATGGGGGGTGTTCAGCCTTCTGATCTTTTGTTTTTGCTTGGGAAGATGCTGTCGAGGGGTCGGGCATGCCACGTTTATTCATTTTCTTGTATTATTGTTAGATTTAGTTGCATTTTTGCTTCTTTTGTTCATTTAAGCTCTTTTAACCCTGAAAATACAAAAGGAAGACAAAAGCAAACTTTTTCCAACATTAGTACTAAAAAAGGGTTTGTTGTATGCCACATTTGATGTAATTTATATGTTGCATTTTACACACATCAAATACCCCTACACTTGAATCTTTGCTTGTCCCCAAGCAAAACTCTTTATAATGTAGCTTACACTTCCCAAACGGAATGGGTAGAAGAGAAGGTTTTGGGCTTGTCTTGAGTGTCGGGAATCCAAGATTTTTATTAGGTTTTATTTTTATGTTATTTAGAATCCTATAATTCATGATTTATTTAGAACACTTCATAAGAGAAATTATTTATTTGGGCATAACATGCCTCTTTAAAATTCCATCTGTATACAAGTTCACATACCTCACGGGAGATCATTCAACACTCGGCCGAAGATGTATTTTTGTGAAACACTCGGAACCGGCATGGAACTTACTTCTACCATATGCTTGCCAAGAAATCAATCCTCCTTCTTTTTAACTATACACCATTGTAAATATCAAGAGGACTTTGGGGAAGGGTTAGGCTTGGGTTAAAGGTAGGTGGTTGAGTTAGTGGTTACTAGAAAAGGGCGAAAGGCGTAAAAAGCGTCCGTTTTCGTAAGACTTTTTATTTTTATGACTTTTTATTCTAATGGAGCATTTATTAAAACAAAGCACTTTTTGATGAACTTGTTTGTTTATTTTTTGGCTTCATCATCATCTTTTTTTTTTTTATAAGGAATGTCACGTGAAAAACCGATCTTTTTACTAAAATAAAGGGTTTAAAATGAAAAAGGGTTTTGGTGGGTGAAGGGTGTTTGTTTTGTGGGTTTAGAAATGAAAAGGTTTAGGCTCAAAGGGGTTAACTAGGGAGATTTGGGTAGGTGGTAAAAAAAATAATGGTGTAGAAAAAAAAGTTAGTCCTAATGCCTCCATCATTTACTTACTTGGGTTTAAGTTGGTAAGGACCGGGAATGCATCGTCATGGCAAGTTCTAGAGTCGTAAGAAACCAAACGGCTATTCACACAAGAAACGAAAAATGAGCATTTAATTTAAAGATGTTTATTTATATGCTCAATAAAGGCTCAAAAGTCAAAACCCACTTTTTGTGGGAATGAGTTTTTATGTGATCAAGTATATATAATCAAATTTTAACTAGATTTGTCATGCCGTTTCATAATTTTCTTATGTTAGTTCTTTTTATCACGACGCTATCGGTTGTAAATTTGTAAAAATATAACCTTTTTAGAACTTGTAATTCCCAAATTAAACCAAGATAAGTAAAAAAAATGAAAAGTTTTTGAAAAAAATTTGGGGGTGTTTAGCGCTTCCAATAGAGTTTTGTGTAAGGCTTGTAATTAGGACTTGCAAAATTCAAGGTTTTAGCATCCCCCACACTAAAATTACACATTGTCGTCAATGTGTCCCAAAAGTAAGTTTTTAGGTTGATTGAATGTGTAAACGGTGTGTTAAAAACAAAATTTTATGTTACTGGGCATCTGGACACGAGCCCGTGGTGTCCTGGCACGACCCCGTGTTCAGGTTGCCAGTAACAAAAATTATTAAAAAGTAACAGAAGCCTGGGCATGGGGGCGTGTTTAACGAACACGCCCCGTGTCCAGATACTTGAACTGGGCATTTTTCTGCAGATCCTTGAGCACAGGGCATGTTGGCTGAGCACGCCCTCGTGCTGAACTTGCTGTAATGAAGAAAAATTGTCGGGAGGCTCTGTTTCTGTGCATGGGGTGTTGGTTCAAGCTTCCCTTAGTATCCTTCACCATCCCGAGTGTGTTTTATTCCTAAAAATTAAAACTAAACTAGAAAGCATAAAAAGTTAATCTAAACTAAACTAAGGATAGTTCCGCAGAATGCCTCCGTGGTGCGCCACGTTTATAAGGGTCCTTGGCTAGACCCAAAGTCATTCATATTTTGCCCAAGTAGGATGTTTTGCATCCCATGTTGCACCGTCGGAGAGCATCATCCAAACTTGAGTCTATGTCTTTCATGTATTTGACCGGGTCGTCATCTTCTACTCTCTTACCGACCCCAAACTTCATCTCCTTGTTCCCATCCCTCAATGTTAGTGTCCTTCCATTCATATCTACCACCGCGTGGGCCGTAGCTAGGAACGGCCTTCCTAAGATGAGTGGTACTTCGGTATCATCCTCCATATCTAGTATAACAAAGTCGGCCGGGTAGACAAATTCCCCGATTTTAACCAATAGATTTTCAGCGACACCTTGTGGGTATTTTACGGACTTATCGGCGAGTTGTATGCTCATTTTTGTAGGGCTTGTTTTCCCTAGGCCAAGTCGGTCCAACACTGATGCGAGCATGAGGTTGATGCTAGCCCCAAGATCGACTAGCGCATTGCGTATGGGTGATTCCCCAATCGAACAAGGGATGGTGAAACTTCCGGGATCGATCTTCTTTTGCGGGAGTTTGTTGAGTAGCAAGGCGGAGCATTCTTCACTTAAATTAACTAATTGCAATGACTCAATTTTCCTTTTGTGAGTGAGGAAGTCCCTCATAAACTTTTAATATTTAGGCATTTGAGTTAGGACTTCGAAAAATGGAATATTAACATGCAATTGTTTTAGTAAATTTACGAATTTGGTGAATTGCTCATCGGTCTTTTGGCGAAGCAACCGACCGGGGTATGGTACCGGAGGATTCTTGGTAGGCTTTTGATTTGGTGGAGGAGCCGTCTCTTGTTGTGGTGCCAGCAAAGTTGCGGTTTGGCTAGATCGGCTCTTTTCAGTTGGAGGTAGCGGAGCCTCCTCGGGACCTACGGTACGGTTTCTCAATGTGATGAGATGTACTTGCGCCTTGGGGTTGGTTTCGGTATTGCTTGGTAACGCGCCTTGTGGTCTCTCGGAGAAATTTTGAGCTAGTTGATTTATTTGTTTTTCAATGTTTTGAATACTAGCTTGTTGATTTCTAAAGTTTGATTCCAGTTGTTGGAATCGATCTGAGTTTTTCTTTTCGGTGTCGGAGATGAGGCGAGATACTGTGACAACACGAGTTTCAAGTTCTTTCCTCGACACGTTCTCAAAATTTCTTGTGTTACAGCTGATGCATATTTGATTAACTGTTGATACATATTTGATTTAACTGTTGACGCATATTTGATGAACTGTTGAACTATATTTTTATGACTCATTGTGTTGTAAAATGTGCACTCTTGGGTCATGATAAATGAATTGTCTTAACGCTTGGTGAGTGAATGAAAGATTATGAATTGTGTAGTGTTTAGAATAATTCGATTAAAGTTACTTATCAAGCATTTCCATAATAAACGTATGTGTGTTATATTCGATTTTTTTTCCATGACAAAATACTCGACGAAGGTTAAAGTCTTTCGTCGAGTCTAAAATATTTCCGTGTGTGTTAGTTTCGCCATAAGGGCTTCGGCCCAGTTCTCCTCCTCGGCCCAACCTCCCATTGTAATTAAATTTGAACCCAAACCAGCCCAAAATATTTGTCGCTTGTATATGTATATAGGATACGTATTATCTCTTGCATAAAACCCTAAACAACCCTCACCCCCCTCTCTAAACCGCGACGGCAGTGGACTTCCTCGAGGCTTCTCTTTCCATCATTCCAAGCACCTCCGGTTAGTAACATCATTGTATCATTAATTGTTTTGTTGGCCCAATATCCTATATCATTGCATGTGAGATGTTTAGATAGTGCAGCCAATTGGAGAAGCACCACCTCATGATTGTCGGCCACTATGTTCTTAATTGCATGTGCATTGTCAGGGAATAGGTGATTGTATATATATGTGTGCAATTTGTTAATGTTTTGCATGTATAAATAGATTGTATATAGCCTGCTCAATATTCTCGTAAATCGATGATTCAATGACTACGTCTAATGATTGAGTTCATGATTTGTTCTGTATTATTATGTGATGATTAGGGTTTGAAAAATGAATGGGGACGACGAAACATGAGTTTCGCCATGTTTGGGGTACGACGAAACATGAGTTTCGTCATGATTGAGGGGCGACGAAAGTTGGGCCTTTCGTCGTATGGGTAACATCTTGAACAGTGTGTGAGGTGGTGCATGTTATTTTACAAATTATGTTGCTGTGTGAGGATAGGCTATCTAGAATAAGGTACTTGTATATGGACTGTTGTGAGTAGTCAAATAGAAACTGTATAATGTGAATAACTGATGCTACTGGGAATGCTGATGCATGATATACATGGGTTGAGAACATGAACAGAACAGGATATTTGCTATATGGTAATCGGTAGATGCAAACTGTACATGAATGCGTGGTTTTCTGTGTATGAATACATGACTTATTGTGTACAATACATGACTCACATGACTTCGTAACTAATATCGATTGGTAACCACGATAGGGTTCGGTTGACCAACTGGGAACTGGTAAAGTAAATTAACAATCCGAGCAAACCAAGGTGAGTTCACACTCGTAAGGCATGGGATTCCCGGTGGGTTGGGGATGGGATTAAGAAGCTAAGATGAAACCTGTATAATCACCACTAATAGACTACATTTAACCTGCGTATTCTCGGATGGGTAGAATACGTACCTCTGTCCTCGGATTGGGAAGGACGCCTACACTAAACCTGTGTATTCTCGTATTGGGAAGAATACGTACCTCCGTCCTCGGATTGGGAAGGACGACTACATTTAACCTGCGTATTCTCGGATGGGTAGAATACGTACCTCCGTCCTCGGTTGGGTAGGACGCCAATATATATAACTAGTCTAGTGGTTTACAACACGGGGTAGCCCCACTTGGTTATGGATATGGTTTGGGAAACAAGGAAAACTAGTTAACATATGAGTTATGAATAAACTCATGGCTTTTGAAACAACATTAAAACGAACACCAACTGTGAACTCGCTCAACTTTGTTGTTGACTCGTTGTTACATGCCTTGCAGGTCGTTAGATATGTTGATGGAGCTTGCACGAGAGATCGTGGTTGTTGTGGGACATGGACCGTTGTGTGCCATGTTAAACTTGCTAAACTTATAACTTATGTTTTGGTTTTACATTTGATGCTTCCTCTGTTTAACTTGAATTGGTTTAACTTATGTTTGAACACCAATTATATTGTGTGGTTGGATTTTATTCACTTTATATACATTGTTCAATATGATTGGTGGCTTGATCCTGGTCATGTCACGCCTCCTGCGGTGATACTCCGCTTGTGGATTTTGGGGGTGTGACAGACGCCAATATATATAACTAGTCTAGTGGTTTACAACATGGGGTAACCCCACTTGGTTATGGATATGGTTTGGGAAACAAGGAAAACTTGTTAACATATGAGTTGTGAATAAACTCATGGCTTTTGAAACAACTTTAAAACAAACACCAACTATGAACTCGCTCAACTTTGTTGTTGACTTGTTGTTATATGCCTTGCAGGTCGTTAGATATGTTGATGGAGCTTGCACGGGAGATCGTGGTCGTTGTGGGACATGGACTGTTGTGTGCCATGTTAAACTTGCTAAACTTATAACTTATGTTTTGGTTTTACATATGATGCTTCCGCTGTTGAACTTGAATTGGTTTAACTCATGTTTGAACACTAATTATATTATGTGGTTGGATTTTATTCACTTTATATACATTTTTGAATATGATTGGTGGCTTGATCCTGGTCATGTCACGCCTCCTGCGGTGATACTCCGCTTGTGGATTTTGGGGGTGTGACAGATTGGTATCCGAGCCATTGGTTATAGTGAACTTGGTTTTAAAAAGGGAAAAAGTTTGGATAAAACCAGACTATAACCTGTACAGTGCTCAACGATCCACAATGACGCTTCGCTCCGCGTGCAAGACTCAACACAATAGGTGGTATGATTTATACTTATATTACCTGCCTATTAGTTTGCATAGTACATATTTTATGTATGCTTAGCAATGTAGCAAGTGTAGCTTGAAACCTTGTGTGCTTACTCTCTTCTATCATTCCACACTTACCCACTTTCGCGACACTTTTCTCAATTATGTTTGCTTCGTTGTGAAGATCATGAGTGGACGTTTGAACTTGACTCAAGCCCAGTTGACGGCTCTAATCAACGAACGAGTTGCTGAGGCACTCGTTGCAGCTCAAGCAGGAGGTCAACATGTTCAGCCTCCTGTATGTACGTTCAAGACCTTTATGGATTGCCGACCCAGTACTTTCAACGGCACAGAAGGAGCAGTAGGCCTCCTCCACTGGTTCGAGAAGCTCGAATCTGTCTTCGAGATGTGTGAATGCCCTGAGGCTCGTAGGGTAAAGTTTGCTACTGGAACACTGGAAGGTGCTGCATTAACCTGGTGGAAAGCACAGGTTCAACTGCTAGGGCTGGCGGTTGCTAATGCCACCCCATGGAACGATTTCAAAGACTTGATCAAAGAAGAGTACTGTAATCGTGACGACATCCACAAGCTAGAGGTGGAGTTTTTCAATTTGAAGATGACGGGGTCCGAAATCGAGGCATATACGAAGAGATCAAATGAATTAGCTATCTTGTGTCCTATTATGGTGGATCCTCCTATCAAGCGTATTGGTGCTACTACCACTTCTGAAGCTACTAGCGACAACAAGCGCAAGAGGGATGGAAATTCAAGCAAGGGGTCTACTTCTGTTCAGTCCCAGTCTCAGCAGCGAAGGACTGACGACTTCAAGAGCCCTGGTCAGCAATCTTCGGGCAATCAGAATCAGGGTCAGGGTGGATACAGGGGAAATCACCCTAAGTGCAATAGATGTAATTTTCCCCATAGCGGGTCGTGCAACAAGGGTCGTTTTCAGAGATGTAACAAGCTAGGTCATGAAGCCAAGGATTGCAGGAGCTCACGTCTTGCGAATCAGAATCGTCAACAGCAGCCACAAGCTCCACAGAACCAACAGCAGCACCAGCAGGGTAATAAGGGATGCTATCAGTGCGGTGCTGAGGGTCACTTTAAGAGACACTATCCACAGCTGAACCAGAATCAGAACAACAACAACAACCAAGGAAACGGGAACAACAATGGGGGCAACAATGGGGGTAACAATGATGGCAATGGTACCCGAGGTCGTGCCTTCGTGATTGGACAGGGTGATGCTAGGAATGATCCCAACGTTGTGATGGGTAAGTTTCTACTGGGTGACTTTTATGTTACTGTTTTATGTGATACGGGTGCCGATACCAATTATGTGTCCTAAAAAGTTAGTCAGATGCTTAAACGTACTCCAACACTTTTGACCACCAAGCACATTGTAGAACTAGCAAATGGTAAAAGTTTAGAGGCCACACACATAGTTAAGGGTTGTAATCTTGTTCTCGCCGATCAGACCTTCTCTATCGACCTCATTCCTATCGTTTTGGGTAGTTTCGACGTTGTTATTGGGATGGATTGGTTATCTCATCATTAAGCGGATATTCTTTGCAACGAGAAAATTGTTCGCATCCCTCGTTCTGGTTAAGAACCTCTCGTGATTCGTGGTGACAAGAGTGGTGCAGTTGTAGGCATCATCTCTTTCCTTAAGGCCCAGAAGTGTTTGCGAAAGGGCCACACAACTATTTTAGCCCTCGTTACTGACGCATCAACGAAAGAGAAGAGAATTGAAGATATTCCAGTTATACGTGACTTTCCTGAGGTATTCCCTGAGGAATTACCTGGCCTTTCGCCTCATCGTCAAGTTGAATTTCAAATCGAGCTAGCTCCTGGAGCAGCACCAATAGCTCGTGCACTGTATCGCTTAGCCCCATCAGAATTGGAAGAACTAGCTACGCAACTACAAGAGCTCTTGGACAAGTGTTTCATTCGTCCTAGCTCTTCGCCCTAGGGAGCTCCAGTCTTATTTGTGAAGAAGAAAGACGGTACCTTCCGAATGTGTATTGACTACCGTGAACTCAACAAGGTGACCGTGAAGAATCGCTATCCTCTCCCATGTATTGATGACTTGTTCGACCAGTTGCAAGGGTCAAGCTTCTATTCCAAGATTTACCTGAGATCGGGATATCATCAGCTGAGAGTCCGAGATGAGGACGTCTCCAAAATAGCATTCAGGACTCGTTATGGGCACTACGAGTTTTTGGTCATGCCTTTCGGGCTGACAAACGAACCTGCGGTCTTCATGGATCTTATGAACCGAGTGTGTAAACCTTACCTGGACAAGTTCGTTATTGTTTTCATCGACGACATCCTGATCTATTCAAAGAGACAGGAGGAACACGAGCATCATCTATGACTTATTTTGGAACTTCTTCGAGCTGAGCAGCTGTACGCTAAGTTTTCAAAATGCGACTTCTGGCTTCGTGAAGTCCACTTCCTAGGCCATGTGGTAAACAAGGATGGGATTCATGTTGATCCATCTAAGGTTGACTCGATCAAGAACTGGCCTGCGCCCCGTACACCAACAGAAATTCAGCAATTCTTGAGTTTGGTGGGTTACTACAGACGATTCATCAAGGATTTCTCCAAGATTGCACAACCCCTCACTTCACTAACTCAGAAGGGCGTCACCTATAGTTGGGGTGATGCACAAGAAACTTCGTTTCAGCACTTAAAGAATAGACTCTGTAGCGCACCTATTCTCTCATTGCCTGAAGGCAGCGATGATTTTGTGGTTTATTGCGACGCGTCGATCCAAGGACTTGGTTGTGTGTTGATGCAACGGGATAAAGTCATTGCTTATGAATCACGCCAACTTAAGGTTCACGAAAGGAACTACACTACTCAAGATCTGGAGCTGAGAGCTGTTGTTTTTGCACTCAAGATATGGAGGCATTACCTGTACGGTACCAAGTGCACCATCTACACCGATCACAGGAGTCTCCAGCATATCTTCGAACAGCAAGAGTTGAACATGCGACAGCGTCGATGGGTTGAACTCCTGAACGATTTTGACTGCGCAATTAAGTACCATCCAGGTAAAGCCAATGTTGTGGCTGATGCCCTCAGTAGAAAGGAGACTAAACCTAAGCGCGTGCGTGCGTTACAGCTTACCATTCATTCTAGCCTTCCTACTCAGATTCACGAAGCTCAGGTTGAAGCATTGAAACCAGAGAACATCAGGGCTGAGTCCCTGTGAGGGTCGAAGAAATGGTTAGAACAAAAGGCAGATGGCGCTTATTACGTGACAGGGCACATCTGGGTTCCACTCTATGGTAATCTACGTGAGCTTGTGTTGGATGAAGCACACAAGTCTCGTTACTCGGTACATCCTGGTTCGGATAAGATGTACCAAGATCTCAAGACTACATATTGGTGGCCTAGTATGAAAGCCAACATAGCAACCTACGTTAGTAAATGTTTGACTTGTGCGAGAGACAAGATCGAATACCAGAAACCATCAGGCCTACTTCAACAACCAGAGATACCGACATGGAAATGGGAGCAAATTTCCATGGATTTTGTTACTGGCTTGCCTAGATCTCAATGGGGAAATGATACTATTTGGGTGATAGTGGATCGATTGACAAAGCCTGCACACTTTCTAGCCATCAAAGAAACGGATAAGTTCTCTACTCTAGCAGACGTCTACCTGAAAAAAGTGGTTCCTAGGCACGGGGTGCCAACCTCCATTATCTCTGATCGTGACGCGCATTTTACCTCTGAATTGTGGCAAGCAATGCACAAATCTTTTGGCTCTCGATTAGACGTGAGCACAGCTTATCACCCGCAAACGGATGGGCAATCTGAACGCACCATCCAAACTCTTGAAGACATGCTTCGAGCATGTGTAATTGACTTCGGTAACGGCTGGGAATGGCATCTTCCTTTGGTGGAGTTTTCGTATAATAACAGTTACCACACCAGTATCCAGGCTGCTCCGTTTAAGGCATTGTACGGACGTAAATGCGGATCACCTCTTTGCTGGGCAGCAGTTGGCAACAGCCAAATCACTGGCCCAGAACTTGTAGTAGATACAACCGAGAAGATTGCTCAGATACGACAACGAATGGCGGCAGCTCGTGACGTCAGAAAAGCTACGCTGATAAGCGCAGGAAACCACTCGAGTTCCAGGTTGGGGATCGAGTGCTACTCAAAGTCTCACCTTGGAAAGGTGTTGTTCGTTTTGGAAAACGAGGCAAACTCAACCCGCGATACATTGGACCTTTCGAAATCATTGAGAAAATAGGCAAAGAGGCCTACAACTGAACCTACCCGCAGAACTCAGTGGAGTTCACAACGTTTTCCACGTGTCGAATCTGAAGAAGTGTCTGTCATATAAGACCCTCATAGTTCCTCTCAAGGAGCTCACTATCGACGATCAGCTGAGTTTCGTCGAAGAACCTGTAGAGATTACAGACCAAGACGTTAAGGTTCTCAAGCGTACCAAAATTCCTCTTGTTCGAGTTCGTTGGAACTCCCATCATGGCCCAGAGTTTACCTGGGAATGAGAAGACCAAATGAAACACAAGTATCCCTAGTTGTTCGAGGAAAGTACAACCACCACTGAGGCTGAGGCTACTGCGGAATTTCGAGATGAAATTTCAAACCAACGGGGGGATGATGTGACACCCCAGGAAAACCAGAAGAACCACACAACTTAGGTAGCTTCCTCAGTAACTACATGCTAAATTTCGGGACGAAATTTCTTTCAAGTTGGGGATGATGTGACAACCCGAGTTTCAAGTTCTTTCCTCGACACATTCTCAAAATTTCTTGTGTTACAGCTGATGCATATTTGATTAACTGTTGATACATATTTGATTTAACTGTTGACGCATATTTGATGAACTGTTGAACTATATTTTCATGACTCATTGTGTTGTAAAATGTGCACTCTTGGGTCATGATAAATGAATTGTCTTAACGTTTGGTGAGTGAATGAAAGATAATGAATTGTGTGGTGTTTAGAATAATTCGATTAAAGTTACTTATCAAGCATTTCCGTACTAAACGTATGTGTGTTATATTCGATTTTTTCCATGACAAAATACTCGACGAACGTTAAAGTCTTTCGTCGAGTCTAAAATATTTTCATGTGTGTTAGTTTCGCCATAAGGGCTTCGGCCCAGTTCTCCTCCTCGGCCCAACCTCCCATTGTAATTAAATTTGAACCCAAACCGGCCCAAAATATTTGTCGCTTGTATATGTATATAGGATACATATTATCTCTTGCATAAAACCCTAAACAACCCTCACCCCTCTCTCTAAACCGCGACGGCAGTGGACTTCCTCGAGGCTTCTCTTTCCATCGTTCCAAGCACCTCCGGTTAGTAATATCATTGTATCATTAATTGTTTTGTTGGCCCAATATCCTATATCATTGCATGTGAGATGTTTAGATAGTGCAGCCAATTGGAGAAGCACTACCTCATGATTGTCGGCCACTGTGTTCTTACTTGCATGTGCATTGTCAGGGAATAGGTGATTGTATATATGTGTGCAATTTGTTAATGTTTTGCATGTATAAATAGATTATATATATAGCCTGCTCAATATTCTCGTAAATCGATGATTCAATGACTACGTCTAATGATTGAGTTCATGATTTGTTCTGTATTATTATGTGATAATTAGGGTTTGACAAATGAATGGGGATGACGAAACATGAGTTTCGCCATGTTTGGGGTACGACGAAACATGAGTTTCGTCATGATTGAGGGGTGACGAAAGTTGGTGTGACATCTGTGCTTGTGTAATCATTATACAGACTCTGAATAATACAATATTAATAAAACAGTGTATTTTGATCCCAATGTTTTTTATTTATGTTTGACATTATGCACGTTTTGATTTTTAATTGATTTTAAACTCTATATCGCTTTCTAGATAGTTATACGCAAACTGATGCGTAAACGTAATCAGTTTAACGTGACAAACACTCCGGAACAGCAACATAAGCTTAACACACCTAAAATAACCTTTACATAACTTAGAAATAAGTTTTAAAGGGTTTGGTATGGCAAAAATAAGTTTATTCGCTCACAGGGACTATTTGCGTCAACTTGCAAAAGTCTGCCATTTCGTAAGGCAATATACTGTCCGGAACTTGATCATAAGCTAAACATACCATATATAACCTAAACATGGCTTAGAAATAAGCTTTGATAGTTTCGGTGTGCGAAAACATGCTTATATGATCTTACAGGGACTAAAAGTGTCAAAAACAGCGTAAGTTTGCATTTTCGCGCACATCTTACGTTCTGGCCACATCTGGACATCCAAAATTTTTGTACACACTAAAATATTTTTATTTTAGTGATCGGCATGCAAAAATACTGCTCGTCGCTTAATTTGGTTCGTTTTCGCGTCCGTTTGAGTTTCGTCGTAATTTAACGAATAACGTGACCGTACGACCAAACGAGCCGACATCCGAGAGTTTTCCAAGCATATTTTGAGTCCTCTAAGCTTTAATGACCTTGTAGAGCCTTGAAAATGGCTTAACGGGGCTCAAAGGTGCCAAAAATGGACTCAAACACATGCAGGGACCAAAGCTGTAAATCTGCAAACTGTTGCTGAACTGTTAAGTTCACTCGGGCCGCGTAAGCCCTGTTTAAAACTTACGTGGGCCGCGTGAAGGTGCCCAGCGACAGAAAGTGTATTTTCAGCTGTTCTTTGATCTTTGAGGGCCTTTCTTGCAATTCTTTTGTGTGATCACCAAGTTAGCACCTCTCCAAGTAATCTTAGCTGGTCCATAACACTTGTAGGGCTGTGATTTAATGCTTGGCAATCACACAAACACTTGTTTTGATCTTGTGAGTTTGCAACAACTATAAATAGCCTACCATTTCACTTGTTGCAACTCACACTTGATCTAAATTCTCTAAGTTGATGTTTTTATAACTTCATACCTGAAAATTATAAGATCAAGTTCAAGCAAGGACCTTTTGTAAGCATTCCTTCATTCTTTTATTGCTTTCTAGCTTAAAAGTCAAACAGTGTTTGACTTTCAGTTTGACCAGTCAATGGTCAACGCAAAGTTTGTTTGAACTTTGTAACGTGATCGTAATCATGATGGTTATAATCCTTAGCGATTATACCTACTGATTACCACGTTAACTAGGCGTAGTGACGAGTCAAAGTTTCGCTCAAAATGCGTTTTAGCACGCATTTTGCCAGGGAACTACTTTTAGGTATCAAAACATTTGGTTTTGATGCCAAATCAGTTTTCTAAGTAGGTTAAACATGTTTTGACATGTTTAACTCATCACTATTAGTTTAGTGCTTGTTTAGGGTCGTAAGTTAAACGGTCTAGACAACCGCTTAGACTTTTGAACCCGACCCGTTTGGTCGATCATTAGGATCCGACCAAGCACGTTTAGTGATCATAGTTGCATAGGGAATAACCTCTGAGGTTATACCTTATGATCACATAGGATTGGTTAGTCATTTGCTAGTTAGCTTGTATGCCCATAGGAAATGACCAAAATGCCCCTTTGAAGCATAAATCCGTATTTTGCATATGTGATAAACTTTTTGACATATAATCTGATTTAGTAACATGTTTAGGCATAATTGGGCATGTAAGACTTGACATAGCACAGAGTTAACCATCCGAACATAGTTTTACGCAAACAACGCATTATAGTGGCTTATACTACCATAATGGGTCGAAACGGGTCAAAAGCACTTAGGTAGACTTCCAAATCAGAATGTATGGTCTATTAAATCATACCATATGAGTTCAAATACTCATTTGATTTATAGAACATCATTCTATCCTATCTCCCGATTTAGGATCCGTTTATTAACATAGTTACCTATATTAGGTGCCGGTTGATTCGTGATCCTTGCAGCCTTATTTGGTCTTATTCTCAAGACAATTAGGCAATCCCAAGTGAGTACATAGTTCCCCTCTTTTACCGTTTTCAAATACTTTGGGGTGATACACATGTACATATGTGTTACTTTCGTGCATTTCATGCTTTTATGACATAAACATGCTAGTTTCACCTAGTACATATCTAGTACATGTTTTCAATTATGTTTTGCTATGTATGTTAAGCATGCCAGCACATTGATTTATTACACATTTGCTGCATATGTTTACTTAGCATATGTACACATTGTTTTACATGACATTTCTGCTATGTATGTTTACTAAGCATGCTAGCACATTGTTTTACATGAACATTTCTACTAGGCATGTTTACTTAGCATACCTAGTACATGGTTTTCATAGCATGCTTACATTAGTTATGACATTTGGTTTTCTTTAATCGTGACAATAATACATTCATTAACATTCATCACACCGCTTGGTAGTATGTAATGGTACCATAGGAATTGACAACTCCCGTTTCCGACTTCCTAGGTTTGTTTGGAAGTTGGGAATGACAGAATCCGATATACATAACTTAGACAAACCTCTAATTTGTTTAAAGGTTTGTCGCCACAGTCGCAAGGCTTGAATGTATGCGATTAACATTACTGCATAAATGTTTGTAATCATAAAGCATTGTTTTCTGCAAAACATAACCTTTGATTTAAACTTAGGTTTATTCAAAAACCTTGTTTTGTACATTTTCCTATGGGGTTGAGTAATTTTTAGTTATTCACCATACATGACATTTGTTTCACATTGACATCATCACATAGTTTGAGTAGGTACTTGCTACTTGCTATGCATTTCATTTGGTTATACATGATACATGTTACACATGACATTGAATATGGTTTATATATAAACATTTTTGACATGGAACAAGACATTTTGGTTGGTTATTGATAAGTGACTTATGTAACGGGGTTATGTGTTATATGATAAAAGCATGGTGAATACGCCGCTGGTACTTCCTATATATAAGTGCTTTTATTGTATTATACATTGTTGCGTTATCTAAACCACTTGGGCAAGACATGAAACATTTTATACAAGAACATGACATTGTTTTACAAAGTACACATTTTATACAAATTCACTTTCACTTGGTTATTCATTTAACCATGCATTTGTCCTTTCATTATCATTTGATTTTCATATAGATTTTCACACGATTTCATAAAGGAAAACATTTTACAAGGTTCGTGACTACATTTTTGTTAAACATTTCCTTTAAACTACAAGTCATGAACCCTGCATAAACAAAACCTATGTATCTCACAGGCATTTTTATGCTAACGTACCTATTTTTACATGTGTTTTCAGGTGCTAATGCATGATGATGTTTGTGCTTCACTTAGGCGGACTCGGGCCTTAGTGACTTAAAAGACTGTTAATTATGTTGTTTTAATTTGAAGTCAAAGACAATGTAAACTTTAATCTCAATAATACATAACTTTAATTAACATGGTTGTTGAAACAATAATTCTGTCGCATTCACTCCCCGACATTTCCGCCACAGTTTTGTTGTTTTAACACGGCCGGGGTGTGACAGTTGGGCCTTCCGTCATCTGGGTAACATCTTGAACAGTGTGTGAGGTGGTGCATGTTATTTTACAAATTATGTTGCTGTGTGAGGATAGGCTATCTAGAATAAGGTACTTGTATATGGACTGTTGTGAGAAGTCAAATACAAACTGTATAATGTGAATAAATGATGCTACTGGGAATGCTGATGCATGATATACATGGGTTAAGAACATGAACAGAACATGATATTTGCTAATGGTAATCGGTAGATGCAAACTGTACATGAATGGGTGGTTTTCTGTGTATGAATATGTGACTTATTGTGTACAATACGTGACTCACATGACTTCGTAACTAATATCGATTGGGAACCACGATAGGGTTCGGTTGACCAACTGTAAACTGGTAAAGTAAATTAACAATCCGAGTAAACCAAGGTGAGTTCACACTCTTAAGGCATGGGATTCCCGGTGGGTTGGGAATGGGATTAAGAAGCTAAGATGAAACCTGTATAATCTCCACTAATAGACTACATTTAACCTGCGTATTCTCGGATGGGTAGAATACGTACCTCCGTCCTCGGATTGGGAAGGACGCCTACACTAAACCTGCGTATTCTCGGATTGGGAAGAATACATACATCCGTCCTCGGATTGGGAAGGACGACTACATTTAACCTGCGTATTCTTGGATGGGTAGAATACGTACCTCCGTCCTCGGTTGGGAAGGACGCCAATATATATATATATATATATATATATACATATATATATATATATATATATATACATATATATATATATATATATATATATATATATATATATATATATATATATATAACTAGTCTAGTGGTTTACAACATGGGGTAGCTCTACTTGGTTATGGATATGGTTTGGGAAACAAGGAAAACTGGTTAACATATGAGTTGTGAATAAACTCATGGCTTTTGAAACAACTTTAAAACGAACACCAACTGTGAACTCGCTCAACTTGGTTGCTGACTCGTTGTTACATGCCTTGCAGGTCGTTAGATATGTTGATGGAGCTTGCACGGGAGCTCGTGGTCTTTGTGGGACATGGACCGTTGTGTGCCATGTTAAACTTGCTAAACTTATAACTTATGTTTTGGTTTTGCATTTGATGCTTTCGCTGTTTAACTTGAATTGGTTTAACTTATGTTTGAACACCAATTATATTGTGTGGTTAGATTTTATTCATTTTATATTGTTCAATATGATTGGTGGCTTGATCCTGGTCATGTCACGCCTCCTGCGGTGATACTCCGCTTGTGGATTTTGGGGGTTTGACAGATACAGTATCTTCAAGCCTATCTCGTCCCCTTGTTGTTGTTGAGAGAAATTTTGTGACTCGTTTCTTGGTTGTTGAAAGTTTATTCGTTGGTTTAGATTTTGTTGGTTACTACTATTGCCGGGTTCTCTCCAACCAAGGTTAGGGTGGTTTCGCCATCCTTGGTTGTAGGTACCCGTTGGAGGACCCGACGGCCTAGGTCTATTATCAATGTAGTTTACCGTTTCTGTTTGATTATCCCTTTCTTTCATACAACTCCAATTTTCATGTGGCCCACCACACCCTTCACAAGCCATAACCGAGGCCGTTTTGCCATTCCTAACTTTTTGATTTTTGAAGAAAAGTCCTCGATTTGGGCTTACAAGGAGGTGCTTTCATTAACCTTATTGGCGCCCGGGGCAATAGATTTTGTGCCTCGGGGAGTGTGCAACTGAAAATTGGTTTGAGCAATTTCCTCAATTTGATTATAAATTTCATGTGGGCGACGATTACCTAAAAGTCCCCCGGAGCTAGAGTCTAGTGTTTGTCTTGTGTGTGGCAACAACCCATTATAGAAAGTGGATACTTGTTGCCTTACCGCAAGACCATGATTAGGACACTTTCTTAGTAGCTCCTTGAACCTTTCCCAAGTTTCATAGAAGGATTCCCCGACCTCTTGTGAGTATGTATTAATTTCAGTCATTAATTTAGCCATTTTAGCAGGAGTGAAATACTTATACAAAAACTTTTGGGCTAGTTCATCCTAGGTGTTTAGCAATCCAACTGGGAGGGTGTTAAGCCAGGCCTTAGCTCGGTCTTTTAGCGAAAATGGAAACATTTGAAGGCGGATGGCATCATTTGATGCTCCATTGATCCGAAAAGTATCACATATTTCCAAGAAATTAGTAATATGTAAATGGGGATCTTCGTCCGCAAGCCCATGAAAGGTAGCGGAGTTTTGGAGCATTTGTATCAAATGCGGCCGAAGTTCGAAGTTGTTGGCCTCGATATTCGGTGCATTGATAGCGGCGCCAAGATTACCCACGGTGGGCCGTAGGTAATCCATGAGGGTACGTTGATCCGCCATTGGAAGTGGGTCCCATGAAACTTTTTCTTAGTTTTTAGCTTTAAGTCTTTTTCTAAGAAAGCGTTCGGGTTCGTCTAGAGGTTCTTTTATGTCTCTACTGGAACTGGAGCTCATACACTACGTAGAAAGTTCAGGTGCGGCGCCTGGGTTCCAAGTCCTGTGATAAAACAAAGAAGAACGTTGGTCAGAAGATTCACCACGGCCCTGTGCTCAGCTGAACACGGCCCGTGGTCGGAGATACAGTAATTAGGAATGGCAATGGGCCGGGCTTGGGTCGGGTATTGGTAATCCCAGGCCCGTACCCGATTGTAATTCTTTGTCCCATACCCGGCCCATTACCCGTCGGTTATTTGTCGGGTAATTACCCATCGGGTATCGGGCATACCCGCGGGTATCTGGTATAACCGTTAATTTGTTAAAAATACTCGTTGGGACAAATGTACAATTTTTACTTTGATGTTTATATAATTACTAGTTTAATGACTATAACAAATGAAAATATGATTAATAACTTACATATCACATTCAGACCACATATACCAAACTAAATCAAAACGATTACTTAATTAAGTTATTGTATCAGGACCACCTAATTGCATAAACAACCACATAATAAAGGATGATAGCTTTCATATCCAATATACATGCTCAAAAATAAGTTATTTGTTCACTAAGCACTTGCTAAATACATATCCACATATGACTATAGAGAAAGTAATAAGTACATGTACTAAGTTTATATATATGGAAATCTATGATACTTTCGGGTATTATTCGGGTAAATGGGCCGGGTATCGGGTGGGTATCATTAAATCCCATACCCGTACCCGTACCCAAATTTTTTCTTTTTTTAAACCCATACCCGGCCCATACCCATTGGGCTTCGGGTATACCTGGCCGGTATGTTTCGAGTTTCGGGTATACCCGTCGGGCTTGGGCTTTTTTGCCATCCCTAACAGTAATCGTTATCCGGATCCCTGTTACTGGGGAGCTCGACACGGCCCCGTGCTGCACCGACACGGCCCCGTGCTCAACTCTCTGTAACTCGGAAAATAAAAACTGCTAGTAACAATACTGAGCACGGCCCGTGTCCGACCAGGCACGGCCCGTGCTGAGCTCTGCAGAAGCTAAAAATTTATAAAAAATCCTAAAAAAAAAACAAAAAAATAAGAAAAAACGATTAGGCCATTGATTCCTAACTTTCTTAAAATCCTTGTGTCCCTGGCGACGGCGCCATAAACTTGATGTGCGTGTAGTGTGATGTGTTTTTATGTATATTTTTAGCCCTTTTTACACTTTAGTCAAGTTTTAAATTTATAAAACACGATATTTTACTAATAGTAAACACACATATGGGCAAGTGCACCCATCGTGAGTGTAGTATAGCGTTGGTAAGATACCGACGTCGTCCAAGGACACAAGAGCTTTTAGTACCGGTTTATCCTCAACGTCTAATCAAATAAAAAGTTTAGAAAAAGGTTTTAAACTAGAAAATAAAAACTAAAAATGCTGAAAAATAAAAATAAAATAAAAACAGATACAAGATGAATCACTTGGATCCGACTCGCCTTTAGTGTAACCTTTGATTATTCCGCACTTTTGCACTTTTTAAGAGAGTATCTTAGTTATAGTAGTAGGCCCCTTTTTGAAGGTGACGTTACCCTCAACCCAGTAGTTTGAGTCAGCAAGGATACAATCCTAAAGGGTTGGATTATTGAAAGATAATTAATTAAGTTATTAATGCGTAATGTGGTAGGCCCCTCTTTTGAAGGTGACGTTACCCTCGGCTAAGTAGTTTGAGTCAGCAGGGATACAATTCTAAGTAGCCGAGTTAATGTTTTAATAGTAGTTTACATATGAGGGGATCAACAAATTCGAACCCCCGCCATCCAATACCAGTGGGTATTGAAAGAGGTCCTACTAAGCTTGACCCTGGTCCTTGCAGGATCTATACACTGAACAAGGCAAGACTCTTACCAAACCATTCCCTTAACCCCTGACCAGGTAGCCAACATATCTCCATATAGACCGTGGAGATATGAATGGTGTAAATCTTTTATTTTATATAGACAGTAAAATAACGCCAAGACACCACGGACAAATGATAAGGAAGATTCACCTTCAACATAAGAAACTAGTTATTAAAGTCATTAATACATAACAAAATAAAAAGAGCGAAAAGATTAAAAATAAAAGTATTACCCTAAATGCTTCTCTTCACCATGGGATGTAAGAGACTTAGGCAAAAATGGCCTTTGATTGTCAAGAACTCTTACGATCAATCTTGGATCCCGAGACTACTACACACACTCTATGATGGATGATGGTGGTGGATGTGGGTTGTGATGGTGGTGGTGGGTACGTGAAGTGTGGTGGTGGATGATGGATGATGGTGGTGGATGTGGTTTGTGATTCCTTGTTTTATTTTAAGTTTGCTTGAGGACAAGCAAAGTTCAAGTGTGGGGATGTTTGATATACGTTAAATTATACATGTTTTTATACCCCAAAACACTTCCGTGTTAAGCATTTTTGACCGAAAACACAACGTTTAGGTGCCAAATTCAGTACTTTTATATTTTCAGGTCTTAAACAGAGCATAAAGAAAAATTCTGGTGAAAACGGACAAAATCTGATGCATTTCTGATTAAAATGGCAAAAATCTGATAACTGCCAGGTGTGGCACGACCGTGCCATCTGACGGCACTGTCGTGCCGATGCTCCGATCTCGGGAGCACTGCTAGTGCGACCAGGAGTGCCAACTATTTCTCGGGCCGCACTATCGTGCCAAAGCTTAACCATGGTTTCTGACAAACATTTCTGATGATATGGCACAACCGTGCCATCCGCCGCACTACCGTGCCGATCTGCTGACCCAAGCAACTTGTCCACTTGGCTGACTCGGGATCGCTGAAACTGACGTCACCCGACAACACCTGTCGCACGACCGTGCCAAACTCGCACGACCGTGCCAAACTCGCACGACCGTGCCAAACTCGCACGACCGTGCCAAACTGAAAATTGCCTATAAATAGCAGCATTCGCTACTGATCAAAATGTTGGGTTTTTCTCCATGTTTCTGGGCGATTTCTGGGTTCCGAAGCAGTCCTGATCAGACCCTTTTGAAGCTTAAAGATCGAGTGGAAGCATAACCGATCCAACCCATCAATTCCTTGCTTGTTTATGGTTCGATTCCTTGTTCTTGAACATGTATTCTGATCATTTTGCAAGTTATGAGCTAATGTTAGTTTATGTTTAATGTAGTTTATGTAATAATAGTAATAAACTTGTTTCTTGAATAATCTTTATGTTGTATTCTTGTTTGTATGGAACTTAAGTACTTTTTCATGTTTTGATTATATAATGAACGTTTCATTGATGTTGAGTTCCTGATGATGTTTGATTATTTTGGATAATGAATTTGTGGTTAGTGGGATGGTAACTATTTCTTGATTTATCACTTGTTTGTAAACTCGTTTACACCATGAAACTCGAGAGGGGTATTGGTTTTATCCAAGATATATCTTATTTTGATTAGGAATACTTTCTTGCACGTAAGGGTTCTAACGAATTATATGGTGTTGATTACATGTTCTTGCATGCGGTTTATGATCCTTGTTTAGTAGTTTTGGTCTGAAATTGCTGACATGGTAGATTTGTGTTCAAGACTTGTAAAGGTGAAATATGTTGTTATATGATCTACTTAAATGCTTATCCTCGTGGCTGTATTGTGACCATCGGTATTGCTTTCTTTGATAAGTGAGGTTAGAAAACTCCTAGCGGATGACTACTCTATCTTTAAAGGTTTACATGAATGAATATCAATAGCTCGCTAAAGAATGAGTTTAGGTGGTTAACATGTGTTTATCATGTTAACTTTCCGAAGAATCATCATGTTAGAAAACTCCTAGCGGATGACTAACTGTCTTGAAATTGGAAAATTGATTAAGTGCTTTTGTGACATATCGGATAGATAACATGTTTAGGTTGTTTGTGAAACAAGATAATAGTATATTTATGTTCTAGTTATAATTTAGATAATTTAGTTAAACAACCATTCACCTTTCCTTATATATGGTAATCTAATGACAAAGATTTAGTACATTATAACGCCCGTGTTCCATGGATCGATATCTGGCTCTTACCAATACTTTGCTGCATATATGATGGGATACACTTGTCCTTTGTTGTGTGTGTGTTTTAATGTTAAGCTATAAAACATTTTTATAAATATAAAAAATATTTCGTCGGGCGCGTGAAGATACTGTAAATAGATGTATATAACCGCCCACGTCAGTTATTCCCTATACAACTATGGTCACAAAAAGTGTTTGGTCGGATCCTAATGATCGACCAAACGGGTCGGGTTCGAAAGTCTAAGCGGTTGTTTAGACCGCTTATCTTACGACCCTATATAAGCACTGAACTAAAAGTGACGAGTTAAACATGTTAAAACATGTTTAACGAAGTTAGAAAAAAAGTTTGATATCAAAACAAAGGGTTTTGATACCCAAGAATAGTTTGGTTGCAAAATACGCATAAAAGCGTATTTTGACCGAAACTATGACTCGTCACAATGCCTAAATAACATGGTAATCAGTCGGTATAGTCACAAAGGACTATGACCATCGTGATTACGCTCACGTTGCGAAGTTCAAACGAACTTCGTGTTGACCATTGACTGGTCAAAGCAGAAAGTCAAACACGGTTTGACTTTTATGCTTGAAATGCATAAAAAGCATGAAAGAAAACTTACAAAAGGTCCAATTATTGAAGAATTTGATCTAAAATACTCAGGTATGAAGCAAAGGCTTCAACTTAGAGTATAAATCAGATCAAATGTGGGGAATGCAAATGAATCAATGTGGGTATTTATAGATTTTGGACAACTGTTAGGATCGTTTCTCGGTTAATGAGCTTCAATCTTGGCCCTCCATGTGTACCCATGAAGAGTTGTAAAACCATGAAGAAAACCTAGAAACCAGCTGCTGAATGCAGAAAACTGATTTTTGCAGAACTGGGGGTCTATCTCGGGCCGCATAGGCTGGAGCCTACTCTTACGCGCCCCACCAGAGACAACTTTGAAAGATTTGTCAATTTTAGTCCCTGCAGGTGTAAAACTTGTTTTCTGGTGTATTTTTGACATGGTTAATCCCCGTTAAGCCATTTTCAAGGCTCTACAATGATGCCAAAGTGTAGGGGACATGAAATATGCTTTAAAATATGTCGGATGTCAGTTCGTTTGGTCGTACGATCACGTTATTCGGTTAATTACGACGAAACACGAACAAACGCGAAAAACGATTCAAATTACATGACGAATGGAATTTTATCATGCCAATAGCTAAAATAAAATATTTTAATGATTACAAAATTTTTGGATGTCCGGATATATTCAGAACGTAAGATATGCGCGTAAATGCAAACTTATGCACTTTTTGACGCTTTTAGTCCCTGATTGACCAAATAAGTTTATTTTAGCATACCGAACCCCTCAAAGCCTATTTCTAAGCTATGTAAAGGATATTTATGGTATGTCTAACTTATGGTCATGTTCCGGAATGTTCGTTACTATACGAATCGGCATAGTTTCGCAGTATGACACAAATAGTCCATGCGAACGAACAAACTTGTTTTTAACACACCAAACAATCCAAAACTTATTTCTAAGTTATGTAAAGGTTATTTAAGGTATGTTTAGCCTATGTCACTATTCCGGAGTGTTTGTCGCGTTAAACTGATTACGTTTACGCATCAGTTTGTGTATAACTTTCTAGAAAGTGATTTAAAGCTCGAAATTGAACAAGAATTGAGGATACACATATTTATACAAATCCCAAGTATGAAACACAATATTTCATTGTTTTTGGATTCGTATGATGGTTGTAGAGGCACAGATGTCACAGTCTCCCCTACTTTAGGAAATTTCGTCCCGAAATTTATTCGTAGGAGTCTGTCTGTAACGTTGTGTTAAACAATTGTCTTGCATGGAATCTAGGGTGTCATCTATTTGTGTTGAGTAACCCATCAAAGATTTCTATGTAAGGCATAACCTTGTCATTCCCCAGTGGATATACTTCGAAGTGAAAATGAACAGACGATTCACTTTCTCCAATGGGTTCTTCGTCAGGTGTGAAAATGGAGGATGAATAGGTTATTTATTTCCAATGGGTATTTCTTCAGAAGTGAAAATGAATGGATGATTCATTTTTCTCAGCGGGTATTTCGTCAGAAGTGGAATGAAGGATTATAGAAATCAGAAGTGGAATGAAGGATTATAGAAAAAGATATTCATTTCCTTCGATGGGTATTTCTTCAGAAGTGAAAATGAATGGATGATCATTTTTTTCGCAGCGGGTACTTCGTCAGAAGTGGAAATGAAGGATTATAGAAAAAGATATTCATTTCCTCCGATGGGTATTTCTTAAGAAGTGAAAATGAATGGATGATTCATTTTTCTCTCAGCGGGTACTTCGTCAGAATTGGAAATGAAGGATTATAGAAAAGGATATTTATTTCCTCCGATGTGTATTTCTTTAGAAGTGAAAATGAATGGATGATTCATTTTTCTCAGCGGGTACTTCGTCAGAAGTGGAGATGAAGGATTATAGAAAAATATATTTTTATTTCCTCCGATGGGTATTTCTTCAGAAGTGAAAATGAATGGATGATTCATTTTTCTTAGCGGGTACTTCGTCAGAAGTGGAAATGAAGGATTATAGAAAAAGATATTCATTTCCTCCGATGGGTATTTCTTCAGAAGTGAAAATGAATGGATGATTCATTTTTCTCAGCGGGTACTTCATCAGAAGTGGAAATGAATACGGTTTTCGAATAAATTATTCATTTTCCTCAGTGGGTATTTCTTTCAGAAGTGAAAAATGAATAGCTAGTTCATTTTTCCTCAGCGGGTATTTCATCAGAAATGGAAATGAATACGGTTTATGAATAGATTATTCATTTTCCTCAGCGGGTATTTCTTTCAGAAGTGAAATATGAATAGCTAGTTCATTTTTCCTCAGCGGGTACTTCATCAGAAATGGAAATGAACAAAGTTAACTTTAGTTTCTTGTTTATGCTGATACATGACAAAACTAGCTGTGGTTTCTGTGAACTAAATTTCATGATTATGTATGCATCCATAATTACGTAATTCCTTGCACAGTCCGCACATTTTGTTTTATAATGTGTAGGGGATAGAATTTGTTGGACAATTTTGAGATAACTTTGATTAGGTCACACATAAACACATAAGCACATAATTGTTCACTTGGTTATTAATTTGTTATCAGTTTGTTATTAACTCTTTGTCGATTTGTATATGGGTCTACAAAGTACACCAGGAATCCAGTCGATGGATTTCAACTAGTACTTTAAACACCCTCGAGAATCTATCTTATAAAGATAGGACAATCTTATAAGGATTTGATTTCGTTCACAAAGGATCAGAACATTCGAATTAAAGCACACAAAATATCCAATTAAGGACTTTGATTTTTGCGCTTCAAACATCTTCAAGGATCTAATCTATGAAGAAGATCCTATAAGGATTTGGAATTCGTATAGCGGAAAGAGTTTAGGAATCTTGTACTAGGTATGCTATGACAACATACGAAGCATTGTGTTTATGAAATCAATGTGCTAGATATACTAAGGCAACATATGAAGCAAACGGATCCTTGAAATCATTGTGCTTAAGCATGCTAAGTCGGCGTGCGAAGCAGGGTGTTCTTGGAAATCGCGTGCTACGTATGTTAACGCAACATACGAGCAATATTGTTTTTGAAAGTTGTGCTAGGAATTGTTAAAAATATGATTTTGAAAACCTTTTTGTAATGCTTTTGAAATCACGTACTATGTATATTAGGTAAACATTTTTATGAAATGTTTTAAAAACCATGTGAGATGATTTTGAAATATGTATGAGGTTTTTGAAAACATGCATAATCTTTTGAAATCATATGTTGTGTAAAATATCGTGAAGTCGGGAAGGTATGATATGTAAGACCAATCAAGGGCTTACGGAAATACCCTTGGGTATCCTATTAAGGGTTTAAAGTGGTACATAGGATTTTCGTGGACATCGCAGGCTATCATAAAATGGAAGAATTTCGAGAGTAGTTTGTTTCACAAGGAAGACGGTTCCTTGATTGTCAGTATCATAGGGGATATGTCGTTTATACATGTGACCACATTTGTACATCATAATGTAAATAAAAGATTTATTTATAAACCAAAATAACTATTTCATAGACTTTGATAACAAAAGAAAATAATACACAAGGTTCGATTGTTTCTAAACAACATTGTGTTCCAATCAGTCAAATGCTCATCCACATGCTGGATTTGCATTAGCCAGCTTTGGGCAATTGTTTTGGAAATGGCCCATCTCGCCACAATTGTAGCAAAAACCTGGTGGAAAACGAGCTTGAGCAGGATTGTTGTCAGCTTGATTTGGAGCAGCTACAGCTGGACAAACCCTGGCTGTATGACCAGTAAAACCACAATTTAGGCATTTGCGACATTTCACACTGGCATGATGATGAAGGTCACATTGATTACACAAGGGTACAGTCCCGTTGTATGGCTTCCTAGCAGGGGATTGAGCTGGTTGGTTAGGGACAACCTGATCATTTTGAGCAACCACGGCGAAGTTCTGGGAAGCCTTACGCTTCTTTGACTTCTTAGAGTACTCAGTCTGCTTATCCTTTGGTTTCGATTCATCGATTGGTTTCTTGTCGCCTTTTCGGAAAAGTTTACCCTTACTGATCTGAGATTCAGTCAGGGTAGCTACCAGTAACAATGTCTTGTACTGGGTAAGGGGGGCCATCAATATACTTTTCAATTGCCTTATCCAGAGGCGTAACCATGGTAGGACATAACAGGCGCAGTTCCTCATAACGATCAGTGTAGGCTCGATGTTCACCACTGACTTGCTTTAGATCGTCGAATTCCCTTTCCAATGCCCTGATTTCATGACGAGGACAGAATTCCTTCATCATTAGAGCTCGAAGCTCTTCCCAAGTTTGAGCCAGTGCCACATCGGCACCCCTATCGCTCATCACGCCATTCCACCATGTTAAAGCTTGTTTCTTAAAAACACTAGATGCGAATTCAACCTTCCGCTCGTTTGGACACTGAACAAGCCTGAATGTGCTTTCTAGACTCTCGAACCATTGTAGGAGCGCAGTTGCTCCTTGGGACCCATAAAATTTCGATGGCTTAGCTGAATTGAATGTTTTGAAGTTACACGGAATATTATTGTTGTTGTTGGCTTGGTTAACTTGAGCAATGATGTTTGGGAGTGCAGCAGCCATTTGCTGCGCAATGATAGCTGCCAGTTCGGCATTAGGTATCTGATTGTCACGTCGAGGAGGCTTATTCTAAAAAAACAAAGAAACATGAGAAACGAGTGAGATTGACATTAGAATGGACAAAAAAGATATCGAAGAAGTCGACGAAACAAATAGGAAGGCGATTATTTGTTCGTTAACTCGAACAAACAAACGGCGCATAAAAGCTGAACAAAGTAAATAGGTTCTTATAATGTATCACGAAGACATGCCTTAGCCTATAAGTGGACACTCATCCCAAGAGTTCCCAGGTAAGAGTGACTGGTCCGATTATGTGGATTTGTACGAACACTCTAGCCTTCGACAGAAAACTTGGGATACAGGCACCCACCCTTCCAGATTGCACGTGTTCACATTAATAAGACCCAAACTTTGACGAGATTTTGCAACTTTGAAGGTTCAAAACCTTATAGTAAATCATCCTAGAACAGATGATTTGTTTTCCAAATAGATTTGTAATTTGTGTTCTTGTTATGGTTGTCACCTAAAGATAGGTGACGGTATTGTTTTAAGATCTAAACACAAGGTAACTTGTGTTAGGGTCCAAGGAAGGTTATAGACTAGGTCAAAGCATTACTAATAACCTAATTCCCTATAACCATGGGCTCTGATACCAACTCTTCTGTCACACCCCAACCACGTTAAAACAACAAACTGTGGCGGAAACGTCGGGGAGTGCTGTAACAGAATCATTGTTTCACAACACATGGATTGAAGTTTCGTTTTATTTAATTAAGTTTGTTACATTGTCTTGAATGTTAAAAACTAAACATGAACATTAGTCGCTAAGGCCTCGTCCATTCCTATGTGAGCATGCATCAGTATCATCATCAAACATCATCAACTATGGTACATGAAACATATGTGAAAATACGTCAGCATAAAAATGCCGGCGAGTACATAGGTTTTGTGTGAGTGTCAGATTCATGGCTCGTTTACATGTTGAATTAACTCGAACAACTTCATTAATCGATATTAGAAAACCTAGTTTTGTAAAATGTTTGTATTGTAAATTGAATAACCAAGTCAAAACAGATTAGTTATAGTTTATAAAACCTTGATGCCCTGAATCTTAACTCAAAACATTTGTTTATGTAAACCCAAATCGTAAATCATTTTCGTAATAAAACTCTAATGGTTTATATCGTTAGAAAAACCTTGTAATGTAACTTCGTTTTGAAAACATTGCCCAAGTGATCTAGATAACACAACGATATTTAATGTGTTAAAAGCACTTATATATAGGAAGTACCAGCGGCGTATCCACCATGCTTTTATCATATTACACCCGCCCCATTACCTAATCACTTACCATAACCCAATCGTTTAATAGTTCAAATAGTTCACATAGATCAAATAGTTCCAATGGTTCAAATAGTTCAAATAGTTCAGATAGTTCATATAGTTCAGATAGTTCCAGCGGTTCAAACAGTTCAAATAGTTCAGATAATTCCAGTGGTTCAAACAGTTCAAATAGTTCTGATAGTTCAATATAAACCATAGCATTTGTTTAGAAAACTCGAAATCGTTTAACACATATGAATCACCCCAAAACATTCGAAAATGGTAAAAGAGGGTGTCACGACCCCCGATCCCGCCCTGGGAGTGAGAGCCGCGAGCAGTCGAGTGGTACCGGTGATTATTTTAAAAACATTGCAGCGGAAATGTTCATCAGGACCGTGAGTTAGGAAAATACCAGAGTTTAGAAACACCGGATTTTATTTATTAAAAAGATGGGAATAAACCCATGTTTTACAAAGGTAGCTTTAATATGGGATGAACCCGAATATATGAAACAATGTTTTCTTAATTTAATTTAATTGCTAAAATAAGCCACTTCTTTAAGCCTTTCGGTGCCGTATCATCACTCTTATTCCAATCTACTGTAATCACCTGAAACGCATTTTAAAAAGATTTGGTCAGCAGGAAATACTGGTGAGTTCATTCATTTTTGTACAAAATGACACATTGTTACAATTTACAGCATTAAGGGTTTTTATATTTGCCCCTATCTTAAAATTAGCTGGTTCAGCTGTCACTCGACCGAATCTATGACTGTGGACATATCACTAATTAGGCTCGCCCACCTAAGAGTGATAAATCGTTAGTA
Source organism: Helianthus annuus (assembly GCF_002127325.2). NCBI lineage: Eukaryota > Viridiplantae > Streptophyta > Magnoliopsida > Asterales > Asteraceae > Helianthus > Helianthus annuus. The sequence goes on along the minus strand of NC_035434.2, from coordinate 50,374,631 downwards.
GTAATGTGCACAAAACCCCCACATACTGCCAGTAATTAAAGATTAGCAAAGACTTAATCACTGCAAAAATATAACTGGAAAACATTTAGGGTTTTGTAAAGCACTTTGATAAAAAGAGAATGACTCACAATGCAAGTTTAAACGGACAGAGTCTGCCTACTGATTAAGCCTGGTAACCCAGTTAAATAATGCAAATGAAACTAGGTTAGTAACTTAATCCAACATTTACGATAATTTCACAAGATCGAAACCCTCACGACGAATGACAAAGTATAGCCCGAATTCAGGCAGCACTTAAACATCTATCGGATTGGTTTTAATCGATCGGACATTGTATCGTAGCAGTGATCGAGTTATTACCCTGTTGTCATATCAGAGGGTTGATAATTTGATCCACTAATTTTGAGCAGAATCATGGTGATTTAGAAGAAAATTTCGAACACTTTCCTCACTCTATTTCTATGTATATTTTTGTGGGTACTGACATATATATACTACCTATATCTAATCTACTACTTCTAATAAAGCAAAACAAGGTTAAGCCACATGGTATTAGCTTAAGCCATTACTTGCCACGTGGCATTTGCTTAGACCACTTTTTTTTGCTTTTTCCGCCAAAACCATCCTCCTTAGCTGCTTTAATACGCTTCACTTCACTCCAAAACCCTAATACCCATCTCCTGCATCCGGTTCTTCCTTCTTCATCGATTGATCTTCGAAAAACATAGGTATGTTATTTTTCTTTTCCCTCTTTGATTTTTCTTTGTCATTGTTAAACACTATCTATTTCTTCCTTAAACCCTAGATATCATCTATCGATCTTTAATATGTTATTTGCAATCTCCTGAACCCTAGATTTCTTCATCTTCAATCGCGAGTGGAAGCAACCAGTCCTTATTATGCGGCGTATAAGGTATGTATCCGTGTTTTCAATTTTCTTTTTGCGGCGTTGTTGGTGTCTGGAAGACCTAGCCGCCGCCTCTTCTTAGGGTTTTAGTGATTTCTAATTTATGCATTCATCAATACCTATATTCATTTCTTGAGTGCTTCTGTGATATTTTTCAAGATTTGGTGCTTTTTGAAAGATGGGATCCATCACTGTCTTCTTCAAAAGATTCAACAAATAGGTAACAATTCTTCAAATATCGATTCATGTTTGATATTGTCGCTTCCTGTTTGATGTTCTCTATCATTTGTTCATCTTTAGGTTTTCAGATTAAATTCACGTATTAAAGTAGATTTTGAGCAATTGTCAGAGGTGACGTTGTTTGCTGACACTATTACAGTTCAAGAATTGGGAGTGATGATTTGGCATACCAGAAAGGTTATAGTACAAATTATTGTTTAAGCTTAAGCAATGTTTCATCCATCCTTCTCTATTTAAATCCTTAAAATTGTGATGTCTTTGTTGACAACAGGTCCTTTAGAGAGCTGATCATTCTTCCAATCGATTGCAAGCAGGTCCTTTGTTTTGACTGGTTGTTTCAAAATTTGAATTTTTGAAATTTATACCAATTATGGATACTTATCAAAGTTGTCTAAATTGTAACGTATTTCCAAATTTATCAAGATAACTTATATTAAAGTTTTAATTGCTTCCAAATTTTGTGTTAGTTTCCATAATTTTCGACAATCACATTAATTTTCAAGTTTCTCAGAATTTGTTCTTTTTCTTTTTTTTAGATCATTCCACTTATTCTGCAGGTATGTAAACTAGATTAGATTGTTATGTATTTTAAATGCTTAATCGCAATTTTTTTAATCATTTTTCTGTATTTTTTGTGATTGATTTTTTTTCACAATCATTTAGATATTGATTATATTATGAATATATTAACTCATTGGTTTTGAATTTAAGTTTGAATAATATTTAACTATTTAGGTAAATTGTTTTAACTGATTATTTCAAAATTTGAATTTTTGAAATTTATATCAATTATGGATACTTATCAAAATTGTCTAAATTGTAACGTATTTGCAAATTTATCAAGATAACTTATATTAAAGTTTTAATTGCTTCCAAATTTTGTGTTAGTTTCCATAATTTTCGACAATCACATTAATTTTCAAGTTTCTCAGAATTTGTTCTTCTTTTTTTGTAGATCATTTCACTTATTCTGCAGGTATGTAAACTAGATTAGATTGTTATGTATTTTAAATGCTTAATCGCACTTTTTTTAATCATTTTTCTATATTTTTTGTGTTGCTGATGATGATTTAAATTTTTCGAATTTAATCTTATTAATGGATCTATTTTTGATGTCTTAGTGATGCTCTTACTGATTTTATTTATTTTATTTTTTGTTTTTTTATGATAAACCCTAATTTTTATGCAATTGCAGGAGTCTGAATCTTCTTCGAACACAAGAGATAAGTTTAATGTTATCGTTTTTTTGGTGTTTTTTGATCCGGTATGATGATAGTTTTCATCATTTATACTAATCTCTATAATTTTTAAGTTATTTTTTTTTTTTTGGCAAATCTAACTATGATATTTTTTGAAATTTGAAAATCTTTGTTTTTTTACTAATAAATTTTGTATTGTATTAATATGTATTAATGATTCTTTTGTTTTGTTTTTTTTTATTTTTTTCATGGTTAACCCTAAATTTTATTCCATTGCCGGACTATTAAACTTCGTCGGACATGTTAATCAAAAATTTTAGTTTTATTTTTTTTTCCTATTTTTTATCAGGTATAATGTTTGGTTTCTTCCTTTATGCTCATTTAATTTTGGTTGTATTTTTTAGTTACTAATAAATTTGGTATTGTGTTAATTTTTGGAAAATTTGTAGTGTTTCTATAAATAAATTTATTTACGTTTTTTGAAACCTCTCCTTTTGTTTCTTTTATATTTTTCCCTCTCTTATGAGTTTGTTTCTATGTCGTTTGGTTTTGCTTGGCAATGTTAGACTTTCCTAATAAGTTTGCTTGATTTACGGGATTGGATATTAGTGATTTTATTTTCAGATTTTAAATTTTAATTTTTGAATTCAATCATTATTTTAAATTTAAATTTTGAAGTAAACCATTATTGTGTTTGATTTTAAATTTTCAATTTCGAAGTCAATTATTATTTTAAATTTAAATTTGAAAGTTTGCCATTAATGTGTTTGATTTTAAATTTCGAATCTGTAAATTGAATTTAAATTTGAAAGGTTAGAGTTTCCTAATAAGTTTGCTTGATTTACGGGATTGGATATTAGTGATTTGATTTTCAGATTTTAAATTTTGAAGTCAATCATTATTTTAAATTTAAATTTTGAAGTAAACCATTATTGTGTTTGATTTTAAATTTTGATTGCTTTGAAATCTTGATGTTTTTTTATGAGATGCTTTGACTATATTATTTGTAATTTTAGGGATGTTTCGAGTCTTCTTCGACTATTGTTTTTGTACTCGAGTTGCATATCTAATTCTAATTGTGTTTTGTAATTTTAGGTGATGAGCTTTTTTCAGACTCCTTCCCCTACAAGGAACTCTTGAATGGGATCCTATGAGAAGTTGAAGGAAAGGTATATCTTGCACCGTTCTTTATCTATATCTATATATCTTAAATGGGATCCTATGGGAAATTGATCTCTATTCGATTCACTGATGTATATTCTTCTCCTCACCATTTTGATCCATTAATGAACTCATGTGTGCTCTTATGTTTGATACCCGATCTTATTCCAGTGATTAATATCCGCTTGAGTAACCCAATCTGAGTCTGATTTTTTTCGTTAACGATTCAGTAAACTTTCCCGATTTGGGTTTTCTGCAAGGCTAATCATCTAAATTAATTTGTTATTTTTATGATTTACATCCTAAACCCCAGTTTTACAGTATCTCATGATAATCTTTCTTTGTTTTTTAGAATCTGATCAAATTAGGCCATAATCTGAAGAAATGCGTTTAAGCTACGACAAGGTGTGTATAGCATTATGATTGATATTATAAAAAAAATAACGATAACAGTTTCTCTTCCTGTAATTTTGTATAGCATTATTTATAAAATGATTACAGGTATGATAAAAAAATATAAAAGCTGCTCTTCCTGTCTTTTGTTCGCTTCACGTATCTTCGCTAAATCAATATGTTGGAAGGTTTGTGTATGTAGAATTAGTCTGGATACGCCCACGAAAAAAAATTCCGATTTATATTGTATTTCTCATGACAGTATTGTAGGATCGTATGGCGACCCGAATGAGTCGATCAGAGGCGTTTTCGTCGATTACAGGTGCGGAATAACAGGTAATCAACGTAGGAATAGCTTGCAATACACTTTAAACACTTTTTGTATTGATTTGACGGTAAATACAACGAGTTCTCGATCCGGCAGCACTTCGGTACAAGATTTGACCAACCGTTACAAATGAGATCGCTCCTAGGGTATATATAGGCAATGGGAACCGCTTATTGGACAGGCCCAATAAGCGGCCCACACATGACGTAAGAGCGGTCCAACATGTTAACTTATGAGCGGTCCATAACCTTGTCACTCGAGCGATCCGACTAGTTGTCACTCGAGCGGCCCAAACATATCCATTCGAGCGACCCTGAATACTAATGGACCTATAAGCGATCCAACTATCTAAACTCTATACATTTTCACATTTTCTCGTATATTGTGCCCAGATCTAACATCTAAAACTTATGACTCGATACAAGACGTAATCAGCAGATGTAGTGCATCAACTGACTCCCCCTCAGATGTTGATGGAGTCGACTATCGAGTCACACCAATGCTGTGTCTTCACATCTTCAGTCTTGATCAGTCTTTGGGCTTCTCTCTTTCTAGCTTCAGACTCCCCCTCTCGATTTGCTGGCATTCCTTTGATCTTCAGCAACATCTTTAGGATCTTTGTCTGGCTTTCCTGCATAACCTCTACCTCAAAGTAAATTTCTTTCACATCTATATTTCAAACATATAACCCTGTACCATTCAGATTCTCATTCAAAACAAACACAGATTATGATGAACCACTTGAAAGGTTAGATTTATAAAAACATTTAAACTCACACAAACACTCCCACTCAAGAATTGCTCATCATGTTTAGCACTCGGAATTTTGAAAATCAGCTATTCAACATCAGTTGTCGAAAATCTTTTTGACTTTTTCAAAATTTACGCTAAAACACACTTAAAATCTTTTTGGATTTTTGAAAGCAAGTAGAATGCAGAAACTGAAATATTTACAGACAATATTTTTGTGAGCCCGTGCAAGAGGATCATATCAATTTACCTAGATTGTCAGTATGTTTGTCCACTTAAATTTTCAACACAAATTTCAATCGATTCGAGATACGATATTAATGTTTTAGAGACTTAAACTTAATTGTGTATCACTCCACTTGAATATACTCCTGTATCCAGATCCCAAATATTCAGTTTTACAGGTGAATATACCACAGATGATATCTGTAAAGGGGTTAGATGTGAAACCGTGAGATCTCAGGTCAGAACTTCCGTTCAGCAGAGAGATGACGGTTCGACTTTTGGTGGGTCCCCTTTAGAGGATCTTTTTGCATTTCAACAGCAGCGACTATCAATTTTATTGTTTCATCAGCATGCTGAGGGCGGCGCTTTTTCAAGCATTTGCAGAAAGTATTATCCGAGGACTAGGTCAGAACTTCCATTCAGCAGAAGTCCCGGGATAATACCCCAGATATCACTGAGTATAAAGACCTAGTATCTCAGAATACGGGACCTTTCAAACAAGATTTCGGGGGTTACCCATATATCCAAGAATAGTTACCCACGAATCAAGCAAGTTTGATTTAGGTTTATATCTCGTTTCAATTTACTAAATGTGCGAAAATCTACTGACACATCCGCAGTAGGATCGTTTATCACATTTAAACTTTCCAATTCTTTAGCGTGTTGTGATAGTCCACTGATGTACTATCATTTTCTCTTTTTGCAACAAGAACTCATTTTTGATTTTATCATGTTTTCGACTTTTTCAAATTTTCTGATGTTTTTGGATTTTCTGAAATTCTTACTCCCCCTAAAATTCAAATACATCTAATGAAAATTGAAAACAAACTGTACATAAAATGACAACTGATATCAAACCTCCTCAATTCGCCATTCACTCGGCATAAACAATCAGAACTCCCCCTATCAACAAACTATTTTCCCATTTAGATTTCAAAACACTTAAGTTTGTTTTAATCAAAATGGTTTTTCCGGAAAATAAGTTTGATTGATTTTACCAATTGTAGGTTACCATTTGTAGAAATATCCAACAAATGTTCGGGATTGTGGTTCATCATCTTGTCTTTCGACCAATGTAGGAAAATACAAGTACAAATTAATGTCCTTGATTTACCATTTTCAGTCCAGAATCCTCTGTACCAATTGTAAAACATCAACAAACATAAACAAACCTCTTTACCGTATGTATGATTGACATTACCGAATAAAATTTAAGAAAGATGCCGATTCATGATCCACGATACCATCTTGGGATCTCCGGCAAGTCCTGAGACTTACTGTTCATAATATGTACCATCCCAGTCACAAACCAGGGATGGTTTAACCTTTTCTTTCTTTGTTTTCTTCTCATAAAATGCCTTAACCCCTTTGACTTTTCGATCAATCATCTTGCCAAAGATATGTTTTACTCTGGGGTTAAAGACCTTCTCAGCATCAAATTCCTGTTCATCATGATAAAATTGGTTAGAAATCTCAACTTTACCAATTTTCTTTTTATAATTTTCAGCACTAAGTGATGGAAACTCATCATCACTAACACTCGGAACTGAGTTCTCAACTTTTTCATCAGCTTCACATTTTGAAATAATTTGAGGCTCAACTGATTTTGTGGAATCAGTTTCATCGCCTGAAGATAGCTCCTCTGATTTTGACCTATCAGAATCATCGCTAGAGCTTTCACCAACCTTCTTTACAACCCATTTCTGATTGTCAGATTTGGCTCTCTTTTTGTAAAACTTGTTCGAACTCTCACCAATTTCAAAAATAGAATCTTTAAACAGTTTTGTTCTATCAAGTGGTGATTCGAACGCAAACACTTTTTCTGAAATTTTGCGAAAAACTCCCTGTTTTGATTGTATCGCCTGAGAACAATCCTTGGCGATATGTCCAACATTGTTGCATCGGTAACAGGTTCTCGAGTCTTTCTTTAGTTCAGCTTGTTTCTTTTTCAAAAATTCACTGTTCTTTTCCCTCCAGAAACTTGTCTTTTCTTCTTCATCAGTTGATGTACCTGAAACAAAGGACATTTTGGATTTAAAATCACGAACATATTTTTCATTTTTCTGTTTTTCTGTGGGAGTAAAACCTAATCCTTTCTTTTTGAAATTACCGCTATGGTTTGATCTCTTTTGGAAATCTGAACCAGAACTGTAATTCTTTTTCTTGTTTAATCTTTGTTGAACTCTTGAGGTGTAAGGTTTAGATTTATCATTAAAACATAAGCCTTTGATTTCAGAAATATTGATTTCCGAGAGTATAAAAACTTTTTTAATCAGTTCAGTTTTAACACCTCTTATAGGAAATTCCTCATCAGAATATAATTTGTCCGAATTATTCAAAGTATATGCAACTTTAAACAACCCATCATCCAAATTAGACTTTGATAACAGGAATTTTCTATCATAAACTAATTTTCCCTGTTTTTCTGTTTGCCCCGGAGTTTTTGACTCAGATTTTGACTCTGACGGGGACTCCGACTTTAACTCTTCACTATCATCACTATCTAACACATGATCCACAACTTTCTTCATCAATTGAGACTGTTGATCAGTGTCAGATGATGTAAACACAACATCAATACTTTCTGGAAGATTAACCAACGACTCTAACTCCCACTGTAAATTTGTAGCCTTTTTGACTCTTTCATCGTTAGGATGTCTAGGCAAATATCCGTTTTCCGGTGGAGGTGGACATCTGTTATAACTGACACCTTTCTTCTTACCAGATGAAGCCTTTTCAGTATCCTTTTTCTTGTTACTCTTCCTCTTGTCAGCAATCTTTTCTTCAAAACTGACTTCAGCTGCTTTTTCTTCAGTTACCTCATCTTCTTCCCATACCTTCATGCTCAAAACAGTTGGATAAATCCTGTCAATCACATAGGAAGTACATGAGTAACTTTTTAATAAACGATTAACTCTCTCCGTTTCGATTCGTTGCAGCTCAAGCTTCTGTTCTAAAGCAGCACATTTTTCAATGTAATTGTTTACAATTTTTTGTTTTGTCATAAACGCTCCCTGAAGAGTCTTCATAGCAACAGCTTGTTCTTCACTCGTTTGATTGTACTGATTCATTGTCTTGTTCAGCACATCATATGACTCCTTCAGACGGTTTAAGTTGTGCATCAACTCGTTGTTCTGCTTTTTCACAATCTCACAGTTTTCACATTTAACAGAAACTTCTTTCGCATCAACACTTTCATCAACTTTGAATTTAGGCACTTCTATCATCTTTTGCCTTCTCACCACCGGCACTTCTTCATCATCACTACTCACCGGTGTTTTAATCTTCTTCTTTTTCTTTTCCTTCTTGATTTTTTCATCTTCGCTAGCACTCTCTGCAAGTAACTTCATATCTTCTCTGTATTTTCTCGCCCAATACTCTGTATCATCATCACTATCATCTACAATCTTTGCTGTAAATGCAGTGTAAGCTGTAGTTTGATCAGGAATATAATCATCCCAAGTAAACTTTGCCCAGCTAAAACCTTCTGCAAGCTTTTCATCATCTTGATCAATCAAACAAGCTTTTCCATTTTCTGGTATGTAATTATCCCAGGTAAATGATTGCTTTTGATTTGGATTAACCACACAAGCTCTTTTTCCGGTATCTTCAATCACATCTCTTCCATGTGCAGTCTGAGCTTGATGTTTTTGTTGTTGAGATGATTGACTAACTTGGTGATAAATGGCTTTGCGATAGTAATCGTTGTTGTTGTTGAACGGATTTTGAGCTCCACTTGCTTCTCGGTTTGTGCATTCCCTCTTGAAGTGTCCTTTTTCCCTGCACCGAAAACAAATGACTTTAGATTTGTCAAAACCTAAAGTAGAAATATTCGCATCACGAAGATCATCTCTCCCCGTGATTTGTTTAAACTTCTCAGCTCTCCGTAAAACACTAGCCAAACACCACTTAATATCCATCAGCTCCATCTCTTTAGCATCTATCTGGTCGTAGTCTTCTTTGGTTAGCATTGGTGATGTGTGTAAAATGCAACATATAAAACACATCAATTAAGGCATAAAACTAACCCTTTTTAAGTACTAATGTTGGAAAAAGAGTGTTTTTGTCTTCCTTTTGTATTTTCAGGATGAAATGAGCTCAAAATCACAAAAGAAGCAAAAAGACTACTAAATCTACCATAAATACAAGAAAAGGAACAAAAGTGAACTGCCCGGACCCTCAACGGCACCTCCCAAGACAAAGAGAAGAGAACAGAGCCTGAACACGCCCCGTGTCCAGTGAACACGGGGGCGTGCCCAGGAAGCAGCAGAAAAGACAAACCAGTAGAAGCTTCCATTGCTCACCACGGGGCCGTGCCCAGCGGACACGGGGGCGTGTTGAAAGTACAGCAGGCGCATTAATTGTAATTCGCAATTACAATTAATGAAGAGAGAGAATGTCAGACGGGCACGGGGCCGTGTTCAGCGAACACGGGGCCGTGTCCAGCGTTCTGTTCAGCCTATAAATAAAGGAGCTTGGCTTCATTCTCTCTCATCCCTTGGCACACCACCTCTCTCACACTTCATCCACCACCCACCACCACCATAACACCATCATCCACCACCATCATCCATTGTCCATCATAGAGTGTGTGAGTCGTCTCGGGATCCAAGATTGATCGTAAGAGTTCTTGACAATCAAGGCCATGTTTGCCTAAGTCTCTTACATCACTTGGTGAAGACAAGTGTTTAGTATAATACTTTTTATTTTTAATCTTTTGCACTTTTTATTTGGTTTTGTATTAATGACTTTAATAACTAGTTACTTATGTTGAAGGTGATCTTTCCTTATCGTTTGTCCGTGGTGTCTTGGCATTATTTTACTGTCTATATAAAATAAAAGATTTTCACCATTCATATCTCCACGGTCTATATGGAGGTATGTTGGCTACCTGGTCGGGGGTTAAGGGAACGGTTTGGTAAAGGTCTTGCCCTTGTTCAGCGTTTAGAGGTCCTGCTTGGGACCTGGGTCAAATTTAGTAGGATCTCCTTCAATGCCCATAGGTATTGGATGGCGGGGATCCAAACTCTTTGACCCCCTCATAAGCTAACTACTATTAATACTATAACCCGGCTATTTAGGACTGTATCCCTGCTGACTCAGACTACTTAGCCGAGGGTAACGTCACCGCCAAAAGCGGGGCCTACCATAATTTGCATTGATAACTTAATTCATTATCTTTCAATAATCCAACCCTTTAGGATTGTATCCTTGCTGACTCAAACTACTGGGTTGAGGGTAACGTCACCTCCGAAAAAGGGGCCTACTACAATAACTAAGATAATCTCTTAAACAAGTGCAAAAGTGTGAAAATAATCAAAGGTTATACTAATACACGTGTCGGATCCAAGTGATTCATCTTGTCTATCTGTTTTTTATATTTTATTTTTCAGCATTTAGTTAGTTTTTATTTTTCTTAGTTTAAAACATTTTTCTAACTTTTTGATTTGATTAGACGTTGAGGATAAACCGGTATTAAAAGCTCTTGTGTCCTTGGACGACCTCGGTATCTTACCAACACTATACTACGTCCACGATGGGTGCACTTGCCCATATGTGTGTCTAGTGTTAGTAAATATCGTGTTTTATAAATTTAAAACTTGGCTAAAAGTGTAAAAAGGGCTTAAAAATATATCTAAAAATATAACACACTTCACGCACATCAAGTTTTTGGCGCCGCTGCCGGGGACACAAGGATTTTAAGAAAGTTAGGAATCAACGGCCTAGTCATCTTTTTATTTTTCTTTAATTTTTTAGGATTTTTTTTAGATTTTTCAGCTTCTGCAGAGCTCAGCACGGGGCCGTGCCCGCTGAACACGCCCCCGTGCCCAATCATTGGAACTGGCAATCCTGTTTTATATCAGACAGTAGGCTGAACACGGGGCCGTGTCCACTCAACACGACCCCGTGCCCAAGATTCAGTTGCTGAAAACAGAACCGTTTGATCCCGGCGGTTGGTAACTTCTGATACAAACATGAGTAATAGTGATTCTTTTTACTTTCGGCACTCTTATGGTTTGTGGTGTCAAATATGTGGAGGCGAACACGAGGAATTAAAATGTTTCTTCCTCACTTATAGGCCACACTATATAGACCCACCAATTCCTTGTAGCCTTAAGAGGGGCGAAAGTAAAAATAAACACTATTTCTCCCTCGAATGCGCCCAACCGGATATTCTAGGAGATATGCTCCTTGACGAGCTATTTCAACTAGAAGAACTACTTCTAAATTGGTCAAAAGAACTTAGGAAGGATTTCTTAGATCCATCCCTAGACGATGACCATGAGGAAATGTTGGAACCGCATTCTGACAACCTCGTTGCTCCCGAAAATACCTTTCTTCCTAGACAAGACATGGACGATAGTCGTCCCTGTGCCGATTGTGCCGTGAAGGACTCCCCATCGACCTCGTTCGGTGCATACATAGACCTGAGCGATTCGGCATACACCTTCTTTAACGAGAGCCCGGGAAAGGGTTGGACTTGTCCACCTAGAATGAAAATAGGAATTACCCTCACCGACAACCTCTTGCGTTCTCGCCTTAGTATAGGACAATTAAGGTATCTTAGGCACTATGGGGTTGTTCCAACAAGTCAGGAGCCACCCGATAAGAATTAGCTCCTTAATAAAGACAAAACTTCATAAATCAGCTTTCCGACACGGGGCCGTGCTCGGCCAACACGCCCCCGTGTCCATCAAAAGATTCCTTTCTGATCATGACGTCAGAATACGGACAAACTGTGTCAGAATTTTCTCTGCACACGGGGCCGTGTTCAGCGAACACGGGGCCGTGTCCAGCAGGCTGTCATTTTCTATAAATGCAGCCAAAAATCCTGCACATTTGGACCAACTTGGGGACAGAGATTTGAAGGAATCTTCTCTCAAACAATCCTAGGTAAGTCTAAAAGAAGTTTCCAACAACTCATCTTGTCCTTTCCTCTTCTAGACATTTCCTTCTTCTTCATCTTTCCTCAAAAGCCACCATGAAAAGTTTGAATTTTCAACCTTTATGGTAGGAAACAAGGAGTTTTGATCATGGAATCTTGGTAAAAACATGTTATATAACATTGTTTAGAGTTGTTCACTGTCAAAAAGCTTGCACAAACTCAGAAAATAACTCAAGGTTCCTTGCTCCAAAATTCTGCAGAAAGATGAACACGGGCCCGTGCTCAGTGAACACGGGGCCGTGTCCAGAAACTGTTTCGTCTTATAAACTATTTTTGGTTTATTTTTCGTAGAATGGCGAGTGAAAACAGCGAAACATCATCCGTGCATTCCTCAAACAGCCGAAGGGGAAGGAGACCCTCCGTTGAAGCCACACTTGTGCACTACGTGATAGCACTAAGAGAGGCTCTTGACGAAATGACGTCCGTAGAGGAGGTCCTCATTGACCGTATCAACGATCTTACAATGGGATTGGAAAGCAGCTTCCAAGAGATTAACCTTTTGCACCAAAGGTTAAACATTTTGGTGGCACCTCCTATGGAACCAGTCCTTCCACAACAAGACTGGAACTTAGCACTCGGTATTAACAACCCTACCGGGTGGGGAGACATCCCCGCGGAACCTCCTATGGAAATCCCACAAGAAGTCCCGGCGGAAGTTGAAACTCCTCAAACAAATGCGAACGAGCCTTCCTTCCTCCTTCCAAGGGAGGTAGAGGAGTGGCTTGCCGACATATGAGGAGAAACGCATCCGAAAGTTGGAGCTCTACAAAGCCTTGTCTAACCAAGATCAGTAGATTCTTGGAAATTTTGCTAAAATTAAAATAAAACATAGGGCTAGAACTCCATAAGCTTACTATCTATGTAATCTTTATTTTTATGTATTATCTCTCTATTAGCAATGTATGATGGTTTTTATGATTTATGGACTCATGGTGGTAATGGATGAAAAAAGGGAACGAGAAAAAATGGAACCATGCAGAAGAACAGCACAAACCGACAAAAATCTCCATAACAGAAGGCTCCACACGGGCCGTGCCCAACCAACACGGCCCCGTGCTGAGCCCCCTGCAGGAAATCACCCAGTTCAGGTAACTGGACACGGGCCGTGTTCAGCGAACACGCCCCCGTGTCCAAGCTTCTGTTTCAATTCTATAATTTTTGTTACTGGCACTTGACCACGGGGCCGTGCCCGGTCAACACGGGGCCGTGTCCAGAGTGCCAGTAACACAAATCTTTGTTTTTAAACACACTTTTACATATTCTAATCAACCAAAAACTCTATTTTTGGACACATTGAGGACAATGTGTAATTTAAGTGTGGGGGGGATGCTAAAACCTTGGAATTTTGCAAAATCCTAAAACAAGCCTTACACAAAACTCTATTGGAACCGCTAAACACCCCAAATTTTTTCAAAAACTTTTTCATTTTTTATTTATTTACTTGTCTTAGTTTAAGTTGGGAATAACAAGTTATAAAAGGGTTATATTTTTACAAACTTACAACCGATAGCGTCGTGATAAAAAGAACTAACATAAGAAAATTATGAAACGGTATAACAAGTCTAGCTAAAATTCGATTATATATGCTTGGTCACATTAAAAACCCATTCCCACAAAAAGTGAGTTTTGAGCCTTTATTGAGCATAAAAATACACATATTTAGATTAAATGCTCATTTTTCGTTTCTTGTGTGAATAGCCGCTCGGTCTTTACAAATCTAGAACTTGCCACGACGATACATTCCCGGTCCTTACCAACTTAAACCCAAGTAAGTAAATGATGGAGGCATTAGGACTAACTACTTTTCTTTCAAAACCATTATTTTTCATTTTTTTACCTACCCAAAATCCCCCTAGAAAACCCCTTTGAGCCTAAACCTTTCATTTCATTACCCCCAAAAACAATTTTCTACCCACCAAAAACCTTTTTTCATTTTTTCACCTTTATTTTAGTAACATACTCGGTTTTTCATAAACATACCCTTTACGTGACGAAAAAAAAAAAAAAAATATATATATATTTATGAAGTCAAAAACAAACATAAGCTACAAAAAGCTTGTTTGGAGAAATACTTCAAAAATAAATGTCACCAAAAATAAGGTATTTCACGAAAAACCGACACTTGTTACAATTTTCGCCCTTTTTACTAACCACTAACCAATCACCCACCTTTAAACCCAAGCCTTCACCCCAAAAGACCTCTTGATATTTACAAAGGTAAAAGTTAAAAAGGAGGAGGATTGATCGCTTGGCAAGCATATGGAAAATGTAAATCCGTGCCGCTCTCGAGCGATTCACTTAAATATACACCTTCGGCCGAGTGATTGAGTGATCTCCCGTGAGGTATGTGAACTTGTATATAAATGGAATTTTAATAAGGCATGCTATGCCAAATTAAGTAGTTTATCTTATGTAAAGTTCAAAATAAACCATGACGAATAAGATTGTAAATAAAATGAAAATAGAACCTATACAAACCTTGGATTCCCGACACTCTAGGACAAGTTGAAAAAAAAAAAAAAAAAAAAAAAACTTCTCTTCTACCTATTCCATTTGGGAGTGTAAGCCACATTAAAAGAGTTTTGCTTGAGGACAAGCAAAAGTTCAAGTGTGGGGGTATTTGATGTGTGTAAAATGCAACATATAAAACACATCAATTAAGGCATAAAACTAACCCTTTTTAAGTACTAATGTTGGAAAAAGAGTGTTTTTGTCTTCCTTTTGTATTTTCAGGATGAAATGAGCTCAAAATCACAAAAGAAGCAAAAAGACTACTAAATCTACCATAAATACAAGAAAAGGAACAAAAGTGAACTGCCCGGACCCTCAACGGCACCTCCCAAGACAAAGAGAAGAGAACAGAGCCTGAACACGCCCCGTGTCCAGTGAACACGGGGGCGTGCCCAGGAAGCAGCAGAAAAGACAAACCAGTAGAAGCTTCCATTGCTCACCACGGGGCCGTGCCCAGCGGACACGGGGGCGTGTTGAAAGTACAGCAGGCGCATTAATTGTAATTCGCAATTACAATTAATGAAGAGAGAGAATGTCAGACGGGCACGGGGCCGTGTTCAGCGAACACGGGGCCGTGTCCAGCGTTCTGTTCAGCCTATAAATAAAGGAGCTTGGCTTCATTCTCTCTCATCCCTTGGCACACCACCTCTCTCACACTTCATCCACCACCCACCACCACCATAACACCATCATCCACCACCATCATCCACCACCATCATCCATTGTCCATCATAGAGTGTGTGAGTCGTCTCGGGATCCAAGATTGATCGTAAGAGTTCTTGACAATCAAGGCCATGTTTGCCTAAGTCTCTTACATCACTTGGTGAAGACAAGTGTTTAGTATAATACTTTTTATTTTTAATCTTTTGCACTTTTTATTTGGTTTTGTATTAATGACTTTAATAACTAGTTACTTATGTTGAAGGTGATCTTTCCTTATCGTTTGTCCGTGGTGTCTTGGCATTATTTTACTGTCTATATAAAATAAAAGATTTTCACCATTCATATCTCCACGGTCTATATGGAGGTATGTTGGCTACCTGGTCGGGGGTTAAGGGAACGGTTTGGTAAAGGTCTTGCCCTTGTTCAGCGTTTAGAGGTCCTGCTTGGGACCTGGGTCAAATTTAGTAGGATCTCCTTCAATGCCCATAGGTATTGGATGGCGGGGATCCAAACTCTTTGACCCCCTCATAAGCTAACTACTATTAATACTATAACCCGGCTATTTAGGACTGTATCCCTGCTGACTCAGACTACTTAGCCGAGGGTAACGTCACCGCCAAAAGCGGGGCCTACCATAATTTGCATTGATAACTTAATTCATTATCTTTCAATAATCCAACCCTTTAGGATTGTATCCTTGCTGACTCAAACTACTGGGTTGAGGGTAACGTCACCTCCGAAAAAGGGGCCTACTACAATAACTAAGATAATCTCTTAAACAAGTGCAAAAGTGTGAAAATAATCAAAGGTTATACTAATACACGTGTCGGATCCAAGTGATTCATCTTGTCTATCTGTTTTTTTTATTTTATTTTTCAGCATTTAGTTAGTTTTTATTTTTCTTAGTTTAAAACATTTTTCTAACTTTTTGATTTGATTAGACGTTGAGGATAAACCGGTATTAAAAGCTCTTGTGTCCTTGGACGACCTCGGTATCTTACCAACACTATACTACGTCCACGATGGGTGCACTTGCCCATATGTGTGTCTAGTGTTAGTAAATATCGTGTTTTATAAATTTAAAACTTGGCTAAAAGTGTAAAAAGGGCTTAAAAATATATCTAAAAATATAACACACTTCACGCACATCAATTGGATTGCCGATACGACCTGCAACAAAGCAAGTGTAAGATTCTAAAACCATTCCTAATAAAGACATTTGGTTTTTGGCAATATCCTCAGAATAATCTTGATCATTTTCAAGATTCAATACAATGTTGCACTGTAATTTTCTCCCATTTTTAGTTGCTGAGATGTTTGGATCAAAAGATGAAAATGGAGTAAAGCTGGTTTTGCTGCTTGATCCAGATGATGGACTTTCAGATAAGCTCTTAGCACTCATACCAGTCACAATTTTTGGAGATGAATTCGACGATTTCTCATTTACCCCAGCTTTATAATATAACCCGATGTCTTGTTCACCATCGAAGTCTTTCATTCTAATCACTTTTCTCTGTTCCATTTCTTGAGCTTCGATCTATTCAATGAACTTACTGAGCGTCAGATTGCTAAAACCTTTCTTGTTTCTGAGCATCATCAAGTATGTGCCCCAACTTTCATATGGCAACGCATCAACAAGTTTGTCGATCAATTCCTCATTACTCTTTTCAATACTTAATCTTTTCATATTCGCAAGCAAATTACAATATCGTTCAATAATCTCACGTGTGCTCTCATTTTTCAGCCCACGAAATAAATCGAACTCTTTCTTTAGAAGCGACTTCTTGCTTTTAACCATCTCTTCACTTCCCCTAAACTTCGAACGTAACGCTTTCCAAATCGAGTACGACGTCCCATTATGCTGTAAAAGAACCATGATATCTTCTTTCACTGCCTGTTGAAGAAGACTTAGCATCATTTTCTCATTTTTGTACTTCTTCCTCTCATCATCTCTAAGATCTTTGATTGGAACTGGCTCTTCATCACTATTCAATGGTCGGATATACTTTGTTTCTACGCACTCCCAAGCGTCGAGATAATTCGCTTGCACCCAATTCTCAAACCGACCTTCCCAACCCTTATATTCTTCGATGTTCATTAACTTGGGAGGTTTTTGCATCGTCCCGGTTTCATTTTCTAGCATTGTGGTTTGAATAGCGTTGATCGAGGTACTTGGAGTAGCAAATGCGTTATAGAAATCTTCGTCCATTTTCAATTTTTGAAAAACAATTCCGAACAGCCTTAAAAGCGAACTAGAGATGCCAACAGTACCCAAAAGTGGTCTAATTGTTCAAATAAGCGAACCAGGATGGGTCCAACAAGCGGTCCAGAAAATAATTATCATAAAAGCGATTCAAGCGATAGTCGTTCGAGCGGTTCACAACATTGTCTGTTCGAGCGATTCACAACATGAAATGTCAAATAAGCGGTCCAACCAAGATCAATATGAGCGATCCAAGACTGTGAAATTTCGAGCGATCCAAGTCACCCGATCGAATAAGCGGTTCTCAAATGTACAAATAAGCGGTCCAAATCAATTAGTTTCGAGCGATCCAGAGATGATCAGATAAGCGATCAGACTTCGAACATCATTTTGACCTATTTTTTCTTTGAATTTCGACACCAAACTTTCAAGGGTTTATCTCTATGTAGTTGCGCACAATCCCTGAGATTTTCAGCAAATTTCGACCGTTAAAAATGTTTGAATCTGAAAAAGAATGAGTAGAAGACAGAATTTTTTACGATTTCCAGCTATTTCCTGTAGAACTCCTCCTCCTGAAGCTCTGATACCAATTGTAGGATCGTATGGCGACCCGAATGAGTCGATCAGAGGCGTTTTCGTCGATTACAGGTGTCGAATAACAAGTAATCAACGTAGGAATAGCTTGCAATACACTTTAAACACTTTTTGTATTGATTTGACGGTAAATACAACGAGTTCTCGATCCGGCAGCACTTCGGTACAAGATTTGACCAACCGTTACAAATGAGATCGCTCCTAGGGTATATATAGGCAATGGGAACCGCTTATTGGACAGGCCCAATAAGCGGCCCACACATGACGTAAGAGCGGTCCAACATGTTAACCTATGAGCGGTCCATAACCTTGCCAATCGAGCGATCCGACTAGTTGTCACTCGAGCGGCCCAAACATATCCATTCGAGCGACCCTGAATACTAGGACCTATAAGCGATCCAACTATCTAAACTCTATACATTTTCACATTTTCTCGTATATTGTGCCCAGATCTAACATCTAAAACTTATGACTCGATACAAGACGTAATCAGCAGATGTAGTGCATCAACAAGTATGAAGGCTATGGTTAAGGATAAATGATAAGATCTTCATAGGGCTCGATGCTTTTCAAACTAAAATAGTGCAAGACATTAAGGAGGCTACTCTCTGGTGGATGATTAACACCCCCACCACTTGTGGTGGGGGTGTTGTCTCTGTTGATGTCCGCCACCACCAAGAAAGAGTGGTGGTCCGCCATGATTTAAGAGGGGGGGGGTGTGTTTTGATCGTGATCTCATGTCTGTATATTAGGGTTTTCTAATAGAAGTGTGAAGGAGGAAAGGAGAGTGCAGACAATGTGGTGTGCGTATGTATAGATCTGAGTTTTCAAAATGAATGGATAAGGTATCCCTACATATAAATACTTAGGGCTTTTAGTTAGTGGGCGTTGGGTTTGGGCCCAAAAGCCCATTAACGCGTATCTTGAGTGTTTCATTAGCGTTTTCAAAACCCATTTTCGCTCCCGAGTTTAATGGATCATCGTAAAATAAAATTTTTGAGTCGAAACGCTAAAAGTTACGTCAGAAACTGTCGTTTGACGCGTTCATTCATTGGTCGCGTTAAATCGCGTAAAAGCCTCATTTGTCGTTTCTTGTCAGTTCTTCGATCCGATTTCGATTACGAATAATAAAATTCGAAAAAGAAGCTAAATATATCGTAATATTTCAGTTTTGAAGGCGTTAAGCGAGTCCAATGATTCCGTTTTATTGTCGGTGCGTTCCTGCGGTCGCGTTTTTTTTTTTTCGTTCACATACGCATTTTGTGACGTTCGAGAGCACAATAATTCCGTAAAACGAAATCCATATGTTTAAATTATACGTATATAGTTCGTATTTGTCGGCATGGTCAGTATTTTGTTCGGTTTCATTTTGTTGTCGCTTAACGTTTAGCAGATTTTTCCGTGAACTACCGTTCGCGCACTATAAGGCCAGTTAGGCGTTCCTAGGCATTCCAATAGTCTAATTAAGTTAATTCGTGCCTTAAACATTATTTATTATCGCCTAAACGTTTGTTAATCACGTAATTAGAAGCCGTTAATTACCGGTTGTCACATTCTCCTCCTGTTACAGAAATTTCGTCCTTGAAATTTAGATTATGTTATATCCCCAAAGTTGTGTCGTTTCGCAGGTAAGTCCGAAAAATTCCAAAGTGAATGAAAACTTGATTGAATCAAGACTTATTCAAATTACATGAATGCAAGGAAATTTTGCATCAACAAGAACCCAACGGCTCAATGAGTTTGTTCCAGAAATCGATGTCGAGTGAACGAAGCGTAGTGATACTATCACCAATGCGATCAAGTTTACGGGGTTCAACAAAAGAGGAATTTCGACCAGTAGAATTCCAAATGAATGTTCACAGTATGCAAATCATATTTTGAAACAATAGAATTCACTACTAACGAAAACTTGTGTTGGTTGTTGTATAAATGAAACATAGAATCAACAAATTCGTTTGAAATGGAAACATGAAAATAATTCGTCAACTATCGAACCAATAAATGAACAAATTCAGTGTGTTGACATTACTGAATTGCTAGGATACACCAAAATGAAATGCAATCGAAGCGAATGTATCATCGCCTTAATACATAGTTGCATTAATACTATTTGTCACACCCCCAAAATCCACAAGCGGAGCACCACCGCTTGGAGGCGTGACTGACTAGGATCTTAGCCACCAATCACATTGAACTCATGAGTATGTTTAAATAAAACTTTCATTTATTAACAAAAGGTGTTACAACGTTACAACATATATCCCAGTTTACAGCGGAAGCATATTTAACTCGTTAAGTGTTTATAAACCACATGTATAAGCTTTTTTTTTGTCTTGCGATGCGTTTCTTTGTAACTCGACCCATGACCACTCCAGCTTCTCAGACAGCAAGTTCCCTTGATATGCACCTAAAGGCCTGCAAGGCATGTAACAACGAGTCAACAACAAAGTTGAGCGAGTTCACAGTTGGTTGTTTGGTTATAGTATTCGTTTCGTAAATCATATGTTCGTTTTGTTAACCATATATCGTATTAATTCGTATCGCGGTCTCCCAGACATGTGTGCGAAGATTAGTGGGGGCTTCCCATGTGTTACCAGACTGTGTGTATCGACTGCTACGAAAATGTAAGTGGTGCCCTAAGTCAATATCTATCAGCATTGACCCTTTGCCCATAGTCCATTAGTACACGCCCGTTCGAACGACACGGTGTGAGGTTTGTTAAACCTAATAGTGCTATTAACTAATGACCCGCTCACCATAGGCCTCGGCGATTAAGTCGATATAAATGAGGGACTTCATGATAGAGGTTTGGTCCAGTGTGTATTCTTGGCATCCTACCCATGGAGGATGGTCGAAATTACCGTTTAGTTCATTTACCCATTCTCAACCCTTGGGAATCCCATGCCTTGGAAAAAGTGTGAACTCACCTTTGCTTTGCTCGGTAGATAAAGCATTTGTCCTAAGTTGGTCAACCATATCCTATTATGGTTATCATTTGTTAGGACGGTAAACAAGTAATCATGTATAAGCTACACGTATCTAACATGTATTCTTCATGTAGTGTACAAGTAACAATTATCGCATGTTATACTAACATGTTCACATGATCACAATTTTTCATCACAAATATTTCAAATGTGTAGTTCGACGAATAAGACATGGGCCCACTAGTTAAGCCCAACATAACAATGAATCACCGAAAATCAAATTGCAATCTTATATAACAAACTCTTTAAATTTCCCGGATTCAGATTGTAACTAACGTATACTAAGCTGTGATCACATATGTGACATCTATGCCTCTGATTTCATTTTACAAACTTTTGAACAATATAATATTAATAAAACAGTGTGTTTTGATCCCAATGTTTGTCATTTATGTTTGGTTTTGTGCCCATGTTGATTTTTGATCGATTTTGAACTCTATATCACTTTCTGGAAAGTTATACGCAAACTGGTGCATAAACGCAGTCAGTTTAACGCGAAAAACACTCCGGAACATCATCATAAACTTAACATACCTTAAATGACCTTTACATAACTTATAAATAAGTTTTAAAGGCTTTGGTATGGCAAAAACAAGTTTATTCGCTCTCAGGGACTATTTGCGTCAACTTGCAAAAGTATGCCTTTTCGTAGGGCAACGTACAGTCCGGAACTTGATCATAAGTTAAACATACCATATATAACCTAAACATGGCTTAGAAATAAGCTTTGATAGGTTCGGTGTGCGAAAACATGCTTACATGATCCTACAGGGACTAAAAGTGTCAAAAACGACGTAAGTTTGCATTTTCGCGCATATCTTACGTTTTGGACACATCTGGACATCCAAAATTTTTGTACACACTAAAATATTTTTATTTTAGTGATCGGCATGCAAAAATTCCATTCGTTTCGCAATTTGGATCGTTTTCACGCTCGTTGCGATTTCCGTCGTAATTAGCCGAACAACGCAACCGTACGACTAAACGAGCCGATATCCGAGACTTTTCTGAGCATATTTTGAGTCCCCTAAACTTTATTGACCTTGTGGAGCCTTGAAAATGGCTTATCGGGTGTCAAAAGTGCCTGAAATGGACTCGAACAAGTGCAGGGGCCAAAGCTGTCAAAAAGCAAAAGTTGCTGATCTGATGCAGGGGCCTTACGGACCGTAAGGAGTCCCTTGCAGACCGTAAGGGATGCCCAGCGACCAGAAAATTCATTTTTGCTGCTGTTTGATAATTTAGGGGCTGTTTTGGTAAATTCTTTGTGTGGTAACCAAGTTATCTCTTCTCCAAGGCATGCTAGCTG
The DNA here is from genome assembly GCF_002127325.2 of Helianthus annuus. Classification (NCBI taxonomy): domain Eukaryota; kingdom Viridiplantae; phylum Streptophyta; class Magnoliopsida; order Asterales; family Asteraceae; genus Helianthus; species Helianthus annuus. The sequence continues at coordinate 50,352,218 of NC_035434.2, read as the reverse complement.
TCCCTAAACACATGTATGGCTAGGATTTAATGCTTAATGACCAAGCAAAACACTTGTAATGATCCTAGTGCATTACTACAACTATAAATAGCCATCCAAACTCCTTCATTCTTTGCTCATTCCTTCTTTTTTCTCTTCACATCTGCTTTGGAGCTCTCTCTCAAGCATTTGGGACTTTGTCTTCTTTGTAGAAAATATAGCAAGGACCCTAAGTGAGCTTCTTTCATTCTTTTTGTGGCTTTTTCCTTATGTAGTGCAGAAAGTCAAACGTTTGGCCAACAGTTTGACTTTCGGTTTTGACCATCAATTGGTCAAGTCAAAGTTCAATTGAACTTTGAAACGTGATTGTAATCACGATAATTATAATCCTTCGTGATTATAACCGCTGATTACCACGTTAGCTAGTTGTAGTGTCGAGTCAAAGTTTCGGTCAAAATGCGTTTTAGCATGCATTTTGCCTCGGAACTACTTTAGGGTATCAAAACACTTTGTTTTGATACCAAATCAGTAGGTTAAACATGTTTTGACATGTTTAACTCGACACTATTAGTTTGTGCTTGTTTAGGGTCGTAAGGCAAGCGGTCTAAACAACCGCTTATACTTCCGAACCCGACCCGTTTGGTCGATCTTTAGGATCCGACCAAGCTTAGTTAGTGATCATAGTTTCATAGGGAATAACCACTGAGGTTATAACCTTATGATCACCTAGGATTGGTTAGTCATATGCTTGTTAGCTTGTATGCCCATAGGAAATGACCAAAATGCCCTTTTGAAGCATAAATCCGTATATTGACTATGTGAACATAATTTTGACATGTAATCTGATTTAGTAACATATTTAGGGATAATTGGGCATGTAAGACTTGGCATAGCACATAGTTAACCATCCGAACATAGTTTTACGCTAACGACGCCTTATAGTAGCTTATGTTACCATAATGTGTCGAAACGGGTCAAAAGCACTTAGGTAGGCTTTCCAATCAGAATGTAGGGCCTATTAAATCATACCATATGAGTTCAATTACTCATTTGATTTATAGAACCTCATTCTATCCTATCTCCCGATTTAGGGCCGTTTATTAACATAGTTACCTATACTAGGTGCCGGTTGATTCCGTGACCCTTGGAGCTTAAATTGGTCTTATTCTCAAGACTAATTAGCAATCCTAAGTGAGTACATAGTTCCCCTCTTTTACTGTTTTCAAATATTTTGGGGTGATACGCATGTACATACATGTTACTTTCGTGTATTTCATGCTTTTATGACATAAACATGCTACTTTCACCTAGTACATATATAGTACATGCTTTCCATTGTGTTTTGCTATGTATGTCAAGCATGCTAGCACATTGATTTGTTACACATTTGTTGCATATGTTTACTTAGCATATGGAACACATTGTTTTTACATGAACATTTCTACTAGGCATGTTTACTTAGCATTCCTAGTACATGGTTTTCACATGCTACATTGGTTATGACATTTGGTATGTTAAATCGGGACAATAATACATTCATTAACATTGATCACGCCGCTCGGACTTATGTAATGGTACCATAGGAATTGACAACTCCCGTTTCCGACTTCCTAGGTTTGTTTGGAAGTTGGGAATGACAGAATCCGACAACATAATTTAGATAAACCTTTAATTCGTTTAAGGGTTTGTCGTCACAGTCGCAAGGCTTGAATGTATGCGATTAACATTATTGCATAAATGTTTGTAATCATAAAGCATTGTTTTTCTGCAAAGCATAACATTTGATTTAAACTTAGGTTTATTCAAAAACATTGTTTTGTACATTTTCGATGGGGTTGAGTAACTTCTAGTTATTCACCATACATGACATTTGTTTTCACATTGACATCATCACATAGTTTAGGTAGATGATTTCCTACTTACTATGCATTTCATTTGGTTATACATGAAACATTTCACACATGACATTGTACATGGTTTACACATACACATTTTTGACATGGAACAAGACATTTTGGTTGGTTATTGATAAGTGACTTATGTAACGGGGCTATGTGTTATATGATAAAAGCATGGTGGATACGCCGCTGGTACTTCCTATATATAAGTGCTTTTATCGTATTAGACATCGTTGCGTTATATAAACCACTTGGACAAGACATGAAACATTTTATACAAAAACATGACATTGTCTTACAAATTACACATTTTTATACAAACTCATTTTCACTTGGTTATATATTTAACCATGCATTGTTCATTCATTATCATTTGATTTTCATATCGATTTTCACATGATTTTACAAAGAAAAACATTTTACAAGATTCATGACATCATTTTATTTAAACACTTCTTTCAAAAACAAGTCATGAATCTGCATAGACAAAACCTATGTATCTCACATGCATTTTTATGCTGACGTACCTATTTTTACATGTGTTTCAGGTGCTAATGCATAAGGGTGTTTGTGCTTCACTTAGGCGGACTCGGGCCTTAGTGACCTAAAAGACAGTTATTATGTAGTTTATTTGAACTCAAGACAATGTAACTTTAATTTTAATAATACAAAACTTTATTTGCCATGGTTGTTGAAACAATAATTCTGTCGCTACTCACCTCCCCGGCGTTTCCGCCGCGGCTTTCGTTGTTTTAACGCGGCCGGGGTGTGACAGAAGAGTTGGTATCAGAGCCAATGGTTATAGGGAATTAGGTTATTAGCAATGCTTTGACCTAGACTATAATTTTCTAGGACCCTAACACAAGTTTACTGTGTTTAGATTTTAAAACAATACACGTCACCTATCCTTAGGTGATTACCAAAACTTGAACACAATATTCCAAAATGATATTGAAATCAATCATTTATTCTTAGATGATTTCTTTTGGCTGTGTGCCTTCCAAGTTTTCAAAATCCCGTCAAAGTTTTGGGTCTAAATAATGTGAACACGTGCAAACTAGAAGAGTGAATGCCTGTACCCTGAGTTTTCTGTCTAAGGCTAGAGTGTTCGTACAAATCCGAAGTATCGGACCAATCACTCTTACCTGGGAACTCTTGGGGCGAGTGTTCACTTATAGGCGAGCATGTCTTCGGTGATACATTATTATGACTCATTTACTTTGATATGTCACCGTGTGTTGTTTGTTTGCTTTGTGGTAACAAACAAATGACCACCTTCCTTGATTTTTGTCGATTTTATTGTTATCTCATTTTCATCACATCATCTCACTCATTTTCTCTCATGTTTCCTCTTTTAGAATGCCTCCTCGACGTAACGTTCCTCAACCTGATGCCGAACTGGCAGCTATTATAGCACAGCAGATGGCTGCTATGCTACCTGGTCTCATAACTCAAATAAACCAAGCCACCAATAACAATGTTAATGCACCTGCTCCATGCAACTTTAAACAGTTTAACTCGGCTAAACCACTCAAGTTTAGTGGTACTGAAGGAGCAACAGGGCTTCTCCAGTGGTTTGAGAGTCTTGAGAGCACATTTCGCCATGTTCAGTGTCCGAACAATCGTAAGGTCGAGTTTGCCTCGAGCGTATTTCAATAGAGGGCTCTTACCTGGTGGAATGGGGTAATGAGAGACCGAGGTGCTGATGTTGCTTTGGGTCAGACTTGGGAGGAACTCAGGGCTCTCATGATGAGAGAATTCTGTCCTCGACACGAGCAGATGGGCACTCGAAGATGAGTTCAAGGATCTGAAGCAAGTCAGTGGTGAACACCGGGCTTACACTGACAGATATGAGGAGTTAAGCTTGCTCTGTCCGACAATGGTCACGCCTTTGGATAAGGCAATTGAGAGGTACATAGATGGTTTGCCAGATCCTGTTCAGGATATTGTCACTGGCAGTCACCCTACTACCGTCCGACAGGCCATCGAGCTAGCTGCTACCCTTACTGAATCCCAAATCAAGAAGGTTAAACTCCACAGAAAAGGTGACAAGAAGCAGAAACAGTCTGATAGTACCAAGGATAACAAGGGCAAGAAGGCTGCCGAGTCTTCGAAGAAATCAAGGAAGCGTAAGGCTTCCAAGAACTTTGCTGTTACCGCTCAGACAAACCAGGCTGCTCCTAATCAGGCAGCGCAGAATCAGGTTGCACAACCTACTGCCAAGAGGCAGTATGCTGGTAATGCACCCCTGTGCAATAGATGTAACAGCCATCACCAGCCACAAATGCAATGTCGTATCTGCACTAATTGTGGCAAGTCTGGTCATCTCGCGAACACTTTCCGTTTTGCTCCTAATCAGAACCCAGCAGTACAAAACCCTGCCCAGAATCCTGCACGACCTCACTTTCCGCCTGGTTCATGTTTCAACTGTGGGGATCTGACCCACTACAGGAACAACTGCCCGAGGTTGGCAAATGTGAATCAAGCACCAGCTCGTGGTTGAGCCTTCAATCTGAATGCCAATGAGGCGCGTGCGGATAACGAAGTGGTGAACGGTACGTTCCTTGTTAACAACCATCCTGCTTCTGTTCTATTTGATTCGGGTGCCGATAAGAGTTTTGTGTCCTTAGCATTTGAGCCTTTGCTTGCGATGACTAGAACAAAACTAGGAAAGCCCTTGACAGTAGAAGTAGCTAGTGGTGAACCTGTTGTACTCGACTCTGTTCTTCGAAATTGCCAGTTAAATCTTAATAACCATCTTTTCCCTATCGACCTCACACCGATGCAACTCGGGAGCTTCATTGTTATAGTAGGAATGGATTGGTTATCGAAGTACCATGCCGAGGTGGTATGTTTTGAAAAGTTGGTCCGTGTACCGCTATCGACTGATGAGATCTTAACAATTCATGGGGAGAAACCTGTTAAACTCATGTCTGGTACCCAAGCCCGCAAATATCTACGGAAGAAGTATGTTGCTTTCTTAGCACATGTTGTAGAGGATAAAGGCAAGGGTAAGACTATACAAGATATCCCTGTTGTTCGGGATTATCCAGAGGTGTTTCCCGAAGAATTACCTGGTTTACCCCCTGTGCGCCAAGTTGAGTTCCGTATTGATCTTGTACCTGGCGCTAATCCCATTGCTAAGTCACCTTATCGTCTTGCACCGTCTGAGATGCAAGAGTTATCTAAACAGCTTCAGGAGCTATGTGACAAAGGATTCATCCGTCCAAGTTTTTCCCCTTGGGGCGCTCCTGTCCTATTCGTGAAAAAGAAAGATGGATCATTCAGGATGTGTATCGATTACCGTGAGCTTAATAAGCTTACCATCAAGAATCGATATCCCCTACCTCGCATTGATGATCTCTTTGACCAGCTACAGGGTGCTACTTGCTTTTCAAAGATTGATCTACGTTCTGGGTATCATCAACTTCGAGTTTTCGAAGAAGATATTCCCAAGACAGCTTTTCGCACGCGTTATGGTCACTATGAGTTCACTGTTATGCCTTTCGGTTTAACAAATGCTCCTGCTGTTTTCATGGACTTGATGAATAGGGTTTGCAAGCCTTACTTAGATAAGTTCATCATCGTCTTCATTGATGATATTTTGATCTATTCTAAGACTCGAGCTGATCATGAACAACATCTTCGTCTTACAATGGAGCTCCTAAAGAAGGAACGGCTTTTCGCCAAATTCTCCAAGTGCGAATTCTGGCTTAAGGAAGTTCAATTTTTGGGGCACATCGTTAACGAACAAGGTATTCATGTAGATCCTGCCAAAATCAGTGCAATTAAGGATTGGGATACTCCTACTACTCCTACCGAGGTTCGTTCATTTCTTGGTCTAGCGGGTTATTGTAGGATCAGTTTTGACCTCTCGAGTGAGTCAATCAGAGCTAGTGTTTACTGAAAATGTGGCGGAAACACATTTTCAGCATGATACAAAGAAAAACCGTAAAAGAATGGAGTAGAAACAGAGAGTTCACACTTAAAATACTTTTTCTTCACTTGATAACGCTTGCCGTACGGACAGCAGTTCAACGTGGGATCTCAGACAACGTTACAAATGAAGAACACAACAGGGGTATATATAGACCCACTGGTCCGCTCATGTGACATGTCCACAAAAGCGGACCTGACAACTAAATTGGTTCGCTTTTGTGGACAAGTGCCACAAAAGCGGACCTACAACATAAAAGTCATAAAATTACATTTAAACCCCCTGTACTAACACAAAATGACCTATCTGGACCCTATACATTAATCTAGCATTACAAAGACGCAGGCTTTAGACATTGTGCATCAACAAACTCCCCCTTGGATGAAGCCGCAGTCTTTGTCTTGAATGTAGGTCTTCAGGTAGCTTTGAATTTCTCTTCCTTTGGTTTTGGCTTTCTTCCCAGCGTAACCCTGATCTTCTCATTCTTTATCTTCCTCGCTTTTTCTTCCTTTTCTTGTTGCTTCATAAACTTTCCTCTATTTTCTTCCATCTTTTGATTCTCACGTTCACGCTCACGCTTTTCTTTCTTTTTCATCTTCTCGTCTAAAGACCACCACGAAGATTTCCACTTGTTTTCAGAGTTGATACCTTTCTGAACACACAGAGAGACTACACGTTGGAACTGAAGAGCTTGCTCTTTATCTGCTGGCGAGTAGCGAATCTTGTGAATGAATAGACATTCAATGTCTTTTGCTGAGCAATTAACTAACCACATCGGGTCGTAAACATGAATATCCCTCAGCTCTCCACCAGTTCTGTACGTGATTATTGCTTCGGTCGTCCTGCAACTGTAAACCCAATCAATAAAGCCTTTATAAAATTCCTGCTCCATTTCTGGCATCGGAATTGTCTTCATTGTACGCGGAGGCTTCACATTCAGAATAATTTCTACAGTCCCAGTTTCCGGATCAACTCTCTGAACACGCCTTGGACGATGAGGCTTCCACTTTCGAAATGACTTTAATTGTTCATATTTGATGTAGCCCCACATCGCGGTATCATTCTTTCTTACCTTGTAATCCAAGACTCTCACCTTCGCCAATTCATCAACGTCCCACCACGGTAATGACATTATGTCATATAAACGTGCAAAATACTGGACGCCATATTCTCTTCGAATAGCATAAGCGTTAACTTTCGGAAGAAAACCCCAACTAATAATATCGCCAAGCGAAACATTTCGATCTCGTTGGAAGAACTTCAGCGGCCTCTTGAATTTTCTTTCATGAGAATCTTTAAACCATTTAGAACGATCAATTTCTTCAACCTTCGATTGACCTTCTTTATCAACATTAGATTGGCCTTCCTGCTCAGCTTCTTTCCTTAAACATTCAAATACATTATCATTCACCGCTTCAGTCACTTTTTGACGTAATTCATCTCTATTCTCAGCAGCAAAGAACTCCATTAACGTTGGAAGTTTCGAAGTATCTTCAGGAACCTCTTCATTATCTGAACATTCTTCAACCTCAACTCTATCGTAGATATCAGCATCTTCAACATAATCATACTTATAATCTTGCTGTTTATTGATATCAAACGATTCTAAGTCCTCTTCGAAGTCGAAGGGAATTTCAGGATTTACATTTTTAAGAATTTCTTTATACTCCTCTAAACGCACGAACAACGGCTCATGATGCTCAACAATCTGCGTCTTACTCGACTCCCCCTTACCTTCAGCTTCACCACTTTCTTCATTGATTGTGTCGTTCAACAGATCTTCAACGACTTTTTCATTTGAGGCTTCAGTCACTCTAACACCTGATCCTCCTGCAGCGTCATCATCATCATCACCTTTAGAACTGTGACTGCTCGCAGAATATACAAACTCATCCTCATCATCATCTTCATCATCCTCTTCATCTTCGCCACCAATTAATTTAGGCGTTGGAGTTTCTTCTTCGAATAAGCCAGGAACTGCAGATATAGGCTCAGGATTTTCTATTACCATCGAAGGTACAATAGACATTTCAGAACTTCCTTCCACCCCTTTACCCTTATCTTTCATTTGCCTTTCTAATTCTGCTTGACGTTCTGCACGAGGGTCTTCTAGCTTCAACTCTTCATATTTCTGTTCCACTGATGTCTCTAACATGCTTTCCACAACTCTATTCAGCATGTAGAACTTATGTTCATGTAGCGCTTTAGCAGCCGTAAGTTATTTATTTTTCAACTTATAGTATTCATTTTCAATCTCTCTACGATTCTTTTCTTCTTCTAATTCAGACACTCGAACCTTCAGAATGTCGATTTCCGTCTGATCAGCTTCAACTTTCTGTGTCAACACTTTGTTTTCACCTTCCAACTTCAGCACCCTACCAGCAAGAATCTTTTCTCTATCAGCAATCTTTTTGCTTTCAGCCACCAACTTTTTATTCTCTGCTATCACATCCTCAATTCTCTTTTCCAATTTCAACACTTGCGAATTGTTTGCAAAGTCGAAATCAACGTCTAGTAGATTATCTTGTGGTATCGGAAGACCTTTACTCGAAGAACCAAGTTGTACTTGGGTGAGTGGAGGTGTACCAAAGAGATCTTGTGAAGTATAATATGGTTGTTGTGGAGGTGGTGTTGATTGAGAAATAGGAGATGGTTGTCGTTGCGGTGTAGGTTGTCTGGGTGGTGTTGAACGTGATGGAGGAGAAGGTTGTCTTGGTGATTGTTGTGGTGTTGGTTGTCTGGGAGGAGATTGATGTATTGGAGATTGTGGAGGTGTTGGTTGACGTGGAGGTGTTGGATGCGTTTGCATGATCTTCTGAGGGCGCTTCGACACTTTAATCTTTGGTGTAGTTCTCTTTCGATCAGCAGCTTTCTTTTTACCTCTCGGAGTAGATTGTGACGCTGAAACATGCTCCGGAGAAGGTACATAAGGTGCATCTTCTTTCTCTTCCCTCTTCCTCTTTCTAATCAACTTCTCCTGTTCTACCTCTTCTCTCATTCGTCTTTCACGTTCTTTTGCATCAATCACTTCATATTCAGACGAACTAGAAGAACTAGTAGTGTCTTTATCAACGTCGTCACCTTCAACATCATCTAACACCTTCTCTTTTTCTTTTTGAACATCAGAAGTAACCGTTTCTACAACATTATCAACAAAATATGCTTCTGTTGTAAACACATCTGTCTCAATTACAATGTTTTCAGCACCAGTCATCTCTTGTTCATTTTCAACATTCATCTCAGGAACATCTTCATCAGACTCATCAACTAACATTGTTTGCGCTTTCTTCTTTTGTTTCTTCTTCGGCTTTGAAGAAGAACCTTCACCTTCAGCTACAGGAGTTGCAAATCTACGTCTGCGTCCTGACTCCTTTACATACCACTCGTTCTTGGTTGATTTGAAACTCTGAAGTATTTTCAACTCAACAGCATACAACGCCTCTTTCATTTCCTCTTGATTTCTCCAATTTTGATGATTTTCCGGATCAGGATCCACATAGTTCGCATCTCTAAGCAATCCGAAGTTTTCAATCACTAAATCAGGCTCTGGATGATTAGGATGATACTTGACCAGGTTCTTCAAAGTGTTGTTAGACATGTGAGCTTGAACAAGAATATCACCCTGAATGTCTCTATTAATCCCAGGGTATGCACGATCAATAAACATTTGTACAAAACGCGGATACCTCCAGGTTCTAACATCTGACGTAATATTCTCCGCCATATAATGAAAAACTATGTGCGAGAAGTTGTATTTCTTATTCAACACCAACGCTGTCAACATGTTCATTTGGTAATCCCTCATCTGGTCGAAACTACCCTTTGTGTGGCTCAATGTAATCAGAATACAATGAATTAGGAACTTGAAAGATTTTTGAAACTTTGACTTCAAGTAGTTCCCGATGTTCAAAGCACCTCTGTATCCCATTCTCAGCATACATCCCTTCACCAAACGTTCCGGAAATCTTGTGGGGTAGTTGGCCTCATCAGGAAAGTTCATAACTTCTCGAATTAATGCTTCAGTCACTAGAATAGTATCCGTCTTTCCATCTACTTCCACCACTGACGAAATCACCTTGCTTGCCTCATCATACGTTGCATTCATCCAAAATCGACTAATATGTGATCTGTACAACGGCCTCTGGTCAGTCATTGCTTTCTTTACCGGAATACGATTCATGTAGTCCAAAATACTGCTAAATTCTGACAATAACGGACACTTCTCCACATCTAAATCAATGCAGCTGTTGTGTACTGGATCGAATAACACGTTTGGTGATGCCTGCATGACAACAAGACAATAAAAGAGTTAGAAAAATTTTTACATTGAAACTTGACCAAAAAGCGAACCAACAATATACAGTAAAGGCGAAACATACACTGTACTACCATAAAAGCGAACCAAATATGATATTGGACTTAAAAGCGAACCATGAATAATGCAACCCTATAAGCGGACCCTAAAGATGACTAAAAAGCGGACCTACTTAGAAAATCACAAAAAGCGAACCGTCCCTTGACATATAAGCGAATCAACCCTTTACTGCCTTAAAAGCGAACCTGCTATGGTATATATGAGTGGATCTGAAAGTGTTCATAAAAGCGGTCCTAGTTTGTTCTTATAAGCGGACCTACAAGGTGTACCTAAGAGCGGTCCTAATGGTGAATGTCTGCAAAAGCGGTCCTAATACAAAACTTGTAAAAACTGCTTAAACCCTAAAATTGATTCCAAAAGCACAATCTACACAACATTCCGAGACTAGAGGTGTCTTTGATTTCTACAAAACATGTCTAAAACTCCCTAGATCTGACACTGAAACCACTCATTACCGGCAGACATCTCAAACACACAGATTAGAGCAATTAGCACATAACACTATACTCAGAATCATCAGATGACATGATTACACTGATCAATTTAACAAAAAATGACAGTTAAAGGCTTAAAAGACAATCCGTTCATACAAACATACCGACAGATATGTTTTTAACACGAAAGAACTAAGATTGAGAGAGGACTTACCTTGCCCATGATGTAATGAACAAGAATCTATCAAGAATCGAAGAAAAACAGGCTCAAACAGCAAGAAATCACGATGAACACGAAGGATCGCTCGTAATCGCCTCAGAGACAACGACGGATAAGCGAACCGGGTTATGTCAAGAAAAGCGGACCCCTGTATCTTTTATATGGGGTCTGGACCGCTTATTCGACATGTTCTCATGAGCGGACCAACATGTTATATTGACAGAAAAGCGGACCAATGGTGACATAAAAGCGATCCAACTTTAATTTTTCAAAAATTCATTTTTTAATCATTTTTTCAACTTTTTCGATTTCACATGCTGACACCCAGTTGACCAAGTCCAAGTTAATGACCCTGGACAACTGTTCGACCTACCAAGTCTAAGTTAATGGCCCTGGATAATCAGTTTTATGAAGTACTCTGTCGTTTTGTTAAAAAAAAATAGTTCAAATTAATGAACTTTTCAACGTTTCAAACATTTGCACATTTTATCTTTCAAAACATCATACCAGATCTTTGTTTGCAATCACAGCTTACCCAACCCTCATCAGACACTAACATGATCTGCACACAGACTTTGAATTTCCAATCCCCAGTATCAGTTGTCGAAAATAAAATGAGAAAAGAAAATCTTTTTGGGTTTTAAGCTGTACAAACTGAAATATATACACACAATATTTTTGTGAGCGTGTTAGGGGATCATATCAGCTCAGCTGCCGACAGAACACTAGCACCGTTAAGCTTATTTCATTTTAAGCATTAAGCAATTCGCGTTGATTGTCGGTATATTGATCCATTTTAAATTCTCACAAAATTTTCAACCTGTTCAGGATACGTGATTAGTGTTTTAGAGACTTAAACGTTAACGTGTGTTCCCACCTCAGTATATACTCCCGTATCCGGATCCCAGTATTCAGTCTTACAGGTGAATATACCACGGCTGATATCTGTTGGGGGTAGATGCAAAACCGTGAGAGCTCAGGTCAGAACTTCCGTTCAGCAGAGAGATGACAGCTCGACTTTTCGGTGGGTCCCCTTTAGAGGATCTTTTATATTTCAACAGCAGCGACTATCAATTTTATTGTTTCATCAGCATCCTGAGGGTGAAGCTTATGTTTCAAAGCTTTTTGCGTAAAGTATTATCCGGGGACTAGGTCAGTATTTCCATACAGCAGAAGTCCCGGGATAATACCCCAGATATCACCGAGCATAAAGACCTAGTATCTTAGAATACGGGACCTTTCAAACAGGATTTCAGGGGTTACCTATATATCCTGGAGGTGTTCCCCACGAAAACGCAAGTTAAATTTAGTTTATATCCCAAACTGATCTACTAATTCTGTAAGAACCTACCGGCACATCTTTAGCGAGACTGCTTAATTGCATTTATACATTACATATCTTTAGCGTACTGTGCCCGTCTAGCTGATGTACTATCATTTCCCTTATACAACACAACTCCTTTTGCATTTTTTAATGTTTTTGGATTTTTTTTATGGTTTTATCATGTTTTTGTATTTTTCTGCGAATATCTCCCCCTAAAACTAAAACATATTTTTGTGTTTTTGTTTTTAACGAAAAGCAGAAAAAAAATACAACTGTATAAACGAAAATTGACAACCCGATACGGTTCAAGTCAGATCGCCGCCCAATTCGGCTTCACACTCGATAACCCTCCCAGATTGCAGATTTTTCATCCCATTCAACCTTAAAAGATAATAAAATCTCTTTTTATCAAACGGTTTTGTGTAAAAATCAGCTTTCTGATCATCGGTGCCCACATGTTCAATCCGTATTAATTTCTTTTCGTGACAATCTCGAATAAAATGGTGTCGGATTTCAATGTGTTTTGTTTTCGAATGGTGAACCGGATTTTTAGTAACATTTATGGCCGCTTCATTGTCCACAAATATCGGAGTATCCAAGAATTGCAGACCGAAGTCGCGCATCTGCTGTTGGATCCAGAGGATCTGCGAGCAACAGCTAGAGGCTGAGACGTACTCAGCCTCACACGTGGAGAGCGCAACTGCAGTTTGCTTCTTGCACTGCCAGGTAACGAGCCGAGTTCCGAAGAACTGGCACCCAACAGTGGTGGACTTTGCGTTCTGCTTACAGCTACCAAAATCTGAATCAGCGAAACCTGATAAGGTAAAATCACCCGAGCGAGGGTACCACAAGCCGATGCTTGGGCAACCCTTCAAATACCGTAAGATGCGTTTGACGATCGTCAGGTGTGACTGCTTCGGGTTCGACTGATATCGTGCACACAGACATGTCGTGTACATGATGTCGGGACGGGAAGCTGTGAGATACATTAAAGAACCAATGATCGATCTGTATAACGTTTCATCCATCTTCACTCCCTGTTCATCCGGACAAATACCATGGTTCTGTGCGAGGGGGGTTGAAGCAGGACTGCAATCTGTCATATCAAACTTGTCTAGCACGTCCTTTACATACTTTGACTGGTGAATGAAGATTCCGTCGGGCATTTGTTCTACCTGAAGCCCGAGGAAGAACTTCATCTCCCCCATCGAACTCATTTCGAACTTCTTCTTCATTACTCTCTCAAACTCTTTACACAAATCGTCGTTGGTGGAACCAAAAATGATGTCATCAACGTAGATCTGCACGATCAGCAAGTGGCATGCTTCTTCTTTTGTGAACAAGGTGCTGTCTACTGTTCCTCTTGTGAACCCGTTGTCCAGCAAGTAGGTCGAGAGAGTCTCGTACCAGCTCTCGGGGCCTGGTGTAAACCGTATAATGCGTTATCCAGTAGGTACACCTTGTCTCTGTTTAGTGGATCAGCAAACCCCGGTGGTTGCCCCACATAAACTTCTTCTCGAATCTTGCCATACAGAAAAGCTGATTTAACATCGAGTTGATAGACTTTGAAATCTTTCCAGGATGCAAAGGCTAGGAAGATACGAATAGCTTCAAGCCTTGCGACCGGCGCGTAAACCTCTTCATAGTCTATTCCCTCCTGCTGGTTGAAGCCTTGGACCACTAGACGTGCTTTGTTCCTCACCACGACTCCTCTATCGTCACGTTTACATTTAAACACCCATTTCGTCTTTATCAACTTCTGGTTCTTTGGCAGATCAACAAGTCTCCAGACGCCCAATTTCTCAAACTGTTGCAGTTCCTCCTGCATAGCATTCACCCAACTATCCTCGGTCAATGCTTCTTTGTAAGTCCTGGGCTCTATCTGCGAAATAAAACATTTGAATGAGACTTCTTTCTGCATATCAGCAATATCTGAATAAAAACATGTAAAAGCTTGGTCTATCTGTTGTCTCGTCTTGACACCACTCTGTAGATCGCCGATAATTTGTTCTGAAGGGTGGTAAGACAGGGTCCGTGGCATCACAGTATCAGGCACCACAACTTCCGATTCCAGATTTTAAATGTCGAGATCAACGATTTGATCAACAGCCTCCTCTGATGTCTCATTTGGTTCCTCGTCAAAGGTAGGAGCGGGTTCCTCCTCTGAGTCGTCAGAAACGTCAAACGACGGAGCTGGTTCCTCTGGTTCCTCTGGTGGTATATGAACGGTTCCACTTGGTCCAACTTCATCATCGTGAGTACCCACGGTGGGCGTAGGAACATCTAGCGTTCTAGATTCCGGCTCTTGCAACTGACTTTGCTGATACAAGTACATGAGAGCAAGTTCCTCCTCACTTGGCTCGGACGGTAGATGAAACGATTCCCAGAGTTTATCGTAATCAAATAGGAATCTTTGTCCGGGAAGTTGTTGCGACGGCGTGTGCTTCTGACACTCCACATGATGGACCTGAATCAATTTCCCCAGACACGGTACAAACACCCTTTTTAACGGGCTGGCGTAACCTACGAAAAATCCTTCATTCGCTTTCGCTCCGAATTTACCATCAGCATCTATAAAAGTACACGGAGAGCCAAAAGGTTCTAAGAACTCAAGATTTGGCTTATAGCGATGCAGCAGCTCGAAACAAGTCTTTTTATATTTCTTCACTGTCAGAACTCTATTCAATGTATAGCAAGCCGCTGACACTGCTTCACTCCAGAAGAAAATCGGAATCTTTGAATCGGCCAACATAGTACATGCGGTCTCGATCAGGGTTCTATTCTTTCGTTCAGCCACGCCGTTCGGTTGTGGTGTGTACGGCGCACTGAATTCATGTAGTATCCCCTTCTCGTTGCAGAACTCGTACATTTTGTTATTCTTGAACTCCGTTCCGTTATCACTCCGAATTCTTCTGATCGGTAGCTTGTACACCGTTTCCATCTTTTTGAATAAAACCATCAAAGCATCGAATGTTTCGTCCTTCTTCTCCAAACAAACAACCCATGAAAACCTTGTATAATCATCCGTAACCACCAAACAGTAAGAATCTCCACTGATGCTTTTGACGTTGACCGGCCCGAAGAGATCCATATGCAATCTCTCGAGAGGTAACCGGATGGTGTTGAGCATCTTTGGCGGATGAGACTTCCGTACCTGTTTACCTTTCTTACACGCAACACAATCGTCAGGTAAATGAAAATTCTTAACATTTACACCTTCTACCAAATCGTTGTGCACAAGAAAATTCATTTTACGAACGTGTATATGACCCATTTTTCTGTGCCACATAATTGACTCTTTCTCAGTTGGTTTTGACTTTGTCACAAAACATTGTTTTTGAGGAGTTGTTGGTGTTGCAGCGCTCATGTCTAAAATGTAAAGATCATTAACTCTAGGTGCGCGCAACAGTACCAACTCATCAGGGACTTTAAACCCTGGATTTAAAACCAAACACTCTGTTTTTGTAAAATGTACGCTAAAGTCTTTGTCGCAAATTTGCGAAATACTTAACAAATTGTTCGTCAATTCAACAATATAATTCACTTTGTCAAAAGATATGATGCCGTTTGTGAGCATTCCCTGACCAACAATCCTGCCACCTTGGTTACCAGCAAATCCAACGTAGCTTCCATTAATTTCTTTGACATCATATAATAGTGCTAAGGATCCCGTCATATGTCGCGATGCTCCGCTGTCCATAATCCACCTTGATAGCACAGACTTGGGTAGCTCCTGCAATCAGCACACAAACACATCAATTAAACAAAGATGCCCATGACTTTTTAACTTCTGACACTGAACCAAAAACTACATTGCATTTCTCAGTTGTTTTCGGAAAGTTAAATGTGACATTTGACTCAATTTCCTTTTTATCTTGTTTTACTTTGTTATGAAGTTTGGGAAATTCCGACAAAAACTGATCAATTTCAGACTCAAACACAGCAACATCATCTTTCACAAACTGTGACTCTTTTTTCAACACACTTTCCATCTTTTTGATCTCACCAGATGGTTTAGATTCACGACCCATGACTGATTTTCAAAAGTTCTTGCTTTAGGGTAAAATTTCGGAGTCTTGGGAGACTTAGAAGACTCGCCAATCTCGAAAGTCGATTTTGGCTTATCCTCCGACTTCGACTTTTCACCCCGTTTAAGAATTCGGATCGGCGAAACCAACACTTGTTTATCTTTTGCAACGACCGGTGATTTTGGTCGAGGTTTTTGAATGATTTGTTTTGAAACATTTTTGTTTTCAACCTTAGGTTTTTCAACCTTAGGTTTCTCACCCCTTTGTTTATTAACAGCTTTTACCACAACCGATTTTTCAATCACTTTCTGACATTGTTTAGCCATATGTCCGATTTCATTGCAGCGATAGCACACACGTTTATCATACTCTACAAAAGTGGTAGTAACAGTTTCCACTTTCAGCTTTTGTGCTGCATTGAAATCGTCAACAGCTTTTTGACTAAATATATATTCTTTTTCATTTTCAGTGCTAGGACCAGCGACAAACACATCATCAATCCTATCTTTTGGCTTGACCACCTGCTTAGCCATTTTCTTCTCAAAACCAATACCTTTTTTCTTTAGCTGATTTTTCTTGTTTTGGCTTTTACCCACCCCATCTATTTTTTCTGAACTAGTGGGACGAGAAGAACCAACTGATTTTTTCAGTTTCGAAAAGAAATCATTTTTCTTGATTTCGTTAACACTCAGTTCAACCAACTTAAAAACTTTCTCAACATTCTCGAATTTGACGTTCTGAAGCGGAAACTCAATGTCAGAATAAAGTTTGTCAGTTCCAATCATAGTGTAAACCACCATGATTGGATCATCATTCGCACTTTTATCCGTTTTTGACAAGTAACCATCCAAGAAATTCCCATCCTCCTCAGAATCACAGACAGACTTCACCGAGTTAGCCTTCTCAGAATTTTCACTTTCATCATCCAACACCTGATCAATGACAGTTTTGATAACCTGGATTCGTTATCAGTGTCAGATGCAGTGAAAGTGATGTCAATATTATCTGGCAAATCACTTTCAATAGTTTTCAATTTAAGCTTTAATGCAGCTTCCACCCCATCTGGATACTTCTGTGTGTAGTGATTCCACATTGGGGGTGGAACGCTGTTGAAGGCTGGTGAAGCGTGTGGCTGTTGAGGTACAATTTGTTCTAACACATAAGATGAGGCCACGTAACTTATCAATTTTGATCAATTCGGTCATTTTCAATTTTAACCAACTCAAGTTCTTTTCTTAAAGATGCGATCGTGTCAAGATGAAAATTAACTTCTCTTTGTTTATCAAACAATGTGGATTGAGCCAACTTTGTTGCTTTATCATTTTCAAGACTCTCTTTTTGGATCATTTTTATTGACCTAGACAATGTGTCGTATGCCTCTTTTACTTGCTCTAAGTCAAACTTCACCAAATCTGCATGGTTGTGAACAACTTAGACACGGTGTATCGGGGATTGAAACCTTTTCAACTATAATCTCATCCTCACAAACAATTTTACCAACAAGATTTGACTCCGACTCAGACGACTTGACCACGTTGACCTCTATGACTCCAGTTTCCTCTCCTAGACCTGACATCTTATCAACTGACTCCTGGAAATCTGTGTCTACCTCTTTCAACTTGCTCATCAATGCTTTATCTGCAATCTCCTTTAGAGCTTCTTCAGTCATTTCCTTCGACACATCGATCATCTCCTCGACTTCTTCTTTCTCTGCTTCAAAATCTCGGACATGTTCCGGTTCTTGGATCTTCAAAATAATCTGCAAAAGAATAAAAAACGTTAGAAGGTAGAATTGATTTCATAGTATAGACAAATTCCTCCTGTCGTGATTGAAAATTGAGAACTTCTGTCACAGATTCCTCAGCTTTTGCAGAACTATCTGTAGAAACCTTTTCAACAACCTCCGGAATCACTTGATCAACAACCTCAACAACTTCTTCAACCACCACTTCAGAAACTTCATCTACCATCTTAATAGCTACTTCCTCAACCACTTCAGAACCAAACTCAACAACACTCTCAGAAACTACTTCACCGACATTCTCAGTAACTACCTCATCGATAACCTTCGACTCTGCAACTGTCTCAGTAATCTCAACTACCTCAGCCATCATTGCTTGATCATCCTTTCCTGGAATGTACTTGTCCCAACTAAACCCAGACACAACCTTCTCATCATCTTGGTTTACGATAAGTGCCTTCTCTGGTTTGTTCTCAATCTGAGGTCTCGGAACAGCAGATTGTTGATTTGGTCGATGATATATAGCTTGTCTGTAATAATCGTTTGTAAATGGGTTCTGATGATTCTGCACTTCATGATTCAGACATTCGCGCTTGAAATGACCCCGTTCTTTGCACTTAAAACAGGTCACCTTTGACTTATCGAACCCTAATTTCTGATCAGGACCTGACAGACTGCTTCTACCCGTGATCTCCATAAAGCGTTGTGCTCTTCTAACCAGACCTGCCATACACCACTTTATATCTATGAGTTCCAGTTCTTCCGGATCGATCTGATCGTAATCCTCTTTAGTCATATCAGGATTACCGATCCTACCAGCGACCAAACCTTCATTAGCTTCTAGAACTGATGCCAGTAACGCGATGTGCTGCTTGGCTGCATTCTCGCTGATTTCATTTCCATTCTTGATGTTAACCGCAATGTTACACTGCACACCGGACACAAACGTCTGTTGATTTGACCCTGTAGAACTTTGAGGAGAATTCTGCTCTGAAACTTTGACATTTGGCTCGTAGTTGGCAAAGGGAGTCGACTGACTCGACTGATAGGCATTTGGAGCAGCAGATGAAGTGTTGTCTGCACTGAACCCGGTTTGAATCTTCGGACTCTGAACATTAGTAGCGCCGGACTATTCTTGTAATACAAAGACACATCCTGTGGCATATTCGCTGAATTCATCTTCTTGATTTTTACCAACTCCAACTCATGAGCTTCAATTTTCTCTATAAACACGCTCAAACTATAGTTCACGAAATCTGAACTATTTTTCAACATCATCAAGTACGTTCCCCATTCCTCATAGGGAAGTGCATCACATAACTTGTCTATCCACTCCTCATTCGTTTTTTCGATATTCAACCTTCTCATCTCTACCACCAGGTGACAATACCTCTCGATAAGCTGCTTTGTCGATTCACCTTTAATTCCCGTGAATATATCAAATTCTTTCTTTATCAGTGCTTTCTTACTCTTGATCATCGACGCACTGCCTTTGAATTTCTGTTCCAAAGCTTGCCATATCGACTGTGCACTATCATCGTGCTGTAGCAGAACTAGAATATCCTCTTTTATCGCTTGCTGTAGGATGCTAACCATCTTCTTTTCTGCTTTGAACTCGACCTGTTCTGCATCTGTAAGACTGGCAATGGTCTTCAACATATTCAACCCATCTACCGGAGGAACATACTTCCTTTCGATTTTTATCCAGCACTCTAGATGGTTGGCCTGCACCCAGTTTTTGAATCTCCCGGACCATCCTGAATATTCATCCAAACTCATCAATTTAGGAGGTTTCTGCATCGTTCCAAGCTCGTTTTCCAGATTTACATTCTGCATGATGCTAGCAGGACTCTGAGTAACTCCACCACTACCCGCAAACATGTTGTAAAAATCTTGGCTTTCCATTTTTAGTCGCAACAAAGAAATTTTCAAATAACAGTTGATAACCACAAAAGCGAACTAGACAGAACCCTTTGAGCGAACCACCCAAAGAACTTTGGAGCGAACCAGAAATCACCCTAAGAGCTAACCAGAAATAAGCACTTCCAGCGGACCAGGCAACTGTCTTTTGAGCGGACCAGACAATGAACTTTTGAGCGAACCAGGCAACTGTCTTTCGAGCAGACCAGTATAATACCCAATAAGCGATCCTGAAAATTGTCGTTCAAGCGAACCGGACGAGCGAACCACCAAGAAAAACAGACATTTTCGAGCGAACCAGAAAGAAAACTAGGAGCGAACCAGCTTAAACTGTACGTTGGAGCGGACCAAAAAAGCGAACCAAGAACATGACGAATACGCGAACCTATTTCACGAGGGTTTTTATGTCACTTTTAGGCCGTATTTTGATCTGAATCTTTCGAGGGTTTGTTATTAGTGTATTTTACACCTGTTGTCCAAATTTCAGTCCATTTCCACCGTTCAAACAGTCCAAATCTACAAAAGTCCGTGTAAAAAGCTTCGTATCTAGCAAACTAACTCAAACAAAGCTCTGATACCAATTGTAGGATCAGTTTTGACCTCTCGAGTGAGTCAATCAGAGCTAGTGCTTACTGAAAATGTGGCGGAAACACATTTTCAGCATGATACAAAGAAAAACCGTAAAAGAATGGAGTAGAAACAGAGAGTTCACACTTAAAATACTTTTTCTTCACTTGATAACGCTTGCCGTATGGACAGCAGTTCGACGTGGGATCTCAGACAACGTTACAAATGAAGAACACAACAGGGGTATATATAGACCCACTGGTCCGCTCATATGACATATCCACAAAAGCGGACCTGACAACTAAATTGGTTCGGTTTTGTGGACAAGTGCCACAAAAGCGGACCTACAACATAAAAGTCATAAAATTACATTTAAACCCCCTGTACTAACACAAAATGACCTATCTGGACCCTATACATTAATTATGCATCAACAGTTATTACCGCCGTTTCATTGAAAACTTCTCCAAGATTGCGGTTCCTCTCACTGCTTTAACTCAGAAAGGCAAACCTTTTGAGTGGGGACCTAAACAGGAAGAAGCTTTCCAGACCTTGAAACAGAAGCTTTGCGATGCACCTATTCTATCTTTACCCGAGGGTAATGACGATTTTGTTGTGTACTGTGATGCATCCAACTTAGGCCTTGGCTGTGTTCTTATGCAAAGAAACAAAGTTATAGCCTATGCATCAAGACAACTGAAAGTGCACGAGAAAAACTACACCACTCATGATCTTGAGTTAGGTGCAGTAGTCTTTGCTCTCAAAATTTGGAGACACTATCTTTACGGTACAAAGTGTGTAGTGTTTACTGACCACAAAAGTCTCCAGCATATTTTCAATCAAAAAGAACTAAACATGAGGCAACGACATTGGGTTGAGCTCCTAAAAGAGTATGATTGCGAAATTCGCTACCATCCTAGTAAGGCGAATGTCGTGGCTGACGCATTAAGTCGTAAGGAACGTGTCAAGCTTCACTGTGTTCAGGTTCGATCTGATATTCAATCCCGAATAATTCAGGCTCAACATACTTGTGTTACACAAGACTTGATGGGTAAAGAGATACCGTGTCATACTAATCCTGAGCTTGAACTGAGAGATTTTGGGATTTTCTATTACATGGGCCGTTTGTGGGTCCCAAGCATAGACAATCTTCGCACCTTGCTTATGGATGAAGCTCAAAAGTCTCGTTATTCAATTCATCCTGGTGCAGACAAAATGTATAAGGATCTTCGAACCCAGTATTGGTGGCCGGGTATGAAGAAAGACATTGCCTTATATGTTTCAAAATGCCTTACTTGTCTTAAGGTTAAGGCAGAACATCAACATCCCTCTGGATTATTGGAGCAACCAGAGATTCCGGTTTGGAAATGGGAAAACATTTCTATGGATCTCATTACCAAGTTACCGCGCACTAAAAAAGGTCATGACGCCATTTGGGTTGTTGTTGATCGTCTAACAAAGTCAGCACATTTCTTGCCGATCCGTGAGGATCTATCTTCTGACAAGTTGGCCAAAATCTATGTTGATGAGATTGTATCTCGACATGGTGTTCCTTTGAACATTATATCTGACAGAGATGCTCGATTCTCGTCTCGTTTTTGGAGAACCATGCAATCTGCCATGGGTACTCAACTTCATTTGAGCTCAGCGTACCATCCGCAGACAGATGGTTAATCTGAGAGAACAATCCAGACACTGGAGGATATGCTTAGAGCATGTGTGATTGACTTTGGTGGTAGTTGGGATTCGCATCTTCCATTGATCGAATTCTCCTACAACAACAGTTATCACTCTAGCATCAATATGGCTCCTTTCGAAGCTTTATACGGTCGAAAATGTCGTTCACCGGTCTGCTGGAATGAGATAGGTGAAGCTCAGCTTACTGGACCTGAACTCATTCTAGAGACTACAGATAAGGTCAAGAAGATTCGTGAAAACCTTCAGACAGCTAGAAGCCGTCAGAAATGTTACGCGGATCGACGACGCAAGCCCTTAGAATTTCAAGTTGGTGATCACGTCCTACTCAAGGTATCCCCTTGGAAAGGCGTGATTAGATTTGGAAAGAAAGGAAAACTTGCACCTCGTTATGTTGGACCATTTAAGATCGTTGAAAGAGTCGGAAAAGTAGCCTACAGACTTGAGCTACCTCCTGAACTTGGAAATGTTCATCCAACATTCCACGTGTCCAATCTCAGAAAGTGTTTAGCTGATGAGAACCTCCACATACCCCTTGATGAAATTCGTGTTGATAACACGATGCACTTTGTTGAGAAACCTGTGGAGATAGTGGACCGTTCATTTAAACAGTTAAAGGACAAACGAATTAAATTGGTCAAAGTTCACTGGGAATCTAAACGTGGCCCAGAGTTTACTTGGGAACGTGAAGATCAGACGAAAGCAAAATATCCGCATCTATTCTCACAAGTTTCCTCTAAATAAATTTCGGGACGAAATTTCCTGAAGTAGGGGAGACTGTGACATCTGTGCCTCTGATATCATTTTACAAACTTTGAACAATATAATATTAATAAAACAGTGTGTTTTGATCCCAATGTTTGTCATTTATGTTTGGTTTTGTGCCCATGTTGATTTTTGATCGATTTTGAACTCTATATCGCTTTCTGGAAAGTTATACGCAAACTGGTGCATAAACGCAGTCAGTTTAACGCGACAAACACTACGGAACATCATCATAAACTTAACATACCTTAAATGATCTTTACATAACTGAGAAATAAGTTTTAAAGGCTTTGGTATGGCAAAAACAAGTTTATTCGCTCTCAGGGACTATTTGCGTCAACTTGCAAAAGTATGCCTTTTCGTAGGGCAACGTACAGTCCGGAACTTGATCATAAGTTAAACATACCATATATAACCTAAACATGGCTTAGAAATAATCTTTGATAGGTTCGGTGTGCGAAAACATGCTTACATGATCTTACAGGGACTAAAAGTGTCAAAAACGACGTAAGTTTGCATTTTCGCGCATATCTTACGTTCTGGACACATCTGGACATCCAAAATTTTTGTACACACTAAAATATTTTTATTTTAGTGATCGGCATGCAAAAATTCCATTCGTTTCGCAATTTGGATCGTTTTCACGCTCGTTGCGATTTCCGTCGTAATTAGCCGAACAACGCAACCGTACGACTAAACGAGCCGACATCCGAGACTTTTCTGAGCATATTTTGAGTCCCCTAAACTTTATTGACCTTGTGGAGCCTTGAAAATGGCTTAACGGGTGTCAAAAGTGCCTGAAATGGACTCGAACAAGTGCAGGGGCCAAAGCTGTCAAAAAGCAAAAGTTGCTGATCTGATGCAGGGGCCTTACGGACCGTAAGGAGTCCCTTGCGGACCGTAAGAGATGCCCAGCGACCAAAAAATTCATTTTTGCTGCTGTTTGATAATTTAGGGGCTGTTTTGGTAAATTCTTTGTGTGGTAACCAAATTATCTCTTCTCCAAGGCATGCTAGCTGTCCCTAAACACATGTATGGCTAGGATTTAATGCTTAATGACCAAGAAAAACACTTGTAATGATCCTAGTGCATTACTACAACTATAAATAGCCATCCAAACTCCTTCATTCTTTGCTCATTCCTTCTTTTCTCTCTTCACATCTGCTTTGGAGCTCTCTCTCAAGCATTTGGGACTTTGTCTTCTTTGTAGAAAAGATAGCAAGGACCCTAAGTGAGCTTCTTTCATTCTTTTTATGGCTTTTTCCTTATGTAGTGTAGAAAGTCAAACGTTTGGCCAACAGTTTGACTTTCGGTTTTGACCATCAATTGGTCAAGTCAAAGTTCAATTGAACTTTGAAACGTGATTGTAATCACGATATTTATAATCCTTCGTGATTATAACCGCTGATTACCACGTTAGCTAGTTGTAGTGTCGAGTCAAAGTTTTGGTCAAAATGCGTTTTAGCACGCATTTTGCCTTGGAACTACTTTAGGGTATCAAAACACTTTGTTTTGATACCAAATCAGTAGGTTAAACATGTTTTGACATGTTTAACTCGACACTATTAGTTTGTGCTTGTTTAGGGTCGTAAGGCAAGCGGTCTAAACAACCGCTTATACGTCCGAACCCGACCCGTTTGGTCGATCTTTAGGATCCGACCAAGCTTAGTTAATGATCATAGTTTCATAGGGAATAACCACTGAGGTTATAACCTTATGATCACCTAGGATTGGTTAGTCATATGCTTGTTAGCTTGTATGCCCATAGGAAATGACCAAAATGCCCTTTTGAAGCATAAATCCGTATATTGACTATGTGAACATAATTTTGACATGTAATCTGATTTAGTAACATATTTAGGGATAATTGGGCATGTAAGACTTGGCATAGCACATAGTTAACCATCCGAACATAGTTTTACGCTAACGACGCCTTATAGTAGCTTATGTTACCATAATGTGTCGAAACGGGTCAAAAGCACTTAGGTAGGCTTTCCAATCAGAATGTAGGGCCTATTAAATCATACCATATGAGTTCAATTACTCATTTGATTTATAGAACATCATTCTATCCTATCTCCCGATTTAGGGCCGTTTATTAACATAGTTACCTATACTAGGTGCCGGTTGATTCCGTGACCCTTGGAGCTTAAATTGGTCTTATTCTCAAGACTAATTAGCAATCCCAAGTGAGTACATAGTTCCCCTCTTTTACTGTTTTCAAATATTTTGGGGTGATACACATGTACATACATGTTACTTTTGTGTATTTCGTGCTTTTATGACACAAACATGCTACTTTCACCTAGTACATATATAGTACATGCTTTCCATTGTGTTTTGCTATGTATGTCAAGCATGCTAGCACATTGATTTGTTACACATTTGTTGCATATGTTTACTTAGCATATGGAACACATTGTTTTTACATGAACATTTCTACTAGGCATGTTTACTTAGCATTCCTAGTACATGGTTTTCACATGCTACATTGGTTATGACATTTGGTATGTTAAATCGGGACAATAATACATTCATTAACATTGATCACGCCGCTCGGACTTATGTAATGGTACCATAGGAATTGACAACTCCCGTTTCCGACTTCCTAGGTTTGTTTGGAAGTTGGGAATGACAGAATCCGACAACATAATTTAGATAAACCTTTAATTCGTTTAAGGGTTTGTCGCCACAGTCGCAAGGCTTGAATGTATGCGATTAACATTACTACATAAATGTTTGTAATCATAAAGCATTGTTTTTCTGCAAAGCATAACATTTGATTTAAACATAGGTTTATTCAAAAACATTGTTTTGTACATTTTCTATAGGGTTGAGTAACTTCTAGTTATTCACCATACATGACATTTGTTTTCACATTGACATCATCACATAGTTTAGGTAGATGATTTCCTACTTACTATGCATTTCATTTGGTTATACATTAAACATTTCACACATGACATTGTACATGGTTTACACATACACATTTTTGACATGGAACAAGACATTTTGGTTGGTTATTGATAAGTGACTTATGTAACGGGGCTATGTGTTATATGATAAAGGCATGGTGGATACGCCGCTGGTACCTCCTATATATAAGCGCTTTTATCGTATTAGACATCGTTGCGTTATATAAACCACTTGGACAAGACATGAAACATTTTATACAAAAACATGACATTGTCTTACAAATTACACATTTTTATACAAACTCATTTTCACTTGGTTATATATTTAACCATGCATTGTTCATTCATTATCATTTGATTTTCATATCGATTTTCACATGATTTTACAAACAAAAACATTTTACAAGATTCATGACATCATTTTATTTAAACACTTCTTTCAAAAACAAGTCATGAATCTGCATAAACAAAACCT
This sequence comes from Helianthus annuus, assembly GCF_002127325.2. NCBI lineage: Eukaryota > Viridiplantae > Streptophyta > Magnoliopsida > Asterales > Asteraceae > Helianthus > Helianthus annuus. Next base: position 50,325,945 of record NC_035434.2, on the reverse strand, counting down.
ATGTATCTCACAAGTATTTTTATGTTGACGTACCTATTTTTACATGTGTTTCAGGTGCTAATGCATAAGGGTGTTTGTGCTTCACTTAGGCGGACTCGGGCCTTAGTGACCTAAAAGACAGTTATTATGTAGTTTATTTGAACTCAATACAATGTAACTTTAATTTTAATAATACAAAACTTTATTTGCCATGGTTGTTGAAACAATAATTCTGTCGCTACTCACCTCCCGGCGTTTCCGCCGCGGCTTTCGTTGTTTTAACGCGGCCGGGGTGTGACAACATATTCAATCTTTTCATAATAAAAATCCCTTCCCCACATGAATACATAACTGTCATCAATTATCACAATCTATTTCGAAAGTATTTCATCAATATGTCATTCACCAAACTCGTCGAATAGCACGCGACATATATATACTATATATTTATATGAAACCCCCAATCAAGCTAACCGTTTGTTACCAATATTATGCATCCTTATCCCAAAACAATTTATGATAATTATTATAAAATATACTCTTGTTTCACAACAGAATAACATAATTAAAAGCATTTCAACTACACAATTTCTTAATTTCTATCAATAAACAATAGTAGTGCATCATATACAAATAAGATAGGTAATCGGAGATGTCATAGTTCGAATAACAAAAGAATGAAAACAATCAAGAATAATTTAACATCATCATTCTATAACAATAACTCTCATATTGACATCCAATTTATCATATTCAACTCTCAAGATTGCACTATCACTTTATTACCATTATAAATCTACAACTATTATTTAAACTAGGAGCCACCAAAGGGCTGTAAAACAAAGAGGGTAAATCGGCACTGGCAGAACATTTATACACATAATTTTACTTTATAATCAACATCACAAGAAAGCAAGCCACTGATGGCACAAGAAATTCATGTGACGAAAACCTCATATACTAACCGGAGAAAATATGGAACGGGTGAGAGTGTGTGGGCTGTCATCGCTTCCTTTCCGAACCGAGACCCGAACGGGACCGAAACCGGCTGACTACAGTTGACTTGAGTCGGACCGTAAACGAAAACCAACCTGAAATAACCACCTCTGCTGCTGTCGTGCTCGCATGGCTCCGGCGACACCATTGTAACATCATTGTCATTCACTAGCAGCCTCCGGAAAATTGACGGCACGTCGCCGCCGTCGGCGACATACCTCCGCCATTCTCTCTCTCTCAATCTATCACCTTTTCCCTCGTCGTCTTCTATCTCTTTCTTAACTGTTTCCGAAGGTGTGTGTATGTAAGAAGGAAAAAAAAGGGTTTCGGGGATGTACAGATGAGTTGGTACAAGGAAGATACAAGAAGGAGGGGGGGCTGCCTTCCTGCCGTTGCACACCACAGGGAACCATTTAGGGTTTTCTTTTGGTTTCTTTTCTCTAATGCACATACGTATATATGAAAATAAGGGGGTGGGGGCGGTTTGTGTTATATGGGCCGCGAACAGCGAGTCAAAGAAGAAAAAGTGGGCTGCTGACCGATTGCAAAGTGAAGATGGGCCTATGTGGTTGCCGTGAATTGTAAAGAGAGTAGAGGTGTGAAAGTGGCAGCCATATTAACATGTATTATTATTATTATTATTATTATTATTTTACCAACTACTAATAAGAAAACTAATAATAATAGTAATATAGTTTACATGTAACTAATGTAATACATATTAAGCAAGTTACGGTTTAAGCGTCATCAACATCAGGTTACGCGAGTTGTGTCATGGTACAAACGATTCGGATTGGTTCGACGCGATATGGATAAAATATAATATTAGTTCATCAAATCAAATAAGTATCTGACTTGATTTATAAAAGTGAAACAAATGGGTTTTACCTCAAAGTTACGGGTTGTCACATTCTCCCCATGTTACAGGAATTTCGTCCTCGAAATTTAAGCTCAGACATACGATAAATTCTTATTTATAAATTCGCTAATGACCTTATGGTCGCACAACGAATCATGTAAGACACGTAGCACATAAAATCATGTATCACGTAAAGTCACGAAATTCGCATAACATGAAAAATTCACGTAGTGTATACTCATTTCACAGAATAGGGAGTTTCACATAAGTTATATCTATTTGCTCGAAAAAAAAATACTGTGTCGTGAGTGTATGTGAACTTTTCGAGACACTTGGTTCATCTGAACTCAAACGAAATGTGTACACTCTTGTGAAAGCCGGGTGTCACATCATCCCCTAGTTGAAAGAATTTTCGTCCCGAAAATTTAAATAACGTGATTCTAAAAAAATGGTGCTGGAAGTTTGTTCTCAAACAACTGGGGATACGTGCGCATCACCTGGTCTTTTCGTTCCTGAGTAAACCCTGGGTCATGACGTGTATTCCAACGCACGTGATCTATATGTAGCTTACTATGCCTGAGGGTTATGGTCCCACCCGGTCCCTCAATGAAGTGACAAAGTTGAGTTTATTAGTTACCCATCGAAATTATACCAATACATCTAAAAGTATTTCTCCCCAATCCAGGGATGGTAGTACTCTAACCCAGAAATATAAAGTGATCCCAATCCAGGGATAATAATGATTCCCAACACTCGGGAATGTGTACTATTCTAAGAACGTGCGTGTAGTCCCAAGCTAGGGTGTCGTATGTATTTCCCAAACCGAGGAAATAGTGTGCTGTCCCAAACCATGGACACTTATTTTTAGTAAAAAGTTGTTAATCCCCTTGAGGGTGTGGGCTGTATCAAAGGTTTTGTGACGGCGACACGAACGGGCATAATATGCAAGCAATCACCAAGACATTCTTAATAACGTCTACACGTCCTGAGTGACCCATACTATGGTACGGTTGTTTCTCATAAGGTTGAGTTCCATCAGTTCTCTAAATGAGGTAGGTGTTGTTTCCAGCCGTTGTCAAAAATGGTGACACATGTTGCATCATGTCTTCAAAAGTTTGGACGGTATGTTTGGTTCGACCATTTGTTCGTGGGTGGTAAGTAGTGTTCATGCATGATCGTGAGCTGAAGGATTTGTGCATGCCTTGCCACAAATCTGACGTGGAACGTAAGACATATCTAGAGACAATGGGAGTCGGGCGCCCTGCGCCTAGCAGCTACTTCCTTCAAGTAGATGACTGCAAGTGTAGAAAACTTTTCTGTTTCCTTGATGGCAAGAAAGTGTGCGGGTTGCGTGAGACAATCAACGATCATCCAGGTGATATTGTTTCCGTTTCCGTTTCGAGTTGTGAGTAGACTAGCGACCAAATCCATGGCAGTCTGTTTTCGCTTTCTGTATAGGTGTTTCTGGTTGCTAACACTTCACCTTGACTTTTCCACAAGTCAAACATCATTCCCATACCTAGCTAGGTGGGCCTTTATGCCCGATTACCAGTACAAGGTTTATAAATCCTGATGTCTCTCATCAAAACCCAGACGACTAGAATGTCGAAGCTGGCGCGCTTGCTCAACGCGAGCTCCCTACAGTTGCCATGAAATGGGACCCACATTCGTTTCAGGAAGTAGCGTGTATCGTCCGACTGGTCAAAGGTTGCTTCTCCATGCCCCGCATGGGTTCAACTTGGAAAATTCCTCTTCCCTCAGTTCTCCAGTCTGAACAGAGCGAGTCTGATACTAGTAAGTTAGAGTCGATAGTGAGCTGTAGAGCTCGTGTACGTTCAGGTTTTGCAGTCGTATTCATCTAGAAGTTCCATCCAGCGGTGACGTTATATGCTTTAGCTTTTTCGAACGTCGGTACTTGGGAGGCCCTTGTGATCGGTCTAAATAATGCCTCTGGTACCGTCCAAGTAATGCCTCCATCTAAAATCCCAAGGCCACGATTTTCACCGCCAGTTGTGTGTCGAGTAGTTCCTCTTTGTAGCTCCATCATGTAAGTCAACATTCTCTCGTGTTGCGTTGGTGTGTAACTGGGACTCTGATTCGGACCATCATGACATACCACTATATCACCCGTACCCTCGGGTAAAAAGATGCTCAGAGCATTGCAGTGTCGGGATTCAGAAGCTGAGATGACGTCCTCCTGTACTGTCTTCCACGAACACGGCACCCTGCTGCGCTAGAGAGATTTAAGCTGCGCGACTTTCGCAAATCCTGCGATTTATTTGAGATAGCATCAAGTAAAACTAAGAAGTTGCTGTATCCACGAAGGACTTTTTGGTGTCGATCAGTTCCAATCAAGACGGATCTTAGCGGGATCCACGTGCATTTTCGCTTCGCTGATTATATATCCGAAAGATACCTCTCTAACCTAGAGATTACATTTAACGGGACCCCGAGCAGAGTGGCTCCTCTCTCAGAAGCCCTAAAATAAGACACAAATGCCACCCATGGCGTTCCATTCTCCTGGTCAGGATTCAGAATGTTGTTAACAAATGCGGTCGATTCATGTGATTCCCTGAAGCTGCTGGTGTGTTGGTTAACTCAGTGGTCATGGTGAATAACGTTGAAATGGCTGCATCACATTCGACATGTTGTTCTTAAGAGCATTCAACCTCACAGGGTACACCTATCAAGAATAACAGAAGAAGGTCGTTGTCAAACACTTGTCCCACAAGGTCGTGTCTGCATCCCAATGATCATATGAGGTTTCCGTTGTCTAGCCATCGGCCGATTCCACAACAGGTTCAAACTTTTAAGAGCATCTGGGTCAAACGGAACAGAGACGAAGCGGATTGCTACTCATACTAGCTACCCTGCCGTGAAAGTCCTGACGTTGCTCAGGCCATTTCTAAATGTCCTTCCCAGAGCATCATTTCCAGTGTTGCCGTCTTCATTACTAGGATTTCAAATACGGCCGTCGTTCCTTTGGTCGTTGATCTCTTAACTTAACTACGGCCAATCCATGATGTAGGCACCTTTGTTTCCTTACTGAAAGCTATGGTTACGAGCACCTTGTTGTCGTTGTGACTGATGACCCCAATATCGTTGCTCGAAACATGCCCTATGATTCTTCACCATCGTAGTCCATCTTTTCACATCCTGAGCCGCATTCTAAAGCGTTACTCGTTGTGCTGGCAGTCACGCATACCACACTAAGATCAATGATTACTACTTATGCCTTGATTGGTTCGTAGGTGTTGACTCGCATGAGTCGCTGACGAGGGTTAAGGATTCGATTGAATCCAATTCGCTGGTGTTCGTTGCCGGTAATCAGGGTCGTCAAAGTACTGAGGTCGGTAAAGTGCTACGCTCACCCTCCTGTTGTCACACCCCGACCACGTAAACAACAAAACGTGGCGGAAACGTCGGGGAGTGTTGTAACAGAATCATTGTTTCACAACCATGGATTAAACAAATTTCGTTTTATTGAATTAAATGAGTTACAATGTCTTAACAATAAAGAAACATAACAAAATTAACTAGTCTTGCATCTTTTAATGTTACTAAGGCCTCGTCCAATCCTATGTGAGCATGCATCAATATCATCATCAATAGTCATCAACTATAGCACCTGAAACACATGTGAAAGTACGTCAGCATAAAAATGCCGGCGAGTACATAGGTTTTATGAAAAATAGGATTCATGACTTAGATTTAAGAAAATGTTTGACCAAAAACTTGTCATAAATCCAGTTTAAGTGTTTGCTTTTATAAAACGTTTGAAAATCGATGATAGATAGGTATAGTTAAAAGAATGATGTAAGGTTAAGTGAATAACCAAGTAAAAAAAAGAGTTTGTATAAAACAAACTGTTTTGTAAAACAATGTCTTGTGAAAAATATGTTATTTGTGTAAAAATGTATAAGTCCAAATGAATGATTTAAATAACGCTACGCCATGTAATATAATACAAGCACTTATATATAGGAAGTACCAGCGGCGTATCCACCATGCTTGTATCACATTACACATGCCTCGTTACTCAAATCACTTACCCACATAAACCATCAATGTAAATTGCCCATGTCTAAACCGTTGTCAAATGTCAATCAAGTAATGTGTAAACAAAATGTCGTGTATGGTAAGTGAAATATGTAATAACCAAACCATAGGTAAGAATGCACAAACAATGTACTAAGTATGCGACGGATGGACATACATAGCATGATACCAAGTATAAGATGTCTTTGTAAAACGATGTACTAAGTATGCACACAATGGGCATACATAGCATGTGATGTAAAATGTACTAAGTATGATGAACATACATAGCATGGAATGTTATGTAAAACGATGTACTAAGTATGCACACAATGGGCATACATAGCATGTGATGTAAAATGTACTAAGTATGATGAACATACATAGCATGGAATGTTATGTAAAACGATGTACTAAGTATGCACACAATGGGCATACATAGCTAAAACATAATGAAATCATGTACTACTAGCGTACTAATGAACATAGCATGTATATGATATGAAATCATGAAAAGCATGAAAGTAACAAGTAGGCACATGTGTTTCACCCCAAAATGTTTGGAAAACAGTAAAAGAGGGGACTATGTACTCACTTGAGATTGCTTAGAAGTCCTAGGATAACCACCAAGCAATGCTAGAAGATCACGGAATCAAACGGCACCTATATAGGTATCTACATTAATAAACGGACCTATCGGAGGATCGGGTAGTACGAGGGTTCGTAAACCAAATAAGTATGGGAACTTATGTAATATGGTTTAACAAAGCCTACATACTAAAACGAAACCTATCCTAAGTGCTTTTGACCCATTACGACCCGTTTAGGTAGCTTATGCCACTTTAACGCGTCGTTTGCGTAAAACGCATTCGGAAAGCCTAACTAGTCCTATGACAAGTATTATATGCCTTATCATGTCTAATATTGTTGCTAAATCAGCTTATATGTCAAAAGTTACGTTACATAGGCTTAAAATGAATTTTAGCGCAAAAAGGGCATTTTGGTAATTTACCTAAGGCATAAGAACTACTTATCATACAACTACTTTAATGACGTGACCATAAGGTATAACCTCGGAAGGCTATTCCCTATACAACTATGGTCACCTAAAGCGTTTGGTCGGATCCTAATGATCGACCAAATGGGTCGGGTTCGAAAGTATAAGCGATTGATTAGATCGCTTACCTTTACGACCCTAAACAAGCACAAATCTAAAAGCGACGAGCTAAACATGCTAGAACATGTTTAGTAAAGTTAGAAAACAGGTTTGGTATTAAAACAAACGGTTTTAATACCCTAGAGTAGTTTGGTTACAAAATATGCGAGAAAACGTATTTTGGCCAAAACTACGACTCGTCACTGAGCCTAGATAACGTGGTAATCAGTGGGTATAGTCACTAGGGACTATAACCATCGTGATTACGCTCACGTTATGAAGTTCAAACGAACTTCACATTGACCATAAACTGGTTAATGCAGAAAGTCAAACACAGTTTGAGTTTAACGCTAAAACGAATGAAAAACGCGAAAGAATACTTACAGAAGGTCCACGCAAGTTTGAATTCCCAAGTATTCTTAGGTATGAGGTGTTAAACACCTCAACTTAGAGAAATCTCAGGAAATTCAAGTGGGTTTTGCAAATGGGGGTGAGGGGTATTTATAGGATTCGGTGAACCGTTAAGATCGTTCCTCGCAAAGCGTGATCAAATCTCAGCCGTACACCTTTAGCCCATTGATTTATAAAACCATGGGAGTCCCAAAACAGCCCATAGATTGTTTAAAAACCATTTGCAAGTGGTTTTGGAGTGTATAACAGCTGGAAACAGGCTGTTAACAACTTTTTGCGTATCTGGGGAGGCCATGCGGCCCGCATCAGGATACACACAAACTCAGGCGGGCCGCCTGGGCTTGTCTGATCAGCACAAACTTTCAGAAATGACAGTTTTAGCCCCTGCATGCTTTTAAGTCCATTTTCGACACATTTAAGGCCCGTTAAGCCAACCTTAAGGCCCTAAAATGATGCCTAAGTATGAGGGACATGAAACATGCTAAAAAATATGCCGGATGTCGGTTCGTTTGGTCGTACGATCGCGATGTTCGCTTAATTACGACGGAATGCGCATAAGTGCGAAAGACGATCCAAATTGCTCGACGAATGGATTTTTCTTATGCCAAACACTAAAATAAAATATTTTAATGCTTACATAAATTTTTGGATGTCCGGATGTATTCAGAACGTAAGTTATGCGCGAAAATGCAAACTTATGCACTTTTTGACGCTTTTAGTCCCTGAATGAGCATAAAGTTTATTTTTGCGCACCAAACACCTCAAAGCCTATTTCTAAGCTATGTAAAGGATATTTAGGGCATATTTAACTTATGATCAAGTTCCGGAAGGTCTGTTACAGTACAAATTGACATACTTTTGCAGTTTGTCGAATTTAGTCTCTGTAAGCGAATAAAGTTGATTTCGGCATACCAAACCATCCAAAACTTATTTCTAAGTTATGTAAGGGCTATCTAAGGTATGTTAAGCCTATTCCACTGTTCCGGAGTGTTTGTTGCATTTAACTGGTTATATTTACGCATCAGATCGCGTATAACCTTCCAGAAAGCGATTTAAAGCCTGAAATCGAACAAGAATCAATATGTGCAAACGATACACATATTTATACAAATCCCAAGTATGAGATACAATATTTCATTAGCTTGGTATTTGTGTGATGGTGGTGGTGACACAGGTGTCACACCTGTCCATCGATGTTGTAAGTGATTCAAGTAATACTCAGTATGTTGCGGGAGCGTTGCAGAAGTGATCGCACTTCAGAATCTGAGGCATCAATACGTTAAGCTCTAGTATGCGAAGAAAGGTGAGAAAGATATCGATCAATCATTTGACGCTGCGACGTCCAGCACGTGGACGTTCGTATAAGCACCTAACATTCTACACGGTTCGCTAGGTGTTCAGATGGGTGTTCAGGTAACACTCGATATCATCGAGTTTCGAAAGGATCCAAAGATAACTGAAAAGTTCACGTTTGAGTTTGAGTAGGGGACAATTACTACTATGGCCCCTATAGGTTCGTTGGTTTCACATTGATCAAATAGCGAGACGGAACCCCTTTTTCACTTGTTAAGCATCACTGGGACTCGCATGCACCCCACATTATTATTATGTGTGCACCCACAATAATATTGTGATTTGCATGCTCATCTCAGCTCCTCTTAACTCATGTAAAATGGTTCCTCAAACTCGAGTAGCAAACAAAGAGTATCACGAAGCGTAAGTCATGAAGGTTTAGGGATTTACCACACTATCAGTCACATCACACGCGCAAGTGTACATGAATTCATATCGTTGTGCTAAACGTGCAATCACATGCAATATCGTATGTAGGTGTTCACTAGTTATGTAGTACAATGAGTATAAGGTAGGCGAACCTTGCAGTCTGGAGCTGAGTGTCATGGTCGTATTTCCGTTTTCAGAACTTTCCGATTATAGTCTGGTTTTACAAAGACGTTTTCCCCTTTCTAAAACCAAGTTCACAATAACCAATGGCTCTGATACCAATCTGTCACACCCTCAAAATCCACAGGCGGAGTACCACCGCTTGGAGGCGTGACTGACCAAGATCTTAGCCACCAATCACATTGAACTCATGAGTATGTTTAAATAAAACTTTCATTTATTAACAAAAGGTGTTACAATGTTACAGCAGATATCCCAGTTTACAGCGGAAGCATATTTAACTCGTTAAGTGTTTATAAACCACATGTAGAAGCTTTTTTTTGTCTTGCGATGTGTTTCCTTGTAACTCGACCCATGACCACTCCAGCTTCTCAGACAGCAAGTTCCATTGATACGCACCTAAAGGCCTGCAAGGCATGTAACAACGAGTCAACAACAAATTTGAGCGAGTTCACAGCTGGTTGTTTGGTTATAGTATTCGTTTCGTAAATCATATGTTCGTTTTGTTAACCATATATCGTATTAATTCGTATCACAGTCTCCCAGACATGTGTGCGAAGATTAATGGGGGCTTCCCATGTGTTACCAGACCGTGTGTATTGACTGCTACGAAAATGTAAGTGGTGCCCTAAGTCAATGTCTATCAGCATTAACCCTTTGCCCATAGTCCATGTTGGGATTGAACCCTACCAGAGGAACAGATAATGAAAGCCAAAGCCGGATCACAACAGTGGATTCAGAATAAGCAGCTGTTTACACTTGGTTTTCCCCTTGACAGTGGTAATCTAACAGCTGATAGATCTTAAGTACTGCTCACTATAACAACTGATGAACCAAACACTGATGAAACTCTAAAGACTGCTGAAGACAAACACTGTTGCTCTATCTACTGTCGTCTCCTAAGTACTGCTGAAGACACAAGCACTGCCCATTCAAAAGACTGATAACCTTTGAAGAAAGTACTGTTGCTCAACATCAGTGCTCAGGCTACAACAGTGGAACGTGAAGCAGTAGTTATCTCTTGTTTTGTATTGTACTTATAATCAGTCGTTAAACATCAGTAGTTTGTATAGAACAGTGTTTATAGTTTGTTAGGTTGTTAAATGTAACTATCATGGTGACGTCAGCTGAGATGCTTCAGTTGTTTGGTTTGCCTATAAATGGAATAGTACCCTGTATTGTTACAATTGATTGACTGAGTGGATTCTTCTTCTCCAGTCCAATCCTTTCATCTTGTACAACCAACCTTAGGTATCAGGCTGAGGGGGAGCTTAGTATTGTAAGCATGCTTGTAATCATTTGCTTTATAATTCAATCATTCGACTTAATGTGAAGTAATTGTTTATCATACTATTCTCTTCTTTGGATTGTGTTTACAAAGTTTGTATTCATTTCCGCTGCACTTTTCACTGTTTCATATTCTCTGAATGTTCAATTTATACAAACAAACACAATCATGAGAGCCTCAGATCCTAACAATTGGTATCAGAGCTCGGACAGTCAAATTCGATCTAACAATCAATTTGACATGACAGTTCAGCTCAAAATTTATTGATGCTAAGTTTGATTGTATTTAGTTGAAAAACAGAGCAACGAGAAATCATATTCAAAATGATGGATCAGATACTCTGTAAAACAACCAAGATGTCATAACATCCACAAATTTCAAACAACAAGTGATGTCATACACAAATCACCCATAATTTTCAGATCTGAAGACATATCTGGTAACTATGGTATGATAATCTTCAGTCAAAATTGATTTTAACTGTTGTTATGAAATTTGTGATGATTTCATCATATTTTATACCAAAGTATGAACCTCAGCTTAACGAAACCTATGTTCATATAAACATTAGTGTTTTGTTAACATAGAAAGAGGGAAATAAAACTTTAGTCATGAAATCTTATGTGATAAAAAGAAGGTTGAGAATCCTCAAAAGGACCAAATCAACCCTGTCAAAACACATTAAGAAAAACTGGGGTCTAAACAGTCCAAATCATACGTAACGTGAGAATTGGTAATAAAACATGTACAAATGTGGCCAGTTCTCTCAAAACATTGCTGAAAATGATTTCGGATTGAGGATTCTTTCATAAAAAAAAAACCCCTCCCAGTAAGTATTTTATTACTTATGAATGGGAAGGGTAAAAAGGGAAGAAGAAAATGAACAAAGCTCAAAACTGTGCTTATCTCAAAACTTTTGAAGCCAAAAGAAAAAGAGTATAAACATAAAACACTTATGAGTCCAAAGTTGGGTAAACAATGGTCATCATGCAACTGTGTGCATTCATCAATACAGGAATTGTCCAGGTAACAATGGCATCTCCAGTGATTGACCTTAAAAGAAGAATTTACAATCAATTGACAAGAAAATGATCCTGAACAGTGGTCAAAATAACTTGAGAATGATATGATCATGAGCTTATTTGGAAAGTTATCAGATCCTTTTGATGTTATTTCAATTTTTACAAAAGTTTTTCTCAGAATAAAACTAGATATATTATTTTTTTATAATATATTTTGTACTTTTACTCATTTTTGATAGTAAAAAGTTCATATTTGGTAAGGATGTAATTTCCTTATTTTTGTGTGAAATTACTATTCCTAAAACTGATCAAAAGGAAATGGTACACATGTCAAGGTCATGTCAAGCTCAAGTTAGTTTATCACAAATCAAAAATTGATTGCAAATTGATTTTGAACTACTGAGATACTCATGTTCTAGTTCAAATAATTAGACACAAAATGAGTAGCCTTAGTAGAAAAGTCTTCATCATCTGGGATGCTAAACCACTGTCAGGAATAATGAACATGTGGCAAAACCTTGAACAAAGATTTCTGAGATAACTGCTGGCAATTTAAACTTGATAATCTACATCTAAAATGTATTTTGTTAAGCATAGCATTTCTAGAGCTTAACAGATGTTGGACATGATATTGTGTTTACACAAGACAAAATCAATTCCTACATCTGAACAAGCAGATGCTAACATTATTTGTCAAAAGTTAAAACACTGCTGCACTAACAGTTGTTTGTACTAATGGTCTTCATTTTATTTTCTACCACTGTTTTTCCTTAACTGCTGCCGTGTTTTCAAACATCTGCTTTCTAAAGTCTGGCCACTGCTGAAAGTCAACCCCTGCTCTTTCATTTTCTTGATAAGCATTGTTGTACAAAATCAGTGTTCTATCCACTGATATGCTATCCACTGATGTAGTAAAAGCATCCGCTGATGGTAAAAATCACCCACCGCTCCATTTATTACCGTTGTAACCACTGATGTTTGTTTCATCAGTGGCTCCCAAAACAACTGTCCTCCATTATTTACTTTTCCATCAGGGGCTGGCACGTGGTCAGTTTTTAGTCGTCAGATCGTTATAACTGCTGCCACATCAGCATTCACTTTTTCCCTAAAATAAAACCCTGATTAAACCCAAACAGGGGCTCACACTGTCGAATTGAATTCCAAAAAATTCTCTTCTCAAAGCAGTTTCCCACTCTTCTTCACAAAAACTTTCTTCGATCTTCTTCATCAAAAAATGACGAAATCAAAATCGAAGTCAAAATCAAAATCATCTTCTTCCTCCGCTCCCACTGACGCCACTCAAATGGCCACTGAAACCACAGAAATTCGTTACAAATCCCCTCACAACTATGTGGGCATACTCACAAAACCCACAATCAACAACTCCTTCGACTCCATCATCGACATCTTGTCTGCATCAAAGTATAAAACTTTGATAACAGCAGACGCTCCCATTTATCTACAAACCTAGAGAGAGTTCTGGAACAAGGCTACCCTTGAAAAACAAGGAGAAACTGTCACAGCCATCAACTCCTCGATACAGGGTAAAAAGATCCAAATCACTCCACAATCCATTTCAGAAGTCTTCAAACTCGATGATTTGAAAGGTAAAACCTCATTTTCTAAAGCCGAGTTGAAAAAGGATTTCATGAATAGGGGCTATGCAGAGCAACCAAAAAGGGATACCTTACAAAAAGGCTATTTCCCTTCTGCACCCAGATTTTTGTTTCACACTCTATTGATGTGTGTTTCTAATAAAACAACGTCTTTTAATGAAATACCATCAAAAATTCAATGCCTGGGGTATGCAATTTTAAACAATGAAAATTTTAATTATTTCCAGGAAATATTTGATGATTTGGTGAAAAACGTTGATAGTAAAGCATTTCTGCTCTTTCCAAGATTTTTAAGCTACTATTTTGAACAAAAATTTGAAAAGGAAGATGCAGAATTGCCCAAACAAGGTGCTTATTTTAAAATAAACTGTTTAACACCTGAAACATTCTCTAGAATGTTGGCACCAATAAAAACAAAAGCAGAGGTGCCTGAGCAGAATTTAGCAGATGAAACTGCTCCTCAGGTATCGGCTGCAGAGCCCACTGCTCCAGGTGATCAAAGCAGCACACCCACTGTTTTGAAACCCACACCTGCCACCACCAAAAAGACCAAAAAGAAAACATCCAGAAAGCCCCCCAAACCCAAAACAAAGGCACCTCTGGAAGATGAGATCCCAGAGCAAATGCCCGTGACAACACAAAAGTCACCAATAACCACTGCTGTTACTTCCTCACAGCAGTTGGAAGAAAGATCTCCACCCTTACCTCAAACTCCTCCTGCATCCTCCCAAAAGGATCAGGTTGTAAACACAGGGACCCCACAATATGAAGCTCTGGACCCACTCGGATCCATCTTCCACAGTCCTGATCCTAAGGACATGTCTCTTTCAACTCCTTTACCCTTACCCCCCCACATTACCACCATCCATTATACCTTTGTTGCATGCAGTTGATGTTACACAGACACAAACCAGTTCCTCACAATCAATTATCACTGAGAATATACTCCCACAGGTGACTGGGTCTGATGCTGATATCTCTGCTATCCCAGCAACAACTGAGGAGGTTACACTGCAGGAGTTACAAGTAATTCCTGTCAGTAGTTCAAGTGGAACAGCAACTACAAATGTTGGATCAACAGGACTGCATTTGGACAGTTGTTTCATTAGTAAGACTCCCTTGAAGGCAATTTCTTCAATAGCACCAATGAGAACCACCAGTGAGCTTGTCTTAACCACTGGCAACATCAAAAGGTTATCAAGTGCGGAAGAAAGAAGTCCCCAGTACCAAGAACAAGGGGCATCAATGAATGACTTTTGGGATTCAGTCCCTAAGTCACACATTGGTAAAACCACTGCTGGTGGGGATTCAGATGATCCCATTAACTTGGGTGATGATTCAAAATATCTGGAATTGACGGGCAGGGTTGAAAACCTGGAAACCTCAGTTGCTGAAATAAAGGATATGGTGCAGCAGCTATTAAAAGCTCAGAAAGCCCAATCCACTACTGCTCCAGCTCAAGCACCTGCACAACAGGCACCTGCTGCAAATGAGTTATGGAACATGTTCCAACCACTGCCGGAAAGACAAAAGCAGATGGCTGATCAGCAGCATGCTATGCATGTACAAAAGCTAACAAACATGGTGGAGTCAAGATTTAAAGATACACAGGCAGATATTAAAGCTATCAAGGCTCATATCCAAAGTGCCTCTGGAAAAGTTCTTTCCAATATCCTCTTCATGAATGAACCCTTCCCAGATAATGCCAAAAAACGGGGAGAAAATCAAGTGGAAAAAGAAAGGAATTGAGCCAGAAAGTAGCCAAACCAAAGCTACTGTATCAACACACACCACATCACCACACACCACCATAACCACTGCTCCACCATCTTCTGTGATCACAACACCAACAACAACTTCACCATCAAAAACAGCCACCCCATCATCACCTCCTGCCAAAAAGCAAAAGACAACAGATGTTACAACATCTGCTGTAATGACAACAGTGGTTGAAACACCAGATGTTCCAACTACTGTTAGTCAGTCACTCATCACCACTCAAAACACTGCCATCACAACCCCTGCTTAAAAGCAGAAGACATCTGCTGATACATCAGTAGTTGTAATGACAACAGCGGTTGAAACACCAGTTGTTTGAACAGCTGTTAGTCACTCATCTACCACTGCTCTCACCATTCCTACGTCACAAGCAAAATCCATTTCATCCACAAAGCTTTACAAAAAAAATTGAAACAACTCAAGCCACTGATGAAAAATATGATCCTGTTGCTGCAAAATATCCACTGGAACTAGATGCTGTAAAAAATGAGATGAAACAATTTTACACCGAGGATGATCCTTCAAAAAGAAGATTTCCTTCTCTCATAGGCTTCATAGTTCCAGAAGACATGGATGAATATCTCGAAATGAAAGCAAGGCAAGCAAAGATTCGAGCTAAACTCGAATGCAAAGATCAAGGTGATGAAGCCATTTCTGAGAAATTGGAACTCTTACTTACAAAAGTCAAGCTGATGAAAGATTATGCACAAGTTCTGAGCAAAGAAAAGACAGATCAAAGAAAGGAGATGAGAAAAGAATTTATTGCATATATCATGAAAGAAAAATTTTACCCAGCTGAAGAAAACCAATTTGAAGAATGGCCAATAGTTGCTCTGAAGCATGAAGCAAACATGATTGAAAGGATTAAAGGTGATCCAAGTAAGAAGAAGACAGCTCCAAATTGGAACAAATATAAAAAGCTAATTGCTGATCTTACTTCTGAATATAAAAACAAGAAACAGGAGTTGGTGGATGCAAAAATGGATACTGCTGATGCCATAGCAAAATGGTCAAAACAGCATACTGATGAAGCTTATGAAAGGCTGAAGAAAAGAAGGATAACTGTCTCAGACACTTCAAAAAGGCCTGACTACAAAAAGCTTGAACAACAGATTGAAAACCTCCAAAAACTATTCAAATCAGCAGGTAATCCTATTCTTGTGTCAAACCAAGAAGAAGGAAAACAACTGTCTGAAGAAGACGTAAAGAAAAGGGAAGCTGAGTACTTCAATGAAACCATCATGAAAATGGGTCTAAAAGAAGAGAACTCAACAAAGCTTCAGAACCTTTTTAAGAAGGTATTAACTAAACCTGCATCACCAAACACTTCAACAGGCATGACAAACATTGAGAGGCAAGAGCTAATTGAAAAAGAGACTGCAGAAGACATAGCTGCAGCAAACAATGTCATTGAAATGGCCTTCAAAAGAATGTCTGAAAGTCTGCAAGTGTTCTCAAGGCCAACATCTCCAAACTCATCAAAAAATAAATCTCTCCCAAGAAACCCATTAGGATTAAAAATACTAAAGTGGACATCTGATCAAAAGACCCACGTATTGACCTTGGTCAGATCCAATGGTGAAGTGAAGTACATATCAAGGAAAGAAGCACTAGGCCTTAGTGTTGAAGATTTGCAGGATCTCCTTGAACTTACACTGTGTAGGGATAAAGATGACACAAGTTCCAAGGATTTTGAAGAAGAATTTAAAAGACAAGCTAAGGAACTTCTGATGAGGAATAAAGGTCCAGAATAATGAAGGGTTTTGGCATTATCTATTCCAGGGGGGAGATTGTTGGGATTGAACCATAACAGAGGAACAGATAATGAAAGCCAAAACCGGATCACAACAGTGGATTCAGAATAAGCAGTTGTTTACACTTGGTTTTCCCCTTAACAGTGGTAATCTAACAGCTGATAGATCTTAAGTACTGCTCACTATAACAACTGATGAACCAAACCCTGATGAAACTCTAAAGACTGCTGAAGACAAACACTGTTGCTCTATCTACTGTCGTCTCCTAAGTACTGCTGAAGACACAAGCACTGCCCATTCAAAAGACTGATCACCTGTGAAGAAAGTACTGTTGCTCAACATCAGTGCTCAGGCTACAACAGTGGAACGTGAAGCAGTAGTTATCTCTTGTTTGGTATTGTACTTATAATCAGTCGTTAAACATCAGTAGTTTGTATAGAACAGTGTTTATAGTTTGTTAGGTTGTTAGATGTCACTATCATGGTGACGTCAGCTGAGATGCTTCAGTGGTTTGGTTTGCCTATAAATGGAACAGTACCCTGTACTGTTACATTTGATTGACTGAGTGGATTCTTCTTCTCTAGTCCAATCCTTTCATCTTGTACAACCAACCTTGGGGTATCAGGCTGAGGCGGAGCTTAGTATTGTAAGCATGCTTGTAATCATTTGCTATATAATTCAATCATTCGACTTAATGTGAAGCAATTGTTTATCATACTATTCTCTTCTTTGGATTGTGTTTACAAAGTTTGTATTCATTTCCGCTGCACTTTTCAATGTTTCATATTCTCTGAATGTTCAATTTATACAAACAAACACAATCATGAGAGCCTCAGATCCTAACAGTCCATTAGTACACGCCCGTTCGAACGACACGGTGTGAGGTTTGTTAAACCTAGTAGCGCTATTAACTAATTACCCGTTCGCCATAGGCCTCGGTGATTAAGTCGATATAAATGTGGGACTTCATGATAGAGGATTGGTCCAGTGTGTATTCTTGGCATCCTACCCACGGAGGACGGTCGTAATTACCGTTTAGTTCATTTACCCATTCTCAACCCTTGGGAATCCCATGCCTTGGAAAAAGTGTGAACTCACCTTTGCTTTGCTTGGTAGATAAAGCATTTGTCCTAAGTTGGTCAACCATATCCTATTATGCTTATCATTTATTAGGACGGTAAACAAGTAATCACGTATAAGCTACACGTATCTAACATGTATTCTTCATGTAGTGTACAAGTAACAGTTATCGCATGTAATACTAACATGTTCACATGATCACAATTTTTCATCACAAATATTTCAAATGTGTAGTTAGACGAATAAGACATGGGCCCACTAATTAAGCCCGACATAACAATGAATACCCGAAAATCAAATTGAAATCTTATATAACAAACTCTTTAAATTTCCTGGATTTAGATTATAACTAACGTATACTAACCTGTGATCACATATTCAATCTTTTGATAATAAAAATCCCTTCCCCACATGAATACATAACTGTCATCAATCATCACAATCTATTTCGAAAGTATTTCATCAATATGTCATTCACCAAACAACTCAAATAGCACGCGACATATATATACTATATATTTATCTGAAACCCCCAATCAAGCTAACCGTTTGTTACCAATATTATGCATCCTTATCCCAAAACAATTTATGATAATTATTCTAAAATATACTCTTGTTTCACAACAGAATAACATAATTAAAAGCATTCCAACTACACAACTTCTTAATTTCTATCAATAAACAATAGTAGTGCATCAGATATAAATAAGATAGGTAATCGGAGATGTCATAATTCGAATAACAAAAGAACGAAAACAATCAAGAATAATTTAACATCATCATTCTATAACAATAACTCTCAGATTGACATCCAATTTATCATATTCAACTCTCAAGATTTGTTAGTGCAGAATGTCTATCGCCTTCGTCAATCGGAACCGTAGCTGAAATAGAAGTAAAATAGGCTTTATATTGTAATTTGTAAACAATAGGCAAGGTTGCATTATTGTAAATAAGGGGAAATCCCTTATAATCTTGTGCCTATAAATAGGAGCCTTAGGGTTTAGATTTAGAACTTTTGCCACATTAGAGCTTGGAGAGCTAGGTGCTTAGAGAGAGAAACTAGAGAGAAAGTGGCAAAACGTGATTCACGGAGCTTGTATTCATCACATCATAAATAGAATCACCGATTAGTGTACGTTATTGTGTGTTCGGTCACGCACGTTCACGGATTCCGCACGTCGAACGTTCGTTACGCAATCGTAAGGTGTCGAAACCGATCCTACAAGTGGTATCAGAGCTCAGGACGAGGAGTTCATACTACTACAGCTTGATTCTACCGAATTCTCTGATTTATACTCTCTTTCTTTCATACTTTTTCGATTTGAAGTGGTTCCTGCGGTTGAAATTGTCTGATTTTTGAGTATTACGTGCGGTACATACAATTAACAAACCCTAGAAAGTTTTAGGTTAAAACTCGGCTTAAAAATGGTTAAAATTGGGTAAATTGTGAGATCCGCTTTTACGGACATCGATAGGTCCGCTCGAAATTACATGCTAGGTTCGCTTGTAAAGTAGTAGGTCCGCTTGAAAAATCCTGTTAGATTCGCTTTTTCTAACAACACAGGTTCGCTTATTCGGTTAGAAAACAGGTTCGCTCGTAAGATCAGGAGATTCGCTGTAGGGTTTGTTTTTGTGCTGGTTCGTTTATTTGTCAACAATCAGGTTCGCTCATAGTGTTATATACAGTATAGATCCGCTCTTAAGTCAGCTTATTGGTCCGCTTATTTGAATACTTGTGTGATTCGCTCATATTGTTCAACAGTGGGTTCACTTGTGTGTCATCGTCTTCACGTGGTTTTTGAACATTATAAAGTCACCGACCCACTAACTAGAGAGGCCCAATCATGATTGAGTTCTTAAAGTTGTCAGCTTTTAAGTTGGATGTTATCGGTTGTTAAGTTGTTGTCGGTTTAGAGGTTTAGAAATAAATTTGATATATGTGATTGCGGCCCAATCAGGAGAATCTGCATTTAACAAATTTTTTTGTCGGCTGGTTGTTTTTGTCTGCACGTGAAGTCACTAAACAAGAGGCCCAATCATCGTTTGAGATCAATAGTAGTTGTTTGTTGTATGATTTGTTTGGCCTATATTGCACCGTCCCATTAATATAAGTGGCCCAATCACAGCCCATGTTACACCACCCCACTAAACTATAAGGCCCAATCACAATCTGATTCAGTTGTTTGATAGTTTGATATTTTTAAACTGATCGTTTGTTTGTGTGTTTGCAGGAGATTCGAAGTGTTTTTACAAGGTGCAAATTCCAAGAAGTTGAAATTGTGTGAGCTTTGAGCGAAAAACAATTTTTGAATTAAGTCACTTAATGAAGAATTTGTGATAAAAATGTTTGATGAACAAGAAAACAAGAATCTTGAAAATTTGAATAACTGGACAAAGGAAGCTTGGTATGAGATGAAATATGGTAAGGATGTTTATGTAAAAGGATACGAAAATTTCTTGTGTATGAAAAATGAATCGATGGAGATGTTGAAAGAAAGGTTTTATGAGTTAATCATCAAATTAGAAAAACATAAGGTTTGACATTCAAATGATGAAAGAATTTTAAAATTTGTTGACGCTTTACCTTTGGAGTGGGATAAATTTGTGAATGGACTGAAACGGGATTCTAGTCTATCACGTTTTGATTTAAGAAGTTTCATCAATACAATAACAAATCATCAGTTTCATGAAAATGCAGATAAAAGGAAGTTATTGGATGAAATAAAAGAAGAATCAGGAAAGATAGATTTGAATGTAATCATTGAAATGAGAAAACGAATTGATGATGAAAAATACTGTGATGACAAATCTGATGATGAAAAAGAATTGATCAAAATTGAAGATTGTGATGACAAACCTGATGATGAAAAAGAAAAGGAAGAAAAAAGAAAAACATTTTTGAAATTAAATGAAATGTTTAAAAATACTGTTTTACATTCTACTGAGAAAGGTGAATGCTTAACGCAAAAACCTGTAAAGAAGAGTGTGGAACAGAAACAAAAAAATAAAAAATCGAAAATTTTTTAAAAAGAAAATAAAAGCTCATCAGATCAATCATCCAATCACGATAAAAAATCACAAAAATTTAAAAATCAAAACTCAAAAATAGTTGGTAATCAGTGGTGCAGGTTTGACCACAGTGCTCAAATGCCAAATCAAGGATACAAGAAGAGAAATGACTACCACAAGGCAACTCAATGCTATGATCTAAGTGTGTGGTATGACAATGGTGTACGATATGAAAGAGAGAAGAGGTATGATAACAGAGTGTGTTACTCTTGTGGCTATCAAGGACACATTGCTGTTAACTGCCAAAGCCGGAGATTTGAAACAAGAAGGTGTTATGAATGTCATATCAGGGGGCATATTGCCAGAGATTGCCCGAGGAGATCGATGGGAAGATCAAGGGTTGAATCTCAAAGAATGGCAAAGAAACCAGTCAACGTCAAGCCCAAAGAACAAAAGGTTCAAGAACCTAAAGTTCAGGAAACAAAAGTAAAGCTTTCACAAGGGCAGAAAGACAAACTGAGGAAGAAGAGGAAGAAAGCACGAGAGTATCTCGAAAGGATTTTGTCCTCGGGTTCACCGGACAGATCGAATAAGAGACTGATGAATCGCTTCACTCGACAACAAAGTCAAGTAAACCGAATTCGTCAGATGCAAATCTGAGGACAAAAGAGGAGATAAAGAAGAAGGTAAAATTTGGTGGCAATGACTCTATTTTTTCGGAAACAAAGGAGCCACATGTCGGCGATGAATCTGACTCATCAAAGTCAGACAAGCCACACCTAGGCAATGATCCTGGTTTGTCAAAACTAGAAGAGCCAAGTTTTGAGGTAAAATTGTCAAAAACACCCAAGGCTGGTCAGGCTTGGGTGAATCTATTCAAGTAAAATCCTGACTTGCCGGAGTTCCCAGGTTGGTAAGAGTGGAACATGAATCGGCATATTTCTTGAGAAATTTCACTTTGGTGATTTTTCGTCTTACATGTGGTAATTCAGGGACATTAAGTTGTACCTGATTTTCTACAAGTGATGTTTGAGATTTAAAATTGAAATTGTTAAATCCGACAAGTGATTAAAGGAAAACAATGTGATGAAATAACCCCGAATTTGTGTAATGACACACAAAACTAATTTTTCGGAAAAACCATTAAATGGGAAAATAGTTTGTTGTCAGGGGGAGTTCTGATTGTTTATGCCAAATGAATGGCGAATTGAAGTGATTCGATATCAGTTTGTCATTTTATTTGTACAGTTTTCAAATTTTCCTTGAAAACCAAAATTGAAACATATTTTGATTTTAGGGGGAGAAAATTTTAAAAAAATTAGAAAATTTGAAAATGCAAAAAACATTGTAAAAGCAAAAATGAGTTTTGTTGAGAAAAGAGGAAATGATAGTACATCAGTGGACTATCACAGCACGCTAAAGAAATGAAATGTCAAATGTGATAAACGGTCTCACTGATGATGTGTCGATAAGTTTTTACACATTTAGTAGATTTATTCGGGATATAAACCTAAAATTTCAAACTTGCGAAATTCGTGGGGAACACTACTTGGATATATAGGTAACCCCTGAAATCTCGTTTGAAAGGTCTCTTATTTTGATATACTAGGTTTTTATACTCGATGATGTCTGGGGTATTATTCCGGGACTTCTGCTGAACGGAAGTTCTGACCTAGTCCTTGAATAATGCTTTGCCTTAAATGCTTGAAAGATAGCATAAAGCCCTCAGCTGATTAGACAATAAAATTGATAATCATCTGTTGTAGCTGAAAAGATCCTCTAAAGGGGACATACTGCAAAGTCGAAACTGATATCTCTCTGCGCATACGGAAGTATTGACCTGAGATCTCTCAGTTCTCGCATTTAACCACTAATTTATGTACAGATAGCATTGTAGTATACTCATCTGTAAGACTGAATATTGGGATTCTGGATACGGGAGTATATTCAAGAGGTGGGACACATGAATGAGTTAAGTTCCTAAAACATCTAAATCGTATCCTGAATAGATTGAAAATTGTGTGAAAATTTAAGAGGACAACTATATCGTCAATCTACGTGAATCGTTTAGAACTTAAAATGATTAAAGCTTAACAGTGCTAGTGATTTGTTTCATGAACTGATGTGATCCTCTTATACAAACTCACAAAAATATTATCTGTATATATTTGTTTACTGCATTTCATTCAAAAACAAAAATCCAAAAAGATTTTCGGAGTGTTTTAGCATAAAATTTTTGAAAAGCCAAAAAGATTTTCGACAGCTGATATTGAAGAGCTGATATTCAAAATTCGAGTGCTAAACATGATGAACAGGTTTGGGAGAATATGTTGAAAACTTTGAATGTCATATACAAATGTATTAAAAGGTTGTATGCTTAGTTAATCAAGTTCATTTATTTGAACTTGATGTAACTACACAGTTTGATGAATGAATGATTTCTACCAGTAAGTTTCTTAAATCTAACTGTTATAAATTTGTGAAACTTATGTTGAGGTAGAGGATGTGCAGGTTAACCAGGTTTCAAATCCTGAGCAGAAGCAGAACAAAGCCAGGAATTGATCCTGAAATTATGAATCTATGAACGCCAGACTACGATCCCGACAGCTGAGTCTAAGGGGGAGTCTGAAGACGAGCTCAACGCAAACGGAAGCGTGTAAGGAGCCAGGTATCGTTCCTGGAAGAGCTTGTATATGGAAATCCAGGTGTCGATCCCAAAAGCACGGAAGCTTGACGAAAGGGGGAGCCTGAAGAAAAAGAGTCTAAGCGAGAGGGGGAGCAACGGAAGCTCGTAAACAGATCCACGGGGATTCTGTTTGAGAAAGAGGGAGTCTATGGTTGCTGAAACCGTCAAACCTTCAAGAAGACTCAGAGAGAGAGAGAGAGAAAGTCAAGTTGCTACGAGTTTGACTGCAGATTGACTGCGGCAATATCCAAGGGGAAGTCTGTTAGTGCAGAATATCTATCGCCTTCGTCAATCGGAACCGTAGCTGAAATAGAAGTAAAATAGGCTTTATATTGTAATTTGTAAACAATAGGCAAGGTGGCATTATTGTAAATAAGGGGAAATCCCTTATAATCTTGTGCCTATAAATAGGAGCCTTAGGGTTTAGATTTAGAACTTTTGCCACATTAGAGCTTGGAGAGCTAGGTGCTTAGAGAGAGAAACTAGAGAGAAAGTGGCAAAAAGTGATTCACGGAGCTTGTATTCGTCACATCATAAATAGAATCACCGATTAGTGTACGTTATTGTGTGTTCGGTCACGCACGTTCACGGATTCCGCACGTCGAACGTTCGTTACGCAATCGTAAGGTGTCGAAACCGATCCTACAAGATTGCACTATCAGTTTATTACCATTATAAATTTACAACTATTATTTCAACTAGGAGCCACCAAAGGGCTGTAAAACAAAGAGGGTAAATCGGCACTGGCAGAACATTTATACACATACTTTTACTTTATAATCAACATCACAAGAAAGCAAGCCACTGATGGCACAAGAAGTTCATGCGACGAAAACCTCATATACTAACCGGAGAAAATATGGAACGGGTGAGAGTGTGGAGGCTGTCATCGCTTCCTGTCCGAACCGAGACCAGAACGGGACCGAAACCAACTGACTACAGTTGACTTGAGTCGGACCGTAAACGAAACCAACCCGAAATAATCACCGATGCTGCTGGCATGCTCGCATGGCTCCGGCGACACCATTGTAACATCATTGTCATTCACTAGCAGCCTCCGGAAAATTGACGGCACGTCGCCGCCGTCGGTGACATACCTCCGCCGTTCTCTCTCTCTCTCTCTCATTCTGTCACCTCTTCCCTCGTCGTCTTCTATCTCTTTCTTAACTGTTTCCGAAGGTGTGTGTATGTAAGAAGGAAAAAAAACGGTTTCGGGGATGTACAGATGAGTTGGTACAAGGAAGATACAAGAAGGAGGGGGGCTGCCTTCCTGCCGTTGCACACCACAAGGAACCATTTAGGGTTTTCTTTTGGTTTCTTTTCTCTAATGCACATACGTATATATGAAAATAAGGGGGTGGGGGCGGTTTGTGATATATGGGCCGCGAACACCAAGTCAAAGAAGGAAAAGTGGGCTGCTGACCGATTGCAAAGTGAAGATGGGCCTATGTGGTTGCCGTGAATTGTAAAGAGAGTAGAGGTGTGAAAGTGGCAGCCATATTAACATGTATTATTATTATTAATTATTATTATTATTATTATTTTTACCAACTACTAATAAGAAAACTAATAATAATAGTAATAGTAATATAGTTTACATGTAACTAATGTAATACATATTAAGCAAGTTACGGTTCAAGCGTTATCAACATCAGGTAACGCGAGTTGTGTCATGGTACAAACAATTCGGATTGGTTCGACGCGATATTGATAAAATATAATATTAGTTCATCAAATCAAATAAGTATCTGACTTGATTTATAAAAGTGAAACAAATGGGTTTTACCTCAAAGTTACGGGTTGTCACACTATTTGAGTGATTAGTCAAACAAAGAGCATACGTAGTTTCGCATGAAGCGATTGATCGTAATTAGCACAAGTTACAAGTTTATACCAACGCCACAAGGTGTCGTAGTGAATGAAATAATTCGATAATAGCGGTGACCGAACAAGTATCACCGTGTATGAAATTAGATGAAGGGCTCAACGAAGTAAATGTGAATGTTTATTTCAAACAAATCTCATAGGATTTTCAATTGAAAATGAAACAAATAAATAATGTTTGTCGTTCGAAAATGAAAGAGCAATAAATATCACAAAATATTTGATCGACGGTAAAAGAACCGTTAAGAGGTACACCGGAATATAACATAAATTTGTGTACCATTATCTTAACACACGATTGTGTTAAGATTGCTTTAATATGATAAACCAACAAAGCGGATTTAATATCAACAAACAAATAAATAAATAATTAAATCCGTACATGATGTGAGCAACGAGATTAGCGCAAGCTTCAAACTTGTTAAAAACGCCACCACAAGGTGATCGTGATCAAAGAAACGATTCAATGAAGTCAAAGACCAAACAAGCATGTTTTGGTTCGAAACAAATGAAGTGCTTGTTGGGATTATTTCGAATATGATGGCCTAAACCCATCATACGAGACTTTGAACTGAATATATATTACAAGCAAGTTCAACCAATTGAACTTGGTTTAAAATGATCCAACAAAGAATACACGTATCAACAAGAAAGTTCAACATGGTTACAACAAAAAAAATATGTATGTAACTCGAAAGAAAATGAGTTTTCCATGAAATCCGTCGACTGGATGCCAAAGAGTCAACGCTTTACAATCATGTAGTCATCCAATCACAATGCAAAACTCAAACATAGCGAAGCAAAAAATTGAACGTTGATAAGCAACAATTTAGAGTGAAGCCACCGATGGTCTTCACGAATCAATTTAACCGCATGCGTAACATATGAATTTGTCAATAAACGAAGCAATCGAGTGTTCACTATTATGAAATAAAATTCTCGTGATGCAATGACCATTAGGGGGAAGTGAAAATGTAAAAAAAAAGAAAAAAACTACTCACTAGATGCAAAAAGTTTGAATTTCAATAAAAAGAAATTTGAGGACTTTACCTAGAAGTTCGTGTGATAATCGGTTGTTAGATGACATTAACTTGGAATGTCGAACATTGCGTAATTGCCGTAAATGAAATAGGGGGAATGCGAAGACGTGTGACTTCTTTTGTAGCGCCAACCATTGTAAGTCTCTTCAGACTAAGTATCGACTGTTGTGAAATCTTGTTTTAACGTACCTCAGTGTGACTCGTGTAATTTGCAGGATCACGTTGGCAAGTGCTGCATTTCGGTTAGTAGTTCTCCCGCTGACGGGATTAGCATCGTTGTTGTCATGCCCAAGTGTGTTTTCCAAAGGCATTACCTCGAAAGTCGTGTGTGATGTACTTCGACATCCGCTGACGTATAGTTTAAGTTTCATGTATAGTTACAAAATAGCGTTTCATTCCACGTAGATTACCTGCTCGGGTAATTAAGATAGCAAAGACGACCTAATATAATGGCATTTGCGCGAGTTAATAATCACAGTTCCTACGTGAGGACCTTTAATGAATTTCGTCGTAAGTTTTCCAGAGGTCCTAAATGTGTGTTACCACAACTCTCAAAGTCTTGCTTTATGGGTGTAATTGTTTCGTGTACTGTGTATCGACACAACATTTGTATATGTTTAAAATCAAAACAGTTGACTCATTGTTCTTGGCAACGGTTGGAACCCATATTCGAGTCTTAGGCGTTCTGTACGTGTTCAATTCTTGATATCTAAGTCCCCAGAGGAGAGTGAGGTTAAAGCCTAGGCATCTCTACAGAAACCTAATTCGCTGAAACGTATAGCTCTGATACCAATCTTTTACACCCCGAAATATCAAAGCTTGGCGTGACTGGACCGGTATCTTCATTGCACAGCGGAAGCAAATAAGCTAAGATTTCTAGAAAATGAACGCCATAAATACTCGAATTCCCATGGGTTCTCCTATTCCAAACATTCCATAGTTTTGAAAATGCAACCTGAGAAAGAACATGCGAAAAAGTCAACATAAAGTTGAGCAAGTTCATAGTTTGTTTTGAAAAGATTTAAAAGAAATCTTTTTGATAACCGGTTTTAAAGTTGTTGAGAAAATATAGTAAAATCATTTTCTTGGCATGATATATGAGAACTGTGAGTCTAGCCCACGAGAGTCTTTGTGCATTGCACGAGAGAGAATGGGCCGATCCCAAACGAACCTTTGTAAGCAGGATCAGCGCGTTCTCTTACTTAGGTATAATGTGAAAAATGTTACCAAAGTTTGTAAATCCATGTATTTGTGAGTTTCCATCAAATGAATCTTATGAATATATGAAATTTTAGTATTGTAAATGGGTATGTAAAGCGTCTATGAAAAGGTTGATCGTTAATGTTTCGCGAGGACATTAACGTATGCGACGACATAGGAAGTACTCAACCTGTGTAGACGATTATTAGTGTCGAATCACCTCGACTGTGTCGGATCCCCTCGACTGTGTCGAATCACCTCGACTGTGTCGCCCATACCCATTAGAAAATCATGCACGTTTTGTAAATATGCGCGCGTTTTGTAAAACCGGTATGTTTAATCGAAATCATTTGTAAACCATTTAAGTTCCTTGAAATTCATTTGCAACACGGTTTAGAAATATGAGTTTTCGTTCATCGAAAAGTTGTTTATTTTTGCAAAAACTTGCATGTCTTTCCACCCCCGAAAACATTTATAAAAAATGTAAAACAGTAAGAAGAGCCTAGTTGTAACAACTCTCATTAAAATTAATAATTAGAATGATAATTAGTCAATAAGGAAACCCTAATTGAGACACCCAAGTAATTCTGCACTAACCCTAAAATTTTCGTAACAATCGGAATCAGGATCAGGGCCCCTAAAACTCAGGGGGGGTTAAACCCTAATCGATATTATCCTTATTATACGTTGTCTGAATTGAATTATATAAAACTGTCAACTCACCCAAGCTACTGGACACGAAACCTACCCTACCCTAAATTGGCATCTCAGGCGATACGCGGGAGGTTCCCCGAATTCTGCCGCGACACGCGGGAGAAGCCAATTTTCAGTATAAATAGAGGGCCTTGGGACTTGAAATTGGAAACGTCGTCCAAACGCTTTCTGTACGACGAATTATCACAATTATACTACAACTATACACACACTGTTATCGAGGTGCTGCCGCGGAACAGGGTAATTACTCGATCGCTATTACGATTCAGTTTCCGGGATCAATATATCCAAAGAATGTCTAAGTGCCGCCCACATTGGGTTATGCTTTGTCGTTTGTCGATAATTTGATAAATGAGTTGAAGCATTATACTTTGTCGTTTGTCGATAATTCGATAAATGAGTTGAAGTATTATACTTTGTCGTTTGTCATTTTGATAAACGAGTTGAAGTATTGCACTTTGTCATTCATTGTGAGAATTTGATCTCGTAAGTTATCGTAACTGCTGTATTGATCACTAACCCTGTTGTGTGTGCATTATTGTGAAATTAGGTTAACAGGGCTAAAATCCTATTCTATCCATAGTAAATCTGCAATGTGAGTTATTCTTCTTTTCTAAACTCTTTTCTCACCGTTTGTGAGTGTTAACTATTTTACAATACTCCAAATTCATTTTTCCGAGATTATAATATCAGTGATTAAGTTGATGTAATCACCAAATTACAGCCAGTATGTGGGGTATTGTGCACATTACTACAATTTAAATCATTTTAGGTGGGCGAACATAATTTAATTGATTTACGTCATTCATTGTGGCAGCCAATGGTGATATGACCACTGTCACAGATCCGGTCGAGTGACAAATACTGTGGGTAGTTGGTTGATATCAGAAACATGCGTAAAAGATCTTAACACTGTGAATAATCATAAAATGTGTCATTTTCAGTAACTAGAATAATTCACTCAGTATTTCCCGCTGACAAAATCTTTTTCAAACATGTTTCAGGTAATCTGCTGTAAATCAGGAAAAGTGCTGAGGAGCATTTCAAGCTTAAAATAGTGGCTCAGTATAAAATAAAGAAAGATGTTTTGAAATAAGGATTTATCACTAAGCTTATGTATTGTAAATTATCGGGGTTTTATCCCGAATTGTGAAATACAAATAATCGGGAAATGTTTTAGCTTTACAACGATCCTGATATAAAAAAAATTTCCGCTGCTAAACTCAATTAAACAAATATCACGGGGTTTCTGTCCCGCGGCTCCGGAAACGGGTCAAACCGGGTCGGGGGCCGTGACAGAAACAAGGTGGTATCAGAGCCACTGAGTTAAGCTAATTAAGTATTTAAACAATACTTAATTTTCCTGATTACTATTATGTAATTATGTGTTATGTGCTTTTAACTAATTATTTGTTAGTTACAGTATGGGTAAACAAAAGTTGCAAGATATCTATCTTAAATTAGATAGATCAATTTACGAAGAGGGAAGTTCGTCCAAAACTAAAAACTAAATTTTCAAAGCTCCCTACAATTCCTGAAGAAGGAACATTTGTGCAAAAAGCGAATTATGAATATCCGCTTTCTCCTAGAAAAAGGAGTATGATTATTAAGAAAAGTAAGGAGCAAATCCGAGAAAAGAGGATTAAAAAGGAAACCCAGGATTTAATCAATAAATCACCTTGGGAAGATAAGTTAGATGAGAAATGGGCAAATTTATATATGCTAGCTACTGTAGCAGAAAATGCAAATATTTAAAGTACTCTAAATCTAGTACTAGTATTTCTCAGTAAGTAAATAAATAAAACTGAGTATGTGTTTCCTTGTATTTAGTACAAATAGTGTGCAATAAAACTTCCATGTTATTTGTTAAACTTTGTTCCAAAGTTTTAACTGGATATTTTGTGCATTTTGCATATGTGCTACCCAGCATGAACGAGATATCTAAAGCTTTTCAGAACCTCAATCTGTACCCAGTAAATATCGAAGTTTCTCATGAATTTACGGGATATTTTGCTGATGTGGACCAACCTGTAAAATTCCCTACTCCACCAGTGACCAAACCAAAAAGAAGGCCAAAGAAAAATTATGTATGGGGAAGCCGTATACGTAAGAAAAAGTCAGTTACAAAACCTCCTAAAATTAGTAAACCTTTAGAGAAAGGAAAGGCGATTATAATCCAGGAAAACCCTAATCAGCGAGAACAGGAAACTGAAGCCAATAATGAGTCTAGGCAAATGGAGGAACAGTTTGATCAGTATTCTCAAGAAATAGAAATAGAAATAGGGCAAGGGTCTAGAACAACTCAGGTAGAAGTTGGAGAGAGTTCTATTCAAAACAAGAGAAATACTTTTCAAGAGCAGATAGATATTTTACTAGAAAAATGTGAGACTATGCAACCTGCCAGTCCGGGTATTTTTACCTATCCTATCGAAAACCCAATCCCTATGAATTTTGCACCAACCATCACTGAACCAATAGTCCATGACCAACCTGTAGAAATGGAAGAATGGTGGACAAACGATTGGCAATTTCAAAATATTGTCAATAGCCCTTACTCGTTTCTTCCACAGTTCGACCCAGAACCCCTACCTAATCCACCAATGAGCAATGAAAACCTGGCTGAACTTCGCCATTTCGGTGAAGAGTTGATGGATGCAGGGAATAGAATTAGGGAAATAGGGGGACAGATTGCCTGGAAGTATGACGAGAGGGAACTCCGTTTCTAGAATGACAAATAGGAGGGTGGTAAAACTATCTTTGTATAATAGTAAAAGTAAGTAGTGAAATCAGTTGTAACATAATGAATAAAACCTTGTAAAATATCGGTGTGTATTGATGCATACTATACTGATATGAAATGGAATCGAGAAATCGATAATTTTGGCTTTATGTGCTTTAAATTGTTTGAATTATTTGTATAAATTGCTAATTGCTAACTACTCCTAATAAAATTATCATCAGATGGCAAATAATGATAACGAACCAGTAAATGAAGTTAATCAATCAGAGCAACACCCAGAAGATCAATATATGACCAAACAAGATATTGAAAATATGGTTGCCCAAGGAATAGCCAATGCAATTCCAATGTTCGTTGCTGCTATGAAAAATCCAAACGATCCGCAACATATCGTTCCTAGTAAACATACTATCGAAGATAATTTCAGTAATAGTATAAACGGGGGCAATGATCATATAAATCATGACAATGAATCTCAGCACTCGCCGCGCCCTAAGAAACGAAAGGCTGCAACACCTGGTTGCACTTTCAAAGAATTCCTTGCTTGTAAACCCGCTGAATTTGCAGGCAACGAAGGAGCAACTGCAACACTACGATGGTTAGAGAAAACCGAAGCAGTAATTGCAATAAGTAAATGTGCTGAAGAAGATCAAGTCATGTATGCCTCAAACCTGTTTAAGGAAGGAGCACTAGAATGGTGGAACACAGTGCTGCAGGCAAAAGGCAGACGGATGGCTTATGCTATGACTTGGGACGAATTTAAAAATCTTGTCGAAAGGAAATTCTGTCCTGAGTATGAGAAGGAACAGATGGCAAATAAGTTCCTAAATCATCGAATGACCGGGGTAGATTGTCATGGTTATACTTCAACATTCTTCGAATATGCTAGGGTGGTACCAACACTGGCTTCGCCAGAACCGGTACTCATTTCTCGCTATATTTGGGGATTAATTAGCGAAATTCGCAATATCGTTAAAGCTGCGAGACCTCGCACTATTGACGATGCAGTAGAATTAGCTAACACCTTAACGAATGAACTGATACGCACAAGGGACGAAGATAAGAAGAAGGAATTAGCTCAGAGAATTACCCAAGGATTTAGGATGGGTAATAGTAGTAATTCCAAGAAGAGAGGGACAGGACGATCTGCAACTGTGCCATTTTGCAAAATTTGCCGTAAGAACCATTTTGGAAGATGCAATAGAATTTGCAATTTTTGCAAAACAACAGGACATCGTGAGGAAAACTGCAGGAAGAAATCTGTAATTTGTTACCATTGTGGAGAAGCTGGCCATTTCAAAACTGAATGTCCTAAGTTAGTTAACCCAGTAGACAACAAACCCAAGGCAGCTGAAGGAACTACTAAAAAGAATGCCAGAGCTTTCCAACTGACTACTCAAGAAGCAGAACTCATTCCGGATGTGATCGCCGGTACGTTCTTAGTCCACAACGTCTATGCAAAAGTATTATTTGACTCTGGTGCAAACCAAAGTTTTATAAATACTTCATTCTGTCAAGCTCTTAAGTTACCATTAACTACCGTTAGGCAGATTTTTACAGTCGAAACTGCAGATGGGAATTCAGTTAAAATCAACCAGGTTTTGCAAAAAGTAGAAATAGAACTTTCAGGTCATAAATTTGTTGCAAACCTATTGCCTATGAAATTAGCTGAGTTCGATGTTGTGTTAGGAATGGATTGGTTAATAGCCAACCATGCTCAAATCATTTGTGATAGGAACTCTATAGAAATTCAAGCACCTAATGGACAGGTAATTAAGATTTCAGGAGATAAACCTCGGAAGCCATTAAAGTTCATATCAGTAATGAAAGTTGCTAATTATGAACGGAACCAAGGAATAGTATATATGATTTCCGTAATCATCTATACTAAAGGTAAGGAACTCAAGGAAATCCCTGTAGTCTCAGAATACCCAGATGTATTTCCAGAAGATTTACCTGGATTACCACCAGATAGAGAGGTAGAATTTAGGATTCATCTAATTCCAGGAACTACACCGATAGCCAAAGCACCTTATCGATTAGCTCCTACCGAAATGCTAGAATTAAAGAAACAATTAGATGAATTACTAAGCAAAGGATTTATACAACCTAGTTCATCCCCTTGGGGTGCACCAGTGTTGTTTGTGAAAAAGAAAGATGGATCAATGAGAATGTGTATTGATTATAGAGAGTTGAATAAGGTTACAATCAAGAATCGATACCCATTACCTAGGATTGATGATCTTTTCGATCAATTACAAGGAGCTAGGTATTTTTCTAAGATAGACTTAAGATCCGGATATCATCAATTGAAAGTTCAAGAAGAAGACATACCTAAAACTGCTTTTAGGATTAGGTATGGACATTATGAATTTACAGTCATGCCCTTTGGATTAACTAATGCACCCGCAGCATTCATGGACATGATGAACAGGATCTGTAAACCATATTTGGATAAATTTGTAATTGTTTTCATAGACGATATACTTATTTATTCCAAAAGTCAAGCCGAGCATTGTCAGCATTTGCATGCACTCTTAACTTTGTTAAGAAAAGAAAAGTTGTATGCTAAATTCTCAAAGTGTGAATTTTGGCTACAAGAAGTGCAATTCTTAGGCCACATGGTGAATCACGAAGGTATACACGTAGATCCCGCTAAGATCGAAGCCATTACCAACTGGAAAGTTCCACAAACTGCAATGGAAATTAGAAGTTTTATAGGTTTAGCCGGTTATTATAGACGGTTTATTAAGGATTTTTCCAAGATAGCTATACCATTAACTAAGCTAACCTGTAAAGCCACTAAGTTTGAGTGGGGACCAAAGCAAGAAGAAGCCTTTAGAATTTTAAAGCAGAAATTAACCAATGCTCCAAGCAGAAATTAGCCTTTAGAAGATTTTGAAGTATATTGTGATGCTTCAAAATTAGGATATGGATGTGTGTTGATGCAACGCAAGAAGGTAATTGCGTATGCTTCCAGACAATTGAAAAAGCACGAAGAGAACTATACGACTCATGATTTAGAATTAGGAGCTATAGTTTTTGCCCTTAAGATTTGGAGACATTATCTGTATGGAAGTAAGTTTACTATTTATACGGATGATAAGAGTTTAAGGTATATATTCGGGCAAAAAGAGTTAAACATGAGACAAAGAAGATGGATGGAAGTCCTGAGTGATTACGACTGTGATATTCAATATCACGAAGGAAAGGCCAACATAGTAGCAGATGCCTTAAGTCGTAAGTATCATGAAAAACAAAAGCGAGTCCGTGCTCTTAGAATAAATCTACAAGTAGATTTAATGGAACAATTGAAAGAAATTCAGGAAACGGCAATCAAGGACGATGCCGAAGGAATGAAAGGTTACCTAAAAGAATTGGAACAAGGAAATGATGGAATTTGGAAATTCCACAAAAGCAGAATTTGGGTACCTAAACAGGGAAATTTAAGATCAAAGATTTTAGAAGAAGCTCATAAATCTAGGTATACTGTACACCCAGGAAACAACAAAATGTACCAAGATTTAAGAAAGAATTTCTGGTGGATAGGAATAAAAAAGGATATAGCTGAATATGTATCTAGGTGTTTAACTTGTTTACAAGTTAAAGCCGAACACCAGAAACCCTCAGGTTTATTACAACAGTTAGAAATGCCTGTATGGAAATGGGAACTCATAACAATGGACTTTGTTACTAAGTTACCCAAAACCAGAAAAGGTAATGATGCAATTTGGGTAATCGTAGACCGATTAACCAAATCAGCTCATTTTCTACCAATAAAAGAAACCTTTAGCATGGAAAGATTAGCCAAGCTATATGTGGATGAAATAGTATCCTTACATGGAGTCCCGCTCTCCATTGTATCGGATAGAGATAGTCGTTTCACTTCCCGATTTTGGACAAGTTTTCAAACATCAGTGGGAACCCGACTTAATTTAAGCACCGCATATCATCCACAGACCGACGGACAAAGTGAAAGTACGATCCAAACTCTGGAAGACATGCTCCGAGCATGTATAATTGACTTTGGAGGTAGTTGGGATAACCATTTACCATTAATTGAATTCTCCTATAACAATAGTTATCACTCAAGTATTGAAGCCGCTCCATTCGAGGCACTGTATGGACGCAAATGCAGAACACCCGTATGTTGGGCAGAAATAGGAGAAAGTCAGTTATCCGGTCCAGAAATTGTACAAGAAACTACAGACAAGATCACTCAAATCAAGGAAAGATTGAAAACAGCAAGAGATCGCCAAAAGAGCTATGCAGACAATCGTCGCAAACCACTTGAATTCCAAATAGGAGACAAAGTACTTTTGAAAATATCTCCTTGGAATGGAGTTGTAAGATTTGGTAAGAAAGGAAAACTGAGTCCCCGATATGTTGGACCATTTCCAGTGATTCAACGAATCGGACCAGTTGCTTACCGCTTACAGCTACCAGAAGAACTAGCTGGAGTACATGATGTATTTCATGTATCCAACCTTAAGAAATGTCTATCAGACGAATCTCTAGTAGTACCTCTTCAAGACATAGAGATAAATGAGAAATTGAAATTCATAGAAAAACCTTTACAAATAGAAGATCGGAAAGTCAAATTCCTCAAACACAAACGACTTGTACTGGTAAAAGTCAAATGGAATTCCAAAAGAGGACCAGAATACACTTGGGAATTAGAGTCAGAAATGAAGCGCAAATATCCTCATCTATTCCAGTGAATCTCGAGGACGAGATTTTTCCTAAGGTGGGGAGGATGTAACAACTCTCATTAAAATTAATAATTAGAATGATAATTAGTCAATAAGGAAACCCTAATTGAGACACCCAAGTAATTCTGCACTAACCCTAAAATTTTCGAAACAATCGGAATCAGGATCAGGGCCCCTAAAACTCAGGGGGGGTTAAACCCTAATCGATATTATCCTTATTATACGTTGTCTGAATTGAATTTTATAAAACTGTCAACTCACCCAAGCTACTGGACACGAAACCTACCCTACCCTAAATTGGCATCTCAGGCGATACGCGGGAGGTTCCCCGAATTCTGCCGCGACACGCGGGAGAAGCCAATTTTCAGTATAAATAGAGGGCCTTGGGACTTGAAATTGGAAGTTAAAACGTCGTCCAAACGCTTTCTGTACGACGAATTATCACAATTATACTACAACTATACACACACTGTTATCGAGGTGCTGCCGCGGAACAGGGTAATTACTCGATCGCTATTACGATTCAGTTTCCGGGATCAATATATCCAAAGAATGTCTAAGTGCCGCCCACATTGGGTTATGCTTTGTCGTTTGTCGATAATTCGATAAATGAGTTGAAGCATTATACTTTGTCGTTTGTCGATAATTCGATAAATGAGTTGAAGTATTATACTTTGTCGTTTGTCATTTTGATAAACGAGTTGAAGTATTGCACTTTGTCATTCATTGTGAGAATTTGATCTCGTAAGTTATCGTAACTGCTGTATTGATCACTAACCCTGTTGTGTGTGCATTATTGTGAAATTAGGTTAACAGGGCTAAAATCCTATTCTATCCATAGTAAATCTGCAATGTGAGTTATTCTTCTTTTCTAAACTCTTTTCTCACCATTTGTGAGTGTTAACTATTTTACAATACTCCAAATTCATTTTTCGGAGATTATAATACCAGTGATTAAGTTGATGTAATCACCAAATTACAGCCAGTATGTGGGGTATTGTGCACATTACTACAGTTTAAATCATTTTAGGTGGGCGAACCTAATTTAATTGATTTACGTCATTCATTGGGGCAGCCAATGATGATATGACCACTGTCACAGATCCGGTCGAGTGACAAATACTGTGGGTAGTTGGTTGATATCAGAAACATGCGTAAAAGATCTTAACACTGTGAATAATCATAAAATGTGTCATTTTCAGTAACTAGAATAATTCACTCAGTATTTCCCGCTGACAAAATCTTTTTCAAACATGTTTCAGGTAATCTGCTGTAAATCAGGAAAAGTGCTGAGGAGCATTTCAAGCTTAAAATAGTGGCTCAGTATAAAATAAAGAAAGATGTTTTGATATAAGGATTTATCACTAAGCTTATGTATTGTAAATTATCGGGGTTTTATCCCGAATTGTGAAATACAAATAAGCGGGAAAAGTTTTAGCTTTACAACGATCCTGATATAAAAAAAATTTCGGCTGCTAAACTCAATTAAACAAATATCACGGGGTTTCTGTCCCGCGGCTCCGGAAACGGGTCAAACCGGGTCGGGGGCCGTGACACTAGTCTTTAGTCCGAGGTTAGGGCGCAGTCTGTGATCGGCACATTTTGGGTACACTTAATTGTATATTAGTTATACTATAAATGCTTTAATAAGATTATGAAATATGCTACTTAATTGGGTTTTTGTGTTTTGTGGATTTAAAAACAAAAAGTATTGAACCGGAGCAATTAATTAATGGGAATTTAAATGGTTGTGATTAATGAGTAAAATAACGAAAGTTGAATATGTGTTGTATTTGCATTGTAGAAACTTTGAGCTTTTGAAGGCATAAATCGTGTAGGAATCTAGTCTAGGGCAGTCCAAAAAGTTCGCGATTCGAGCTCGCTCGGATTTAACTCGGAAAAAGCTTGCTTGGTATGGCTCGGTTTCAAACCGAGCCCTGTTAGAAAGTGAACCTAGCTCGGCTTGGCTTATTACTAGCCGAATTGGCTCTGTTTGGCTCGCTTGATAGCTAGGCTCTGCTTAGCTTTAATTATTTTACTTGTAATATATTTTATTTTTATATACATTATAATATATTATAAAAAACTGATTAGTATTTAGATGTAATTTGTAGTGTAATTTGATATCTATAACATATTTGAAAATTGATTGTCATGCTAATGAATTAATATTTTATTTCATTGAAATTCAAAACTTATTTTATGTTATTGAACTTGATGTTGGTCTATAATGTATTAGGTTTAACTTATTTTGAATATGGTTTTTAAACTACAAAACAATATTTTAGACTACCAAATTTTAAGAGCTATATTTAAATTTTTTTTAAAAATCGAGCCAAACCAAACCAAGTCGAGGTAGCTCGGTGAGCTCGAGCATAGTTTTAAATCGAGCCAAACCAAACCGAGCCGAGCCAGCTCGGTTTATCATCGACCCGAGCCCAAGCTTGCTTTGGCTCGGCTCGACTCGACTCAGCTTATGAACAACCCTAATCTGGTCTAAGATTTAATGGGTCTAACAATAATCATATTGGGCGGTTATTCGATTTCAAGGAAAGTCCATATATAATTAAGGGTCCTAATAAAT
Organism: Helianthus annuus; assembly: GCF_002127325.2. NCBI lineage: Eukaryota > Viridiplantae > Streptophyta > Magnoliopsida > Asterales > Asteraceae > Helianthus > Helianthus annuus. Next base: position 50,287,493 of record NC_035434.2, on the reverse strand, counting down.
CCACATGGTATCATCTTATTCTAACATGGTTTATACGGGCCATATAAGGTTATACGGCCCGTATAGAATAAAGTGAACCGACAAAGGCTGTGCCAGCAGCCTTTGTCAGTTCACTTTATTCTATACGGGCCGTATAACATTATACGGCCCGTATAAACCATGTTAGAATAAGATGATATTGTGGTCGTATATATATATATTATACGACTACTTTATACGGGCCGTATATATCTATACGGCTCGTATACTATGAATTTCCTTTATTTTATTGTTTTATTATTATTTGACGCGACGTATTATTCCTCGATTCACGTGCGAATAGACGTAAGATTCTCTGATTCGATGTTATATTCCTCGATGCTCGTGCGATTTATGTGATTAGACGTTAGATTCCTCGATATTCGTGCGAGTTATTTGATTGGACGTTAGATTCCTCGATTCGCGTGTTAATCATTTGAAACGATGTAATATTCCGTAAAATTCTCTATATAAACGACAATGATTTCATTCATTTTCATTCAACTTCTATTCGTTTCTTCTATTTTTCTCTGTGTTCAAATTATTTACGCTATAATGTCGGGTTGGGGTAACTTTTTTAATGTGTTTGATAACGAGGCGAATCAGGGGAGTTATGATAACAATGAAGATAACAAAGCGGGCATGTTTGATCTGAATGCTCCGTTCGATCCCATTCTTGCGTCTGATGTAGGTCAGGATACTTGGGGTTTGGATGCAATTCAACCTAATTATGCTGGTTATTATCCATCGCAACACCCGGTTAATTTTGAAGCCCCTCCTGTTAGTTTTGGACCACCGACTGATAGTTCTCAGTCTCCTCCCACAAGTGATGGACCGCCGGAGGGTCCAAATGCTGACCAAGAACATAGTGAGATTCAAAACAAGAAGGTATAACATTTAATTATACGTTTATTTGTTGTACGTTAACTATTTTAGTGTTTTTACGTTTGATGTTGTTTTTATTAAAACCTTAGATTAGGGTTGCTCAACGGGTCGTGTTCGCGGGTTGGTGGGTTCAACCTGACCTGAACCTGAAAATTTTAAACAAACCTGAACTCGACCCGAACCCGAAAATCATACCATACATAAGAACCCGAAAAATGTGTAACGGGTCAAGCCGCCAACCCGACCATGTTAACCCGAACCCGACCCGTTAACCCAAACGGGTTCGCAGGTTCAACCTGAAACTGACCCGAACCCGTTTACACTAAAGCTAAACCGATTGGTTAATCATTAATTGACACATATAAGTGTTTTCGTTAGGAATTCGTTAGCATGGATGAATTGGTAGAGTGGTGTAGAGACGTTGGACGCGTAAATGGCTACGCCCTCGTCACTAAACGCACCATCTACGATAAACAGGGTAGCGGTCAGCCGTTAAAAATCTGGCTTACGTGCGATTGTGCCGGCGAGTACAAATCAACAGCCACGGTCAGACGCAGTGGGACCAGGAAAACCGGTTGCAAGTTCCAACTGACCGGGGCATACAAAAAGTGGTTAGGTTATTGGGATCTAAAGGTTGATGAAGCTAAACATAACCACGAACCATTTCTGTATCCAGAGGGTCATCCGTCCCTAATGAGGCTGACTCCATCAGAAGAGAGGACGGTGGAGCAAATGACGCATCAGAACATAAAACCACGAGACATTCTTGCTGCCATTAAAGAACAGAACCCCCATAATGTCTCAACAGGAAACACCATATACAACGCTCGGGCCAAATTGGGTCGAATGGAACAAGTCGGCGAGACTCCAATGCAGATACTTTTCGACCGGTTGGGGAAGGTTGGGTTTGTTTTTTACCATAGAACATCTCAAAACGGCGAACGGGTCGAGGATGTTTTCTTCATCCACCCGGAGTCGAACATGTTGTGGCGCGCCTTCCCGCATGTGTTGCTTATAGACGCCACCTACAAGACGAATCGGTACAAAATGCCGCTAGTCCAGATAATCGGCGTTACATCCACGTTGATGTCGTTTTGCATTGCTCATGCGTTCGTAAGCAACGAGAAACAGGAAAACTTCACATGGGTTCTACAGAGGTTGAAACACTCATTAGACAGTGTTATGGAACCCCGTGTAATAGTAACGGATAGAGATCGCGCCCTAATGAACGCATGTGCAACCGTATTTCCCAGGGCTAGACATTCATTGTGTAGGTGGCACATACAGCAAAACATCTTCAAACATTGCAGGAAAAGCTTTAAAACAGATGATAAATGGGAAAGGTTTCTTTACAAGTGGGGCGAGCTAATTAACTCAACGACCGATCATGACTACAACTACTGGTACGAGCGAATACGATCAAACTTGCCACGCAAAAAAACCGACGGTAAGATTTATATAATTTTTGTTTAATAATCGTATTTATTTGACTTGTCTTAACTGCACTTGACGTTGATTACAGAGATTATGAACTATTTGGATTCAATCTGGTTACAACCATATAGAGACCGGTTTGTTTCGTTCTGGAGCGACCAACATCTGAACTTCGGTCAACGTACAACGAACAGGGCAGAGGGTCAACATGCCCTTTTGAAGCAGTACCTAGGTGACTCTAATTACGCCCTGGAGAAAGTGGTACCACTTATCGATAAGCTCATAAGAAACCAGGTGACAGAAATCAAAGGCAGCATTGAAACAAGCAGGAGTCGAACATTGGGTAATCATAACAAACCAATATTTAATCTCCTACTAAAGAAGGTTTCACATGCCTGCCTAGAGTTGATATCAGACGAAGTAAATGAAATAGAAAAATTAATGTTATATAACTGTACATGCGCGTGCCGTTTGTATACAAGTTGTGGGTTGCCATGCGCGTGTCGGTTGGAACCGTATACAACGAATGGTAATACATTATTCGACCAACCACATTTTATAATCATAGCCTTTCATCACGCAAAATCTTATTGACGTTTTATGTTGTTTGTTGATATGTTTCTTAGGTGAAATTGTAGGATCGATATGACCACTCAAATGAGTCAATTTGAGTAATACACACTATTTGAGTGGCGGAAACACTCAAACAGAGTAGAATCAGATAGAACAGAGTAGAATCAGATAGAAAAATGTAGAAAACGGATGCAGATACTTTAATTACTTGCTTCTCATTCAATTTCACGTGAAAATCCGGCAGAGTAACGTTACACCACAGACTAGACCGTTTGAAATGAGAAACACACTTGCCTATTTATAGGCATGTACCTTCCGTTTGAAGTTAACACATACAACTTCAAACGGTCACCATTCATATCCTTCCGTTTGAAAGATACACAACACATTTCAAACGAAACCCCTATGGAAACATCAAAACTATATATATCAGACCCCTAAACTATACAAACTTGACATATTTAGACCCTAGACTTAAGACAAAGGCTTTAGACATAATGCACTAACAAACTCCCCCTTGGATACAGCCGCAGTCTTCAGTCTTGGTCTTCGGGTCTTCAAATAGCTCTGAACGACTCTTCTCTTGGCTTCGGTTTCCTGCTAAGTGCAATCCTTATTCTTTCGTTCTCTTTCTTTTTCGCTTTCTCTTCTTCAGCTTGCATCTTCATAAACGTACCTCTCTTTTCATTAAGTTTTTCACGTTCACGAGCAGCTTTCCTTTTCATCTTTTCATCGAGTGACCACCATGATGATTTCCACTTACTTTCAAAATTAATGCCTTTCTGATAGCAAAGTTTTGCAACACGCTGAAATTGCATGGCCTGCTCTTTATCTTCTGACTGATAATGAATCTTGTTGATAAAAAGACACTCGATATCTTTCGCTGAGCAGTTCACAAGCCACATAGGATCATAAACATGTATCTCTCGTATCTCCCCTCCTACTCTGTAAGTAATTATAGCTTCGGTTGAAATACAACTATACACCCAACCAATGAAGCCTTTGTAAAATTCTTGTTCCATCTGAGGCATTGGAATTGTCTTCATTGTTCTCGGAGGTTTAACATTAAGAATTGTCTCTGTAAGACCAGTATCAGGATCAACCCTCTGCACGCGCTTTGGATGATGTGGCTTCCATTTACAAAATTCTTTTAAAGATTCATACTTGATGTAACCCCACATAGCAACATCATTCTTTCGAACAGGATAATCCAAACATCTCACCTTCGGCAGTTCATCCACATTCCACCACGGTAATGACATGATGTCATATAAACGTTCAAAATATTGAACTCCGCACTCTCTTCTAATTGCATACGCATTCACTTGAGGTAAGAAACCCCAACTGATGATGTCACCAAGAGATACGCTTCGATCACATTGAAAATACTTCAGAGGTCTTTTAAACTTTCTCTCATGACTTTTTCTGATCCACTTCGACCTATCTTCCTTTTCCATATCCTTTTGAACACTATTAAAGTTCTTTTCTTTCACTGCCTCAGTCACCTTTTGTCTCAATTCTTCTCTATTTTCTTCAGCAAAGAACTCCATAAGAGTAGGATACTTAGAAGTATCTTCAACCACATCTTCATCATCTGTCCAATCTTCTACTTCAACTCTGTCGTACTTATCAGCCTCTTCAACATACTTATACGTGTATTCAGGCTGTTGATTAATGTCAAAAGTATTCAACTCTTCTTCAAAGTCGAACTTGAACTCAGGATCCACAGTATGCATCATTTCTCTGTAAACATCTACTCCCAAGATTAACTTTTCAGTATGTTCAAAGATCTGAGATTTACTAGACTCCCCCTTTCCACTTGCTTCCCCTGATTCTTCATTTACCGAATCATTCACCAAATCATCAACCTTTTTCTCAGTAGATTCTTCAGTAACTTTCAAACCTGTGCCACCCTGAGCATCATCATCATCATCATCTTTACCAGATCCATGACTGCTCGCAGAGAATACTTTTTCATCTTCTTCATCTTCCTCTTCATCCTCCTCTTCATCATCTTCATCACTATCTCCAATCAACTCATTTATAGGAGTATCATCTTCAAATAGACCAGAAATAGCAGAAATAGGCTCGGGATTATCAACCATCATAGAAGGAACAATCGATCTTTCAGTCACAGCTGAACTTCCTTCAACTCCCTTACCTTTATCTTGCATCTTTTTCTCTATTTCTGCTTGACGTTGCGCTCTAATTTCTTCAACTTGCAGCTCTTCAAACTTTTGTTCTATAGATGTTCCAAGCATGCTTTCAACTACTTTGTTCAGCATGTAGAACTCATGATCTCTTGCCTTCTTAGCTGCTTCCAGTTCTTTGTTTTTTAACTTGAAGTATTCATTCTGGTTATCTTTTCTAGTCTTTTCTTCTTCAAGCTCTGCAACACGTACTTTCAAAATATCAATCTCAGATTGATCAATATCAATCTTTTTCACCAACTCTTGATTTTCATTCTCTAACTTCTTCACACGCATCTCAAGAAGTCTTTCTCTATCAGACACTTTTTTATTTTTAGTTGCTAGCCTCATGTTCTCAGCAACAACTTCTTCAACTTTCTTTTCAACATTTCTGACTTGTGAAGTGTTGGCAAAATCAAAATCTCCAACATCTAGAAGATTATCCTGTGGAGTATAAAGACCTTTGCTAGACAAACCAGGTGGCATTTGGGTGAGTGGAGGTGTTTGAAATATTTCTTGTGACGTAACAAAAGGTTGTTGTGGTGGTGGTGATTGATGAATAGGTGATGGTTGTCTTGGTGGTGTTGGATGTTTAGGTGGTGAGGATTGTTGTGATGGAGTAGGTTGTCGGGGTGGTGATTGTATAGGTGATTGTGGTGGTGTAGGTTCATGTGGTGGAGTAGATGGCTTCTTGGATTCTTTTGTTTGTTTCTTTTTTAACACGATCTTCGGAATCTTGATTGTCACACCCCCAAATTCCACCTGCGGAGTACCATCCGCTTGAGGGCGTGACTGACCAGGATCCAGCCACCAATTATACTGAATAATTGAATTAATAGCCAAAGTAATACTTACTAACCATACGATTAGCAAATATCAATTTCAGAGTTTAAAGTTTTAAGTTCAAATAGTAGCAACTAGCGGAAGCATAAGTAAAACAGTTTTAAACAAGGTTCATAGTTCATGTTTATTTAACACCCAACACAGGGGTAGATGAACACTACACATCCCCAAGCAGCAAGCTCCTCAGTCACTGGTTACCTGCAAAGCATGCAGTAAGGTGTCAACAATAATGTTGAGCGAGTTCACTAGTCGTCCAGTTTTAATTACCAAAAAAACTTGTTTCACCAGTTAATTTACCCGTTTATACATGCCATGGGGAGCTACCCCAAAAGTTAGCGACTAAACTGTTTTTTTTCCAATGCCGAACACTAGGTAACCGTTTGCGTTTCCGCAGGATGCCCCGATGTCAATGTTCTATCATCATTGACGGATGCCTGAGTACATTAGTTCACGACCGATCCCATACCATGGCACGGAGTGAGGTTGGTAAAACCTAAATAGCGCTATCAACTAATAACCCGTTCGCCTGGCCCCGGCGACTAATCGGTATTATGTAGTAGGGACTTGAGTGATAGAGTTTCGTTTAGTGCCGTTTGTTGCAATCCGTATAAACAGTAATTAACTAAAGGTTCCCAATAACAAGGGAAGAAAAGTAAGTTGTATCCCTCATAAGGGGATAGTGTTGTTTTTAGTTCCGTTTCCCAAACCACCGGGAACGCATGCTTTAGGTTGTGAACTCACCTTGGGTTGCTCGGTAGATAAATACCCGCTCAATCAGGTTGGTCACCACGTCCTAGCATGGTTACCAAATATAGGTCAAGTTGGGGCACAAGTAATCACGTATAGCAAACACGTATAGACACACTTAGCATGCATACATTCAAACAGTTGGGTTATTGGGCCTGCCCTAACATTTTCACAAGCAAACAGTAACAGAAACACATGCAGCCCAGTCAACAGATAGCCCAACAAGTCGTGGCCCAATAACACGTAGGCAGCCCAGTCGAGACAAGGGTGGTCTCGACTCGAGAATACACGGTCTCGAGTCGCAACCGGGAGATCTCGAAGAATCACGTTTTGGTCTCGAGTGTGCTGCTTGCGAGTCGCAATCTTAGGAGTCTCGAGCCCAGTCTCGAGTCGAGATCATGTCGTCTCAAGTCGAGACCTTGCCGGTCTCGAGTCCCTGAAGTCCGTCTCGAGTCACCATGCTTTGGTCTCGAGTCGCAACCAAGGGTTCCGACTCGCAACCACAGTTACGTGCACCAGAATCCTTCTAGAACCTGTCCAATGTACTAGCCAATAGAATTTCATATTTGTGATAATGTGTACTAACCAATAACATTCCACCAACATGTTTTCTTGTCCGGTTATCAACCGAAATGGATCAAAACAAGCATTTTTGAATATTCATATCACATTCATCTAGTTCATCATTCTAGGGTTTTCATCATTTAATCCAAACATCTCTAACATACATCTATACCTCATTAAACCCGTATGATCATGCCAACAATCAAAATTACTTGGTCATCATGCTTGTAAACAATTCGGTTCATAACTCATAGTATAACATCATCTATATTGATTCATATAACATACAATAGCACATCCTTATGAACTATCATTGCACCTATCCTTTATCATGTAATCTATTCACCAAGTTATCATGTTTATCATTCCAAAACCATACAAGGAGACATTTAGACTAATCATGTGTAACAAGACTAATCGTGTGTAACATTCATCAAATAATCATCAACATATCAAATAGTGTGAAATACTAACCGGATGGTGTTCGAGTGTGAGAGTGTTTGTGAGATCGGCCAAAGGGGAAACCTCCTAGCTTGGAATGTGAGCCGCTACTAGTGATCCGAGACAAGAGAAGAGAGTGATGATGCTAGGGTTCTAGTGAGGGAGAGGTAGAGAGTGTGAGAGTAAAATGAGGGAGAGTGTAAAGGAGGGTGTGTTGAGTTCTTGGTTAATATAAAGGAGGGGTGGTGCACCTTGAGTGGGTTGAGGGCTCCCGAAATGGGCTCCTCGGTTGCACGGCCCAACCGGCCCGCCTGTTACGGTTTACTCGAGACCGGGAGTGGTCTCGAGTCGGATCCTTGGGGTCTCGGCTCACTTGTAACACACACATATATATATAATATACATACATACAACACGTAATAACAGATAATTCATAGTTTCCATTTAATAATATACGCACACGCAATGTTACATCAAGAAAGTTGTCCGGGAAAACCCGAAGTGTCACATTATGCCCAAGTTTTAAGAACTTTCGTCCCGAAAGTTAAGGCAGTCACTGTCAAGCTAGTATAAGTGAGAACGTTTCAACGGGGTGTCACGTCATCCCCCCGTTAGTTTGGAATTTCGTCCCGAAATTCGGTTGTAGCTTCAGTGCTCGGGTTTTCGTTTGGGAACAACTGGGGATACTTGTGCTTCATCTGGTCTTCCCGCTCCCAGGTAAACTCTGGGCCACGTCGCGAGTTCCAACGGACTCGTACAAGAGGTATCTGGCTACGTTTGAGGATTTTGATCTCTCGATCCGTGATCTCAATCGGTTCCTCAGTAAAGTGTAGCTGTTCGTCGATAGTTAGTTCCTTAAAAGGAATTACAAGCGTTTCATCTGACAGACACTTCTTCAGATTTGATACGTGAAAAACGTTGTGTACCGCACTCAGTTCTTCAGGCAGGTTCAATCTATAAGCAACCTTACCGATTCTCTCGGTAATTTCGAATGGTCCGATATATCGCGGATTAAGCTTGCCCCGTTTACCAAAGCGAACCACACCCTTCCAGGGTGAGACTTTAAGCAGAACCCGGTCACCGACCTGGAATTCTAGTGGTTTCCTGCGCTTATCAGCGTAGTCTTTCTGACGGTCACGAGCTGCCGCCATGCGTTGTCTGATCTGGGCAATCTTTTCCGTTGTATCTATCACCATCTCTGGGCCCGTGATTTGACTATCACCGATTTCCGCCCAACAAAGAGGTGATCGGCATTTACGACCGTACAATGCCTCAAAAGGTGCTGCCTGAATGCTAGTGTGGTAGCTGTTATTGTAGGAGAATTCCACTAGCGGTAGATGCTTCTCCCAATTCTTGCCAAAATCGATCACACATGCCCTGAGCATGTCTTCTAGGGTTTGGATGGTGCGTTCAGACTGTCCATCCGTTTGCGGGTGATAAGCGGTGCTCATGTCCAAACGTGAGCCAAAGGATTTGTGCATAGCTTGCCACAATTCCGAAGTAAAACGAGCATCTCGGTCGGAAATAATTGAGGTTGGCACCCCGTGCCTCGAAACTACTTCCTTTAAGTAAACTTCCGCCAAGGTAGAAAACTTGTCTGTTTCCTTAATAGCCAAAAAGTGTGCGGACTTGGTCAATCGATCTACTATTACCCAAATAGTGTCATTTCCGCGTTGAGACCTAGGTAGCCCTGTAACAAAATCCATGGAAATTTGCTCCCATTTCCATTTCGGGATTTCTGGTTGTTGGAGTAGGCCTGCTGGTTTCTGGTACTCTGTCTTGACTCTTGCGCAAGTCAAACATTTGCTGACATATGTTGCTATGTGTGCCTTCATGCCAGGCCACCAGTATGTAGTCCTCAAGTCGTGGTACATCTTATCCGAGCCAGGATGTACTGAGTAGCGGGACTTGTGGGCTTCGTCCATCACGAGTTCACGTAAATCTCCATAGAGTGGAATCCAAATACGCCCTGTCACATAGTAAGCGCCATCTTCTTTCTGTTCTAGTCGCTGTCTCGATCCTCGCAGAGACTCAGCCCTGATGTTTTCCGGTTTCAATGCTTCAACTTGAGCATTTCGAATCTGAGTAGGGAGGCTAGACTGGATAGTAAGTTGCAATGCTCGCACGCGCTTTGGTATAGTGTCCTTTCGGCTGAGGGCATCTGCCACGACATTGGCCTTGCCCGGGTGGTACTTGATGGCGCATTCGTAATCATTCAAGAGTTCGACCCATCGACGTTGTCGCATGTTTAACTCCTTTTGCCTAAGGATATGCTCGAGACTCCTGTGATCGGTGTAGATAGTGCACTTGGTACCGTACAGGTAGTGTCTCCATATCTTAAGAGCAAAAATCACTGCTCCCAGTTCCAAGTCATGCGTAGTGTAGTTTCTTTCATGCGTCTTAAGTTGTCGAGAAGCGTAGGCAATAACTTTCTCGTGTTGCATCAACACGCAACCGAGCCCATGGATAGACGCATCGCAGTAAACCACAAAGTCGTCAGTGCCTTCAGGCAATGAGAGAATAGGAGCACTACAGAGGTTATCCTTTAGTCTTTGAAAGGCCGACTCCTGAGCTTCGTTCCACTTGTAAGCAATGCCTTTCTGAGTGAGAGTCGTGAGGGGTTGAGCAATCTTTGAGAATCCTTTGATGAATCTGCGGTAGTATCCTGCTAATCCCAAGAATTGGCGAATTTCGGTTGGAGTCTTGGGCGTAGGCCAATTCTTTATCGAGTCGATCTTAGCGGGGTCGACGTGAATCCCGTCCTTATTGACCACATGCCCAAGGAAATGGACCTCTCGAAGCCAAAAGACACACTTCGAGAATTTGGCGTACAATTGCTCATTGCGTAAGAGTTCGAGGATAAGGCGTAGGTGTCGTTCATGCTCTTCTTGATTTTTCGAGTAGATCAGGATGTCGTCGATAAATACAATCACGAATTTGTCGAGGTAAGGCTTACACACTCGGTTCATGAGATCCATGAAAACCGTAGGCGCGTTAGTCATTCCAAAAGGCATGACGAGGAACTCGTAATGACCGTAACGAGTCCTGAACGCAGTCTTGGAGATGTCTTCATTACGAACTCTCAGCTGATGATAGCCTGATCGCAGGTCAATCTTAGAATAGTAGCTCGATCCTTGCAACTGATCGAATAGGTCGTCGATGCGTGGGAGAGGGTAACAATTCTTGATGGTAACCTTGTTTAGTTCACGATAGTCGATGCACATTCGGAATGTGCCATCCTTCTTGTTAACAAAGAGTACTGGTGCTCCCCAGGGTGATGAACTAGGACGGATAAATCCTTTATCCAATAGTTCCTGTAATTGCGTAGAGAGTTCCTTCAGTTCTGCAGGGGCTAGTCGATAAGGCGTACGAGCTATAGGTGCTGCTCCGGGAGCTAGCTCGATTTGGAATTCGACCTGACGGTGGGGAGGGAGTCCAGGTAGTTCCTCAGGAAATACCTCGGGGTAGTCACGTACTACAGGAAAATCTTCAATCCTCTTTTCCTTTTCGTGAGTGTTGGTGACAAGTGCTAGGATAGCGGTGTGCCCTTTTTGTAAACACTTCTGGGCTTTTAGAAGCGAGATAATGCCTGTGACTTCTCCGCCTTTGTTACCTTGAACGATGAGGGGTTTGCCAGAACGGCGAGGAATACAGACCGCTTTCTCTTGACAGAGGATTTCAGCGCGATGCTTGGATAACCAATCCATACCGATGACGACGTCGAAGCTTCCAAGTTTGACAGGGAAAAGATCGATACTAAACGTTTGGCCAGACAATTCTAGCTTGCAGCCGTGGATCACGTGCGTGGCCTCGATGTTTCTACCATTAGCTATCTCGACGATGTGCTTAGAACTTAATAATACAGGTGGGTGCTTAAGCTTCTTACTAACACGTAGGGATACATAACTAGCATCGGCTCCAGAATCAAATAACACAGAAACATAACGATCATCAAGTAGGAACTTACCCGCCACGACGTTGGGGTTGTTCCTTGCTTCTCCAGCTCCAATCACAAAATCTCTTCCTCTTGCACCATTCCCAGCATTGTTGTGTTGTTCATTGTTCCCAGCTCCCTGGTTGTTGTTGCGATTCTGATTCAGTTCAGGGCAATCCTTTCGCATGTGCCCTATTGCCCCACATTTAAAACATCCGCGGTTGTTTCCCTGCTGCTGTTGCTGTTGAGGTTGTTGCTGATTCTGCCTTGCCGGGAACTGACTTCTACAGTCCTTGGCTTCATGCCCCATCTTGTTGCATCGCTGACACTGACCTTTGTTACATGCCCCATTGTGGTGCCTGTTACACTTGTTACACTTAGGGTAGCTTCCCCGGTAGCCACCCTGTTGCTGAGGGCCTTTGTTGTTCTCAGTTTTCCTTTGCTGGGCTGGGGCCTGAGTAGAATTAGCATCCTTGCCCTGATTTCCATCCCACTTTCGTTTGCCATCACTAGAAGTTCCTTCCGCAACACTGATCCTTTTGGGCAACCTGCCCTCTTCCACAGCCTGGTTGGTGAGTTTGTGGGCAAGACGAACCACAGGCTGTATGGTAGTAAGGTTGGCCGAGGTCACATGGCTCCTGATTTCTGGGACTAAGCCTTTGATGTACAATTCGATCCTTCGATACATGGGTCGGGACATGTTTGGGCAAAGTGCAGCATAGTCGTTGGACAGCTTGGTGTAGGTCTCAATCTCTGACCCAACCATCTTGAGACCATAGTACTCGTCCTCGAGTTTGTGGATGTCATCCCTGTGACAATACTCTTCCTTGATCATATCTTTGAAATCTTCCCATGCAGTAGCATTAGCAGTCTCCAAACCAAGCATTTGAATTTGCGCTTTCCACCACGAAAGCGCGCTTCCCTCAAGGGTACCAGTAGCAAACTTTACCCAATTAGCTGGGGGACATTCGCAGACAGCAAAGACAGCTTCCACCTTCTCGATCCAGTGCAGAAGCCCTATGGCACCCTCAGTGCCATTGAAAGGAAGAGGTTTGCAATCCATGAAGGTCTTGAAAGTACAAACACGTGGTTGCACAGGCGCATGCTGACCTGTTGTGAGTAGTGAAGCGAAATGGGTTTAGAGGTGAAAAGACGATGCGGCGGTAGGATCTAAACATCCTAAAACAACGAGCTTACCTCCAGGGTGAGCTGCGAAAGCTGCAGCCACCGTGTTGATCAGGTTAGTGAACTGAGCCTGAGTCATGTTGACGTTTCCTCGTCCGCGTCCACTCATTGTCTTCATAGCCAGAAAACATAGTATGAGTGTGATGTCGTAACTTAGCGAGAATAAGATAGAAGAGGGGAGGCGTATCTATCTAATCAGGCAAACTAGTACGTATAGTAGAGCAGAAAGCATAAGACAAACAAGCAAGTAAACAAGGGTCCGAGCTATGAGGTCAGATAAGTCGAGTCTTGCACTTGGAGTGTAGTGTCGTCACGAGTCACGGGTTATAGTCTGGTTTTTCTCAAAAAGATTTTTCCCCCTTTTTAAAACCAAGTTCACTATAACCAATGGCTCTGATACCAATCTGTCACACCCCCAAATTCCACCTGCGGAGTACCATCCGCTTGAGGGCGTGACTGACCAGGATCCAGCCACCAATTATACTGAATAATTGAATTAATAGCCAAAGTAATACTTACTAACCATACGATTAGCAAATATCAATTTCAGAGTTTAAAGTTTTAAGTTCAAATAGTAGCAAGTAGCGGAAGCATAAGTAAAACAGTTTTAAACAAGGTTCATAGTTCATGTTTATTTAACACCCAACACAGGAGTAGACGAACACTACACATCCCCAAGCAGCAAGCTCCTCAGTCACTGGTTACCTGCAAAGCATGCAGTAAGGTGTCAACAATAATGTTGAGCGAGTTCACTAGTCGTCCAGTTTTAATTACCAAAAAAACTTGTTTCACCAGTTAATTTACCCGTTTATACATGCCATGGGGAGCTACCCCAAAAGTTAGCGACTAAACTGTTTTTTTTTTCAATACCGAACACTAGGTAACCGTTTGCGTTTCCGCAGGATGCCCCGATGTCAATGTTCTATCATCATTGACGGATGCCTGAGTACATTAGTTCACGACCGATCCCATACCATGGCACGGTGTGAGGTTGGTAAAACCTAAATAGCGCTATCAACTAATAACCCGTTCGCCTGGCCCCGGCGACTAATCGGTATTATGTAGTAGGGACTTGAGTGATAGAGTTTCATTTAGTGTCGTTTGTTGCAATCCGTATAAACAGTAATTAACTAAAGGTTCCCAATAACAAGGGAAGAAAAGTAAGTTGTATCCCTCATAAGGGGATAGTGTTGTTTTTAGTTCCGTTTCCCAAACCACCGGGAACGCATGCTTTAGGTTGTGAACTCACCTTGGGTTGCTCGGTAGATAAATACCCGGTCAATCACGTTGGTCACCACGTCCTAGCATGGTTACCAAATATAGGTCAAGTTGGGGCACAAGTAATCACGTATAGCAAACACGTATAGACACACTTAGCATGCATACATTCAAACAGTTGGGTTATTGGGCCTGCCCGAACATTTTCACAAGCAAACAGTAACAGAAACACATGCAGCCCAGTCAACAGATAGCCCAACAAGTCGTGGCCCAATAACACGTAGGCAGCCCAGTCGAGACAAGGGTGGTCTCGACTCGAGAATACACGGTCTCGAGTCGCAACCGGGAGATCTCGAAGAATCATGTTTTGGTCTCGAGTGTGCTGCTTGCGAGTCGCAATCTCAGGAGTCTCGAGCCCAGTCTCGAGTCGAGATCATGTCGTCTCAAGTCGAGACCTTGCCGGTCTCGAGTCCCTGAAGTCCGTCTCGAGTCATCATGCTTTGGTCTCGAGTCGCAACCAAGGGTTCCGACTCGCAACCACAGTTACGTGCACCAGAATCCTTCTAGAACCTGTCCAATGTACTAGCCAATAGAATTTCATATTTGTGATAATGTGTACTAACCAATAACATTCCACCAACATGTTTTCTTGTCCGGTTATCAACCGAAATGGATCAAAACAAGCATTTTTGAATATTCATATCACATTCATCTAGTTCATCATTCTAGGGTTTTCATCATTTAATCCAAACATCTCTAACATACATCTATACCTCATTAAACCCGTATGATCATGCCAACAATCAAAATTACTTGGTCATCATGCTTGTAAACAATTCGGTTCATAACTCATAGTATAACATCATCTATATTGATTCATATAACATACAATAGCACATCCTTATGAACTATCATTGCACCTATCCTTTATCATGTAATCTATTCACCAAGTTATCATGTTTATCATACCGAAACCATACAAGGAGACATTTAGACTAATCATGTGTAACAAGACTAATCGTGTGTAACATTCATCAAATAATCATCAACATATCAAATAGTGTGAAATACTAACCGGATGGTGTTCGAGTGTGAGAGTGTTTGTGAGATCGGCCAAAGGGGAAACCTCCTAGCTTGGAATGTGAGCCGCTACTAGTGATCCGAGACAAGAGAAGAGAGTGATGATGCTAGGGTTCTAGTGAGGGAGAGGTAGAGAGTGTGAGAGTGAAATGAGGGAGAGTGTAAAGGAGGGTGTGTTGAGTTCTTGGTTAATATAAAGGAGGGGTGGTGCACCTTGAGTGGGTTGAGGGCTCCCGAAATGGGCTCCTCGGTTGCACGGCCCAACCGGCCCGCCTGTTACGGTTTACTCGAGACCGGGAGTGGTCTCGAGTCGGATCCTTGGGGTCTCGGCTAACTTGTAACACACACATATATATATAATATACATACATACAACACGTAATAACAGATAATTCATAGTTTCCATTTAATAATATACGCACACGCAATGTTACAACAAGAAAGTTGCCCGGGAAAACCCGAAGTGTCACATTGATCTTTGGAGTGACTTTACGAGCTTTTGGAGAAACTACTTTCTTACGAGCTCCAGCTTTCTTTCTAACTTTTAGAGAAGATTGTGGTCCTGAGACATGCTCTGGAGAAGGCACATAAACCTCATCATCGTCTTTTTCCTGTCTCTTTCTCTTTCTTAACAGCTTCTCTTTTTCTATCTCCTCTTGAATTCTTTTTCGACTTTCAATCTCGTCAATACCGTCATCTGAAGAACTTGATGAACTTGTTGTACTCTTATCTACATCATCTCCTTCAATGTCTTCAACAATCTTTTCTTTTTGAGCTTCAACATTTACAACTTGTTCAACATTAGCAACAATTTCTGGCCCTGTTCCAAGACATCTGTATCAAACAATTGATCAACATTAAATGGATCATCTTCAGTAGCTGCCACTTGTTCCTTTTCTGCAGTAACCACCGGATTATCTTCTTTCGGTTCATCAATCAAAGATATTGTTGCTGCTTTCTTTTGCTTCTTTCTAGGATGTGAAGAAGATTCTTCATCCTTTTGTGTCTGAGGAGTAATTTTCCTG
Source organism: Helianthus annuus (assembly GCF_002127325.2). Lineage (NCBI taxonomy): Eukaryota > Viridiplantae > Streptophyta > Magnoliopsida > Asterales > Asteraceae > Helianthus > Helianthus annuus. The sequence continues at coordinate 50,271,357 of NC_035434.2, read as the reverse complement.
GTCTTCTTCTTTTGTTCCTTTAAGAACCATTCACTTCTTTTTGATATGAAATTTTTAATAATTTTCAGCTCTTCAGCATAACCTTTCTCTTTTCTTTCTTCTTCATTTCTCCAATGTTCATGATTTTCAGGATCAGGATCCTGATAATTACTATCTTTAATAGCTCCAAATAATTCAGCAGATTTAGTTGGCTCTGGATGTTTTGGATGGTATCTGGCTAAAGATCTAATAGAATCATTATCCATGTGCGATAACACTAACATTATTTGCACAAATCTTGGATATAACCAAGTCTTCCTGTCCGAAACTATTTCATCAACCATGTAATGGAAAACAATATGAGAGAAGTTATATTTTTTGTTCAATACAAGAGCTACAACCATGTTCATCAAATAGTCACGCATTGTATCAAATCCTCCTTTCTGGTGACTCATTGCTATCAGCACAGAATGAATAAGAAACTTGTATGGCTTTATGAATTTTGACTTCAAATAACTTGCACTGTTTAAGTCACCAGCATATCCCATTCTTAGCATACAGCCCTTAACCATCTTTTCTGGCAATTTTGTTGGCGAATTCTCTTCATCCAGGAAATCAATTACTTCTCGAATAACCGCTTCTGAATTGACAATTGGTTTCTTTTCATCATTTATCTTAACAACTGAGTTGATTGTTTTGCTTTGATCATCATAAGATGCATGCTTCCAAAAGCGTTTAATATGAGATCTGAACACTAAGCGTTTCTCTGTTAAAGCCTTCAGAATTGGCATTCTCCTCATAAATTCCAGAATACTTCTGAATTCTGACAACATCGGATTTTGTTCCTCATCCAAATTACAGCACACATTATGGATAGGATTGAACAACACTGAAGACGGCTGTGAAAACATAAACATAAAACACAATTAGATATACTTATGACAAATTCCAGCATATAGACATCAAAACATACACAGTCTTGTAAAATTCACTTCAAATGGGCACTAGTAGAAAACAAACAGCTCTCAAACGAATAACTCTCAAACGAGCACCTTTCAAATGAGCTACTCTCAAACTAAACACTCTCAAACGAAACACTTTCAAACTGATCACTTTCAAACTGAATCCCTCAAACGGACTATCCTCAAACGAACAGCTTCAAACTAAATATCCTCAAACGAACACTACCTTCAAATGAACAACTCTCAAACAAACAATTTTCAAACGGGCATCCCTCAAACGGACTTCTCTCAAACGATGAATATCCTATCGTTTGAAACACTGTAAAAACCCAAAAAAAAAAAACTTTAAGTACAAATTAATCAAATTAATGATTAGGGTTTGTTCTCTGTTTGATTCCGAGCACATTGAGATAATTTTTACCCGTTAATACTCTCTAAATATTCCTAAATCTAAATTTGAAAATCCTGCAAACTCGACAAACATTCAATCAATACATATCTGAACAATCAATCCGTCAACCAATGATCTATGATCAAATCCGACACTACCCTCATGTTCTGATAACATTTTTGCTCATGAATAAACCCTAGATTTATTGTAATAAGAAACAGTTCATCGCCGATGTTGAAATTAAGTAAAATTCGATATAAATTGGTCAGAATCTTACCTTTACCATGTTTAGAGTTGAGCTAGCCAACTAAAAACACAAGATCCTGATGAAATTTGGGCAGAATAACGACTGAAATCGGATGCTTTGAGAAATCGCTTGAAATCGCTTTGAAAGTTTGAAACGGAATGAAGAGATAATGATCTCTTTAAACGGAACCATGAGCTATTTAAAGCTTTGGCCCTTCCGTTTGAAATTTTCAAACGGTCACACCTTTTCAAACGTTATGGTCAAGATTCAAACGGTTACCCCATTTTCAAACATTATGGCCAAGTTTCAAACGGTTACCCAATTTTCAAACGTTATGGTTATTTTCAAACGGTCATGTATTTGAAATTTCAAAATTTTCATTTTTTTAGTTTTCTTGATTAAACACTGACACACCCAGCTGACCAAGTCCAAGTCAATGACCTTGGTCAACTGTTTGACCCACCAAGTCCAAGTTAATGGCCTTGGATTATCAGATTTATGAAGTTTGCTGTCGTTTCTTTCTGAAAACAGTTCAAATGAATGAACTTTTGAATATTTCAACCTTTCAAACACATTTTAACTTTCAAACAATATACCAATCACTGTATAGCAATCTCTAGTTTACCCAGCCCTCATCATACACTGACATGATCTGCACTAGGTTTTGATCTTCCGATTCCCAAAGTCAGTTGTCAAAAATAAAATGAGAACTAAAATCTTTTTGGATTTATAAACTGGATAGACAGAAAACTGTACACACAATATTTTTGTGAGCGAGTTAAGGGATCATATCAGCTGCCGACAAAACACAAGTACCGTTATGCTGTTATTACATTTTAAGCATTAAACAATTCGCGTAGATTGCCGATATACTGATCCACTTAAATTCTCACAAAATTTTCAATCTGTTCGGGATACGTAATTAGTATTTTAGGACTTAAACATCTACATGTGTCCCACCTCAGTATACACTCCCGTATCCGGATCCCAGTATTCAGTCTTACAGGTGAGTATACCACAGCTGATATCTGTTAAGGGGTAATTGCGAGGGCCGTGAGAGCTCAGGTCGATACTTCCGTATATGCAGAGAGATGACGGCTTCGACTTTTGGTGGGTCCCCTTTAGAGGATCTTTTATTTTCAACAGCAGCGACTATCAATTTTATTGTTTCATCAGCTTGCTAAGGGCGATGCTTATGTTTCAAAGCTTTTGAAGAAAGTATTATCCGGGGACTATGTCAGTATTTCCATACAGCAGAAGTCCCGGGATAATACACCAGATATCACTGAGCATAAAGACCTAGTATCTCAGAATACGGGACCTTTCAAACAGGATTTCAGGGGTTACCTATATATCCTGGAGGTGTTCCCCACGTAAACGCAAGTGAAATTTATGTTTATATCCCAAAACTGATTTACTAATTTTGCGAAAACCTACCGGCACATCTTTAGCGAGACTGCTTAATTGCATTTTATACATTACAAATCTTTAGCGTACTATGTCTGTCTAGCTGATGTACTATCATTTCCCTTATTCTACACAACTTTTTTTGAATTTTTCTAATGTTTTAGGATTTTTGAATTTTATCATGTTTTTGTTTTTTTCTGTGAATATCTCCCCCTAAAACTAAAACATATTTTTGTGTTTTTGTTTTTATCTAAAAGCAGAAAATAAACTGTACAAAGGAAATTTGACAACACGACTAAGGTTCATGTCAGATCGCCACCCAGCTCGGCTTCACATTCGATTACCCTCCCAGATTGCAGATTCTTCATCCCGTTTAATTTCAAAAGATAATAAAATCTCTTTTTGTCGAATGGTTTAGTGTAAAAATCCACTTTCTGATCATCGGTGTTAACGTGTTCAATCAGAATTAACTTTTTCTCGTGACAATCATGGATAAAGTGATGACGGATTTCAATGTGTTTAGTTTTCGAATGGTGAACCGGATTTTTGGTTATATTGATAGCTGCTTCATTGTCCACGAAAATCGGTGTATCCAAGAATTGCAAACCAAAGTCGCGCATCTGCTGTTGGATCCAAAGGATCTGCGAGCAACAGCTAGAAGCTGAGACATACTCAGTCTCACATGTGGAGAGCGCTACTGCAGTTTGTTTCTTGCACTGCCAGGTGACAAGTCGAGTTCCGAAGAACTGGCACCCAACAGTGGTGGACTTAGCATTCTGTTTACAGCTACCAAAATCAGAATCAGCGAAACCAGACAAAGTAAAGTCACCCGATCGAGGGTACCACAAGCCGATGCTTGGGCAACCCTTCAAATACCGTAAAATACGTTTCACTAAAGTCAGGTGTGACTGCTTCGGATTCGACTGATATCTGGCGCAGAGACACGTCGGGTACATGATGTCTGGACGGGAAGCCGTGAGATACATCAACGATCCGAAGATTGATCGATACAATGTCTCGTCCATCTTCACACCTTGCTCATCGGGACAAATTCCATGATTCTGCGCGAGGGGGGTGGGTCCAGGACTGCAATCTGTCATGTCGAACTTATCGAGCACGTCCTTTACATACTTCGTCTGGTGAATGAAGATTCCGTCGGGCATTTGTTCCACCTGCAGCCCGAGGAAGAACTTCATCTCCCCCATCGAACTTATCTCGAACTTCTTCTTCATAACCTTTTCAAATTCTTTGCACAGGTCGTCGTTGGTGGATCCAAAAATGATATTGTCAACATATATCTGCACAATCAACAAGTGGCCTGCTTCTTCCTTGGTGAACAAAGTGCTATCTACTGTGCCTCTTGTGAACCCGTTGTCCAGCAAGTATGTCGAAAGCGTCTCATACCAGGCTCTCGGGGCCTGGTGAAGTCCGTATAGCGCTTTGTCCAGTAGATACACCTTGTTTCTGTGCTGTGGGTCTGTGAACCCCGGCGGTTGCCCCACATACACTTCTTCTCTAATTGTGCCATACAGGAAGGCAGATTTGACGTCAAGTTGATATACTTTGAAATCTTTCCATGACGCAAAGGCTAGAAATATCCGAATTGCCTCAAGTCTGGCAACCGACGTGTAGACTTCATCATAATCTATTCCTTCCTGTTGACTGAAGCCTTGAACCACAAGTCGTGCCTTGTTTCTCACCACGACACCTCTGTCATCACGCTTACACTTAAAGACCCATTTTGTCTTGATTAACTTCTGATTCTTTGGCAGATCGACAAGTCTCCAGAAACCCAGCTTTTCGAACTGTTGCAGCTCCTCCTGCATTGCATTCACCCAGCTATCCTCGGTCAATGCTTCTTTGTAGGTTCTGGGCTCTATCTGCGAAATGAAACATTTAAGTGAGACTTCTTTCTGCATATCAGCAATAGAAGAGTAAAAACAAGTAAGAGCTCGGTCTATTTGATGTCGGGTCTTGACACCAATTTGTAGGTCGCCAATGATCTGTTCTGAAGGATGGTAAGACAGCGTCCGTGGCATAACCGTGTCAGGCACAACTACTTCCGATTCCAAATTCAAAATATCGAGATCAACGGCTTGATCCACAGCATCCTCTGAAGTATCATTTGGCTCCTCGTCAAAGGTAGGCGCGGGTTCCTCCTCTGAGTCATCAGAAACGTCAAATGATGGAGCTGATTCCATTAGTGGTTCGTGAGGAGTTCCACTTGGCCCTGCTTCATTGTCGTGAGTACCCACGGTAGGTCGAGAAACTTCTAGCGGATAGACACAGACTCTTGTGAAGTATATTGCTGATACTGGTACAGAAAAGCTAGTTCCTCATCACTCGGCTCGACAGGCAGTTGAAACGACTCCCAGAGTTTATCGTAATCGAATAGGAATCTTTGTCCGGGAAGTTGTGGCGATGGAGTGTGCTTCTGACAATCCACGTGTTGGACTTGCATCACCTTCCCCAGGCATGGTACGAACACCTTCTTCAGCGGGCTTGCGTATCCTACAAAGAAACCCTCATTAGCCTTTGCTCCAAATTTACCATTTTCATCTATAAACGTGCAAGGCGAACCAAACGGTTCTAAAAACTCAAGATTTGGGTTGTAACGATGCAGCAGCTCAAAGCAAGTCTTCTTGTATTTCTTGACAGTGAGAACTCTATTCAAAGTGTAACAGGCTGCTGAAACTGCTTCACTCCAGAAGTAGATTGGTATCTTGGAATCGGCTAACATCGTACGTGTTGTTTCAATCAGGGTCCGATTCTTTCGTTCAGCTACGCCGTTTTGCTGTGGTGTATACGGTGCACTGAATTCATGAAGAATTCCCTTCTCGTTGCAGAACTTGTACATCTTGTTGTTCTTGAATTCCGTTCCGTTGTCGCTCCGAATCCTCCGGATGGGCAGTTTGTACACCGTTTCCATTTTCTTAAAAAGCATCATCAATGACTCGAATGTTTGATCTTTTCGTTCTAAGCACCCAACCCACGAAAACCTCGTAAAGTCATCTGTCACTACCAGACAATATAAATCTCCGCTAATGCTCTTGACGTTGATAGGCCCGAAGAGATCCATGTGCAATCTCTCAAGAGGTAACCTGATAGAGTTGAGCATCTTCGGTGGATATGACTTCCGAGTCTGTTTTCCATTTTTACATGCAATGCAATCATCATTCAAATGAAAATTTTTCAAATTAACACCATCAACTAAATCATTATGTACCAAAAAGTTCATTTTACGAATATGAATGTGACCCATCTTTCGATGCCACATTATTGAATCTTTTTCTGTCGCTTTGGTTTTAGACACAAAACACTGTTTCTGATGAGTTGATGGTGTTGCAACACTCATATCAAGATAATACAAGTCATTTTCCCTCGGAGCGCGCAACAGCACCATCTCATCAGGGATTTTAAACCCTGGTTTCAACACAACACATTCAGTTTTGGTAAAATGTACACTAAACTCTTTATCACAAATTTGTGAAATACTGAGTAAATTGTTCGTTAACTCTACTATGTAGTTCACTTTGTCGAACGAAATTACTCCATTTGAAAGCGTTCCCTGACCAATAATCCTTCCACCTTGATTCCCCGCAAATCCAACGTAGCTTCCATTTATAGATCTGACATCATAAAGCAAGGCAAGAGTCCCAGTCATATGTCTTGATGCGCCACTGTCCATGATCCACTTCGATAGAATAGACTTGGGCAGCCCCTGCAACCATCAAATCAAATTTATTCAAACAATGAAGCCCAGGATTTTTTAACTTCCGACACGCTTCCGAACACAACATCACACTTTTCACTTGTTTTCGGAAAATCAAACGTGACATTTGGAACCTCTTCTTTCACATTTGTTTTAGCTTTGTTTGTTATAGGTGGAAATTCAGCAAGAAACTTATCCAACTCACTTTCAGATTTAGCCACATCATCTTTAAAAAGATTTGAATCGTTTTTCAAAACATTTTCCATTTTTTTAATCTCAACCGACGGTTTCGATTTTACAACCCAAGATTGATTCTCAAAAATTTTTGTTTTAGGGTAAATCTTTGAAGTCTTTTGAGTCTTAGAGGATTCACCAACTTCAAAAGTCGATTTCGGCTTATCCTCCAACTTCAATGATTCACCTCTTTTCAAAACACGGATCGGAGAAATCATCGGCTTTTTGCCCTTTGTGTCAGTCGAAGATTTAGGTCGAGGTTTTTGAATGTTTGACTTTTGAACAGTTGGTTTAGAAATGGATGGTTTTTGAACACTTGTTTTTGAAACGGTTTGTTTTTGAACCGGTTTTACAACAGCAGGTTTCTCTATCACTTTCTGACACTGTTTTGCCATGTGGCCGACCTCACTGCAGCGATAACAGACTCTTTTGTCATATTCGACAAAAGTAGATTTCACAGACTCTTCTTTCAACTTCTTTGCTGCATTGAAATCGTCCACAGCTTTCTGGCTGAAAATATAATCTTTCTCATCGTCCACATTCGGACCAGCAACAAAAACCTCATTTATCGTCTCTTTCGGCTTAAACACCTGCTTAGCCAACTTCTTTTCAACCCCAATTCCTTTGTTTTTAAGATTGTTTTTCTTGTTTTGCCCATTACCAACCCCTTCATTCTTTCCAGAACTTGTGGGACGTAAAGTAACAAACGATTTTTTCAGTTTTGAAAAGAATTCATTATTATTCACTTCGTTAATGTTCAATTCAACCAGTTTAAACACTTTGTCAACATTTTCAATCTTGACATTCTGAAGCGGGTACTCGGAGTCGGAATAAAGTTTGTCACTTCCAACCATAGTGAATACCACCATGATCGGATCATCATTCGTACTCTTTCCCGATTTCGGTACATATCGATCTAAGAAATTTCCTTCGTCTTCAGAATCACTGATTACCTTCTCGGATTGAGCCTTTTCTGATTTCTCACTCTCCTCATCCAACACCTGATCAACAACCTTTTTGACAACCTGAGATTCGCTGTCGGTATCGGATGGGGAAAATGTGATATCTATAGTCTCAGGTAAGTCATCTTCTATTGATCTCAATTTGAGATTCAGAGCCGCTTCCACCCCATCTGGATACTTCTGTGTGTAATGACTCCACATTGGAGGTGGAACGCTCTTAAAAACAGGTGCAGTATGTGGCTGTTGGGGGACAATTTGTTCCAGTACGTACGACGAAGCGACATAACTCATTAATTTCTTATCAATTCATTCATTCTCGATTTTAACCAATCCGAGTTCCTTTTTAAGAGATGCAATTGTGTTTAAATGAAAATTGACTTCAATTTGTTTATCAAATAATGTCGCTTTAGCCAATTTTGTAGCCTTATCATTTTCGACACTTTCCTTTTGTATCATCTTGATTGACCTTTTAAGTGTATCGTACGCTTCTTTCACTTGACCGAGATCAAATTTAATCATGTCAGCGTGGTGTTTCAATTCTTGATATTTACTGTCTTTTTCAAGACGCTCCGTGCATGGTTCTGAACACTGTTTGCACGGTGTTTCAGGGATTGAAACAACTTTATCTACAACCTGCTCTACACTATCAACTTTACCAACATGGTTTGACTCTGACTCAGACAATTCGACAGATTTGCTCTCCTGAACTCCCGATTCCTCTAATTCGACAGACACACTACCGACAGATTTTGATTCCTCGGATTCTGAGTCTACCTCTTTAAGTTTTCCCATCAAAGCTTTGTCAGCAATGTCCTTCAAGGCTTCTCCAGTCATCTCCTTTGACACATCGATCAGCACTTCAACGGTTTCTTTCTTCTCTTCAAACCTTTGGCATGATCCGGTCCTTGGTTCCTCGAAGTAACCTGCAAAAGAATCAAATACATTAGGAGGCAAAATTGATTTCATAGTATAAGCCAAATCCTCCTGTTTTGTCTGAAAATCAACCACTTCAGCTATCTCTTCAGCATCAACAACACTTTCAACAGAAACCTCTTCTACCAAATCTTTTCAGTAACTACTTCCGGTTCAGTTACTGTCTCCGAAATCTCAACAACTTCAGCCATCATGGCTTGACCATCACTACAGGGGACATATGTATCCCAGCTGAAACCTGCAGCAACCTTCTCATCGTCTTGATTCACGATCAGTGCTTTTTCCGGTTTATTCTCAATTTGTGGCCTCTGAACAATTTGCTGTTGATTGGGTCGGTGATATATTGCCTGCCGATAGTAGTCGTTGGTGAACGGGTTTTGGTGATTGTTAACCTCACGGTTAGGACATTCCCGTTTGAAATGACCGCGTTCCTTACACTTAAAACAAGTAACCTTCGACTTATCAAACCCTAACTTCTGATCGGGGCCTGACAAACTATTTCTTCCCGTGATTTCCATGAACCTTTGAGCACGACAAACTAAGCTTGCCATACACCATTTAATGTCAATCAGTTCAAGCTCCTCGGGGTCTATTTGGTCATAGTCCTCCTTTGTCATGTCCGGATTTCCAATTCTCCCCGCAACTAGACCTTCATATGCCTCGAGAACGGAAGCGAGTAGTGCAATATGTTGCTTTGCAGCAGTTTCTGTGACACCTGTCACCGCGACCATCAAACAAATACCAAGCCGATGAAATATTGTATTTCATACTTGGGATCTTGTATAAATATGTGTATCTTTTGCACATATCAGTTCTTGTTCAATTTCAAACTTTATAACGCTTTCTGGAGAATTATACGCAAACTGGTGCGTAAACGTACTCAGTTTAATGCGACAAATACTCCGGGACACCATCATATGCTTAACATACCTTAAATAACCTTTACATAACTTAGAAATAAGTTTTGAAGGCTTTGGTATGGCAAAAAACAAGTTAATTCGCTTACAGGGACTAAACTTGACAAACTGCGAAAGTATGCCAATTTGAACTGTAACGAACATTTCGGAAATGTCCATAAGTTAAACATACCATAAATATCCTTTACATAGCTTAGAAATAGGCTTTGAGGGGTTTGGTATGCTAAAGCAAACTTTTGGATCATTCAGGGGCTAAAAGTGTCAAAAAGTGCACAAGTTTGCACTTTCGCGCATAACGTACGTTCTGAATACATCCGGACATCCAAAAATTTATGTAAGCATCCTAATATTATGCCTTAGTGTTTGGCATGAGAAAAATCCATTCGTCGCGTCATTTGGATCGTTTTTCGCGCTTATGCGCATTCCGTCGTAATTAACCGAACATCGCGATCGTACGGCCAAACGAACCAACATCCGACATATTTTTGAGCATGTTTCATGTCCTCATGTTTAGGCATCATTTTAGGGCGTTAAAGTTGGCTTTACGGGCCTTAGAAGTGTCAGAAATGGCTTAAATATGCAACAGGGACTAAAACTGTAATTTCTGAAAGTTTGTGCTGATCAGACAAGGCCAGGTGGCCCGCCTGGGTTTTGTGTGTATCCTAACGCGGGCTGCGTCAGACATACAGACCAGATTCAATGTTTTCTGATCCACTTGCAATGGCCTTTCGATCACCCAGAGGGCAACGACACGTGTCAAATGACTATGGTGGGGGCAAAATAAGCCACCACAACTTTGCGAAAAGTGTATGGATTTGATCGTGGCACGATATTCAAGAAACGATCCTAACGGTCTTGCTTTTCCTATAAATACCCCCCCCCTTTTGGTTAAAAACCCACAAAATCTGATTTAAATCTCTAAGTTAAGGCCTTTGCTTCATACCTGAGCTCCTGGATCGAGATTAGCTTTTGGGGACCCTTCGTAAGTGTTCTTTTGTTCTTTTATTCGCTTTTCAAGTCCAAAAGTCAAAGTTTTCTTTGACTTTCTGCGTGACCAGCCTATGGTCAACACGAAGTTCGTTGGAACTTCACAACGTGAGCGTGATCACGATGGTTATAGTCCGTAGTGACTATACCTACTGATTACCACGTTATCTAGGCTCAGTGACGAGTCGTAGTTTCGGCCAAAATGCGCATTCTTGCGTATTTTGTAACCAAACTACTCGTGAGAATCAAAACCATTTGTTTTGATGCCAAACCTGTTTTCTAAACTTAGTTAAGCATGTTCTAACATGCTTAGCTCGTCACTTTTAGTATAGTGCTTATATAGGGTCGTAAGGTAAGCGATCTAAACAATCGCTTATACCTTCGAACCTGACCCATTTGGTCGATCATTAGGATCCGACCAAACACATTAGGTGACCATAGCTGTAACCTTCCGAGGTTATACCTTATGGTCACGATGTTAGGCGTTCCAAACGCGTTCTACGCGAACGACGCGTTAAGGCAGCATAAGCTACCTAAACGGGTCGTAAAGGGTCGTAAGCACTTAGGTTAGGTTTCATTTTAGTATGTAGTCTTCGTTAAACCATATTACACGAGTCTCCATACTCGTTTGGTTTACGAACCCGCATACTATCCGATCCTTCGGATTTAGATCCAGTATATTAACGTAGTTACCTATTAGGTGCCGTTTGATATTCCGTGATCTCAAGCATTATTTGGTTGTTATACAAGAACTACAAAGCAATCTCAGGTGAGTACATTGAACCCCTCTTTTACTGTTTTCCAAACTGTTTTGGGGTGAAACACATGTGCCTACTTGTTACTTTCGTGCTTTCCTGTTTCCACATCATATACTTGCTATGTTCATTAGTACATTTATAGTACATGATTTCAATACATTATATGCTATGTATGCCCGTTGTGTGCATACTTAGTACATCACTTTACAATACATCTCATGCTACGTACACCCATTGTGTGCATACTTAGTACATCACTTTATAATACATCTCATGCTACGTACGCCCATTGTGTGCATACTTAGCACATCACTTTACAATACCTTTCATGCTACGTACGCCCATTGTGTGCATACTTAGTACATTGTTTTACATTGCATCTCTGTTGCATATGCTCATCCAGCATATGAACACATCATACTACATCTTGAACCGTTGTAACCATTTGACTTTGTGAACCGTCTTAACCCTTTGATTATATAAACCGTTTGTAACCATTGAACCGCGTGAACCAGTTGTATCTATTGACATGATTCACATTTGACTATGTGAACCGTCTTAGCGACTGCCGAACAGGCAGAGATCATTGCGTAGCAAATGGCTGCTCAATTCCCAAACCTCTTTGCTCAATGGAACCAAGCCAACAACAAAAATAATGCCCCCTGCAACTTCAAGACGTTCAACTCGGCTAAGCTATCAAAGTTTTCTGGGTCTCAAGGAGCGACTGCACTTCTGCAATGGTTCGAGAGTTTAGAGAGCACCTTCAGACATGTTCAATGTCCAAACGAGCGAAAGGTAGAATTCGCATCCAGCATCTTTGAGAAACGAGCTTTGACATGGTGGAATGGTGTGATGAGAGATAGGGGTGCCGATGTGGCACTAGCTCAAACATGGCAAGAGCTTCGAGCTCTGATGATGAAGGAATTTTGTCCTCGTCACGAGATCAGGGCCTTGGAAACGGAGTTCGACAATCTTAAGTAAGTTAGCGGTGAGCATCGAGCCTACACGGATCGTTATGAGGAGTTAAGTTTGTTATGCCCGGATATGGTTACACCTTTGGACAAGGCAATCGAAAAGTACATTGATGGCCTCCCTGACTCAATACAAGACATTGTGACTGGTAGCAACCCTACTACAGTTAGACAGGCCATCGAGCTATCTGCAACCTTGACTAAATCAAAGATCAGGAAAGGTACACTTTTCCGTAAAGGTGACAAGAAACCGGTCGGGGAATCGAACCCAATCGAGGAATCAAAGACCATGGATGAACAGACTGAATCCCCTAAGAAGTCAAAGAAGCGAAAGGCTTCTCAGAACTTCGCTGTGGTCGCTCACAATGGTCAAGCCGTCCCCAACCAACCAGCTCAACCCCCTGCTAGAAAACCATACAATGGAACTGCACCCTTGTGCAACCAATGTAGCCTCCATCATCACGCCAATGTACAGTGCCGCAAATGCCAAACTTGTGGGCTTATAGGCCACACAGCAAGAGTCTGCCCAGCTGCAACTGCGCCAAACCAAGCTGGCAACAATCCTGCTCAAGGTCGTTTTCTACCAGGCTCTTGTTTCAACTGTGGCGAGATGGGTCATTTCTGAAGAAATTGCCCAAAGCTTGCTAATGCAAATCCAGCACAGGGATGAGCATCTGACTGACTAGAAGACAACATCGTTTAGATATAATCACGTTTTATGTATTATTTTCTTTTGTTGTCAAGGTCCAAGAAACAGTCGTTATCGTTGTTTATAAATAAATCTTTTATTTACATTGCAATGTATTTGTGTGGTTGCATGTATAAACAACATATCCCTTACAATACCGACAATCAAGGAACCGTATTCCTTGAAGAACAAACTACCCCCAAAATTCTCCCATCCTATGATCTCTTGCGTCTTCCACGAAATTCCTAAGTACCCGTTTCTTCTAAGAGAAACGAAGTACAAGGCGCAAGTTGCAACACGTGATAAATACCCAAGGCACCACTATAAATCCTTAATAGGGTACCTAAGGATTTTCCGTAAGTCCTTAATTGTTGTATACCTTAATTCGAATGTGGTAATTCCTTGTAATAAAAAATCGAATTTTGGGAGATCTTCCTATCTTCTCTGATAGATCCCAGTGGACATTGAAGCCCGTCGACTGGTTTCCATATCTGTATTCAATCGATAACAAGTCAATAACAAATTATAATCAAGTTAAACAATTATGTGACTTTGTGCTTATGTGTTCCCTTATGTGTTGTTGTGTGATCCAAATTATGTTATCCAAATCCTTGTAGAATCTTCCATATCATTCGTATAAAGGATTCATAGTAGGATACCCAAAGGTACTACATAAAAATCCTCAATAGACTTCTACGTTATAGTTAAGTCCCTTGGATTATAAAGTACTACTTCATAAATAGACCCCTTGAGTGGTCTAGTTAAACAGATTGATCCAAAAATCTGGCTAGGGATATCATGTGATGATATGGCTGAAAGGACTCCTTGGTGGCCTAACTAAGAAGATCCCCTGTCGATCTAATTAAAAGGAACCGATGGAAGTCTAGTCACCCTCATCGCAAGTTTGATATCCTTCCCCAAAACATTACAAAACAAACTGTGCGGACTGTGCAACGGATTACGTAATTATGGATGCATACATAATTATGGAATTTAGTGCACAGAAATCACAACAAGTTCTGTCATGTGTCTAGAGTTAACCCTATTCATTTCCAACTCAGATGAAGCAACCGTTGAAAATGACTCCGTTAGTTCATTTTCGTTTCTGACGATTTATCCGTTGGGGAAATGAATATCCGTTGTGTAATCCTTCATTTCCAACTCTGATGAAGCAACCATTGAAAATGACTCCGTTAGTGCATTTCCGTTTCTGATGATTTATCCGTTAGGAAAATGAATATCCGTTGTGTAATCCTTCATTTCCATTTCTGATGAAGCGACCATTGAAAATGACTCCGCATGTTCATTTTTCGTTTCTGAAGATTTTTTCGTTGAAGAAATGAACATCCGTTTGCTTCTTCCGTCATTTCCATTTCTGAAGAATACTCATCAAGGAAAATGACTCCGTCTGTTCATTTTCATTTCTGAAGAATGACCGTCAAGGAAATGACAGGATATTGCCTTGCATATCGCTGGTGGGTATTTGGCAAAGTCACTAATAGACTCCTACGAATAAATTTCAGGATGGAATTTCCTAAAGTAGGGGAGACTGTGACACCTGTGTCACCGCGACCATCAAACAAACACCAAGCCGATGAAATATTGTATTTCATACTTGGGATCTTGTATAAATATGTGTATCTTTTGCACATATCAGTTCTTGTTCAATTTCAAACTTTATAACGCTTTCTGGAGAATTATACGCAAACTGGTGCGTAAACGTACTCAGTTTAATGAGATAAATACTCCGGGACACCATCATATGCTTAACATACCTTAAATAACCTTTACATAACTTAGAAATAAGTTTTGAAGGCTTTGGTATGGCAAAAACAAGTTAATTCGCTTACAGGGACTAAACTTGACAAACTGCGAAAGTATGCCAATTTGAACTGTAACGAACATTCCGGAACATGTCCATAAGTTAAACATACCATAAATATCCTTTACATAGCTTAGAAATAGGCTTTGAGGGGTTTGGTATGCTAAAACAAACTTTTGGATCATTCAGGGGCTAAAAGTGTCAAAAAGTGCACAAGTTTGCACTTTCGCGCATAACGTACGTTCTGAATACATCCGGACATCCAAAAATTTATGTAAGCATCCTAATATTATGCCTTAGTGTTGGCATGAGAAAAATCCATTCGTCGCGTCATTTGGATCGTTTTTCGCGCTTATGCGCCTTCCGTCGTAATTAACCGAACATCACGATCGTACGGCCAAACGAACCAACATCCGACATATTTTTGAGCATGTTTCATGTCCTCAATGTTTAGGCATCATTTTAGGGCCTTAAAGTTGGCTTTACGGGCCTTAGAAGTGTCGGAAATGGCTTAAATATGCAACAGGGACTAAAACTGTAATTTCTGAAAGTTTGTGCTAATCAGACAAGGCCAGGCGGCCCGCTTGGGTTTTGTGTGTATCCTAACGTGGGCCGCGTCAGACATACAGACCAGATTCAATGTTTTCTGATCCACTTGCAATGGCCTTTCGATCACCCAAAGGGCAACGACATGTGTCAAATTCCTATGGTGGGGGCAAAATAAGCCAAAACAACTTTGCGACAAGTGTACGGATTTGATCGTGGCACGATATTCAAGAAACGATCCTAATGGTCTTGCTTTTCCTATAAATCCCCCCCCCCCCTTTTGGTTAAAAACCCACAAAATCTGATCTAAAGCTCTAAGTTGAGGCCTTTGCTTCATACCTCAGCTCCTGGATCGAGATTAGCTTTCGGGGACCCTTCGTAAGTGTTCTTTCGTTCTTTTATTCGCTTTTCAAGTCCGAAAGTCAAAGTTTTCTTTGACTTTCTGCGTGACCAGCCTATGGTCAACACCAAGTTCGTTGGAACTTCATAACGTGAGCGTGATCACGATGGTTATAGTCCATAGTGACTATACCTACTGATTACCACGTTATCTAGGCTCAGTGACGAGTCGTAGTTTCGGCCAAATGCACATTCTTGCGTATTTTGTAACCAAACTACTCTTGAGTATCAAAACCGTTTGTTTTGATGCCAAACCTGTTTTCTAAACTTAGTTAAGCATGTTCTAACATGCTTAGTTCGTCACTTTTAGTATAGTGCTTATATAGGGTCGTAAGGTAAGCGATCTAAACAATCGCTTATACTTTCGAACCCGACCCATTTGGTCGATCATTAGGATCCGACCAAACACATTAGGTGACCATAGCTGTAACCTTCCGAGGTTATACCTTATGGTCACGATGTTAGGCATTCCAAACGCGTTCTACGCGAACGACGCGTTAAGGTAGCATAAGTTACCTAAACGGGTCGTACTGGGTCGTAAGCACTTAGGTTAGGTTTCATTTTAGTATGTAGGCTTCGTTAAACCATATTACATGAGTCTCCATACTCGTTTGGTATACGAACCCGCATACTATCCGATCCTTCCGATTTAGATCCGGTATATTAACGTAGTTACCTATTAGGTGCCGTTTGATATTCCGTGATCTCTAGCATTATTTGGTTGTTATACAAGAACTACAAAGCAATCTCAGGTGAGTACATTGAACCCCTCTTTTACTGCTTTCCAAACTGTTTTGGGGTGAAACACATGTGCCTACTTGTTACTTTCGTGCTTTCCTGTTTCCACATCATATACTTGCTATGTTCATTAGTACATTTATAGTACATGATTTCAATACATTATATGCTATGTATGCCCGTTGTGTGCATACTTAGTACATCACTTTACAATACATCTCATGCTACGTACGCTCATTGTGTGCATACTTAGTACATCACTCTACAATACATCTCATGCTACGTACGCCCATTGTGTGCATACTTAGCACATCACTTTACAATACCTTTCATGCTACGTACGCCCATTGTGTGCATACTTAGTACATTGTTTTACATTGCATCTCTGTTGCATATGCTCGTCCAGCATATGAACACATCATACTACATTTTGAACCGTTGTAACCATTTGACTATGTGAACCGTCTTAACCCTTTGATTATATAAACCGTTTGTAACCATTGAACCGCGTGAACCAGTTGTATCTATTGACTTGATTCACATTTGACAACAGACATTTGACTATACATAAACATTTCTACAATTGTTAAACATTTCATCTTGATGGTTTGGTTTGAGCAAGTGATCTAAGTAACGAGGCGTGTGTAATATGATACAAGAATGGTGGATGCACCGCTGGTACTTCCTATATATAAGTGTTTGTATAGTATTACATATCGTAGCGTTATTTGAATCATTTCAATTTGAGACATATAACATTTTATACAAATAACACACTTTTCACGAGACATTGATTTACAAACGACTTATCTTATTCAAACTCATTTTATATGGTTATCCATTTAACCATACAGTGTTCTCTCATTTCTACAAACCATCTGATCTTATCGTTTTTCAAATGATTTACAAGACCAAGCAAATTACAAGGTTCATGACTAAACATTTTCTCAAACATAAGTCATGAATTCCGTTTTCACAAAACCAATGTATCTCACAGGCATTTTTATGCTGACGTACCTATTTTCACATGTGTTTTCAGGAGATGATGCATAGGACTTATCAAGACATACTTAGGCGGACCAGTGCCTTAGTGACTTAAAACGAGACAAGAACTAGTTAAATTATGTTATGTACTCTTTGGTTCTTGTTTAAAACAATGTAAACTTTCATGTTTGATTAATAAAACGAAACTTCAATTGCCATGGATTTGAAACAATAAATTCTGTTACAACACTCCCCGCCGTTTTCGCCACGTTTTGTATGCTCCTCGTGGTCGGGGTGTGACAGTTTTCGTTATCTCGTTTCCATTTTTTATGTTCACTGCGATATTACACTGTACTCCAGAAACGAACGCCTGTTGGTTAGATCCAGTTGAGCTTTGAGGTGACTGTTCCTGAGTTTGGACATTCGGCTCAAACTTCGCGAATGGTGATAAATTGCCGAATTGCGGAGTGCTTGATGACACACTTGAAGAATTGTCAGCAATGAACCCTGTCTGAATCTTTGGGCTTTGATTGGTTGCGACTGTAGGGTTTCCTTTGTAGTACAATGACACGTCTTGCTGCATTCTAGCAGAATTCATCTTCTTTATCTTCAACAACTCAAGCTCGTGGGCTTCGATCTTTTCAATAAATGAACTCAGATTGAGATTCACAAAATCAGAACTGTTTTTCGGCATCATAAGATACGTTCCTCACTCATCATATGGAAGTGCGTCACACAATTTGTCTATCCACTCTTCATTCGTCTTTGTTATCTCCAAACGCTTCATTTCAACCACGAGATGACAATATCTTTCGATTAACTGTTTTGTTGACTCTCCTTTGATCCCAGTAAAAATATCGAATTCTTTCTTGATAAGCTCCTTTTTGCTCTTGATCATAGAAACACTTCCTTTAAACTTCAGTTGTAATGCTTGCCAGATTGACTGAGAACTTTCGTCATGTTGTAGCAACACGAGGATGTCTTCTTTAATGGCTTGCTGCAAGATGCTCACCATTTTCTTTTCAGCTTTGAAATCAATTTGTTCCGTTTCCGTTAGGCTCCCAATACCCTTTTCCAATCCCATACCGTTAACTGGTGGCTTATATTTCGCTTCGATCTTCATCCAACACTCAAAATGATTTGCTTGCACCCGGTTCTTGAAACGGCTGGACCAACCTGCATATTCATCTAAACTCATGAGCTTGGGTGGTTTTTGCATAGTCCCCAACTCATTTTCCATGTTAACGTTCTGCATGATACTCGCTGGACTCTGTGTAGCCATACCGCTCCCCGCAAACATGTTATAGAAATCCTGATTATCCATTTCAAATGAAATACTCCCTCAAACGAAAAGTATAATTTTCAAACGAGATAGTCACCTTCAAACGATAGATTCAAACGGTCATACCACACTTTCAAACGGAAGGTGTGGTTTCTTCAAACGATCTAACTGCTTCAAACTATAGGTTCAAACGGAACCAAATTTCAAACGATGGGACAGGTTTTTCAAGCGGAAAGCTAATGTTCAAACGGAATGAACGCTAATTTCAAACGATAGAACAGACTTTCAAACGGACTCCAAGTATTCATTCAAACGAAAGGTAGTTTTTAGTCCATTTTTATCACTTTCAGTTTGAATCTTGATCTGATATTCTCAAGGATTTGTAAGCACACAATTTTACACACACTGTCCAAAATTCAGTCCAATTTGTCCGGCCAAAAGTCCTGTAGTCCAATTCTGTACAGAAACAACCAACTGATTTAGGTGTATTTACTCACAACTGGCTCTGATACCAATTGTAGGATCGATATGACCACTCAAATGAGTCAATTTGAGTAATACACACTATTTGAGTGGCGGAAACACTCAAACAGAGTAGAATCAGATAGAACAGAGTAGAATCAGATAGAAAAATGTAGAAAACGGATGCAGATACTTTAATTACTTGCTTCTCATTTAATTTCACGTGAAAATCCGGCAGAGTAACGTTACACCACAGACCAGATCGTTTGAAATGAGAAACACACTTGCCTATTTATAGGCATGTACCTTCCGTTTGAAGTTAACACATACAACTTCAAACGGTCACCATTCATACCCTTCCGTTTGAAAGATACACAACACATTTCAAACGGAACCCCTATGGAAACATCAAAACTATACATATCAGACACCTAAACTATACAAACTTGACATACTTAGACCCTAGACTTAAGACATAGGCTTTAGACATAATGCACTAACAGAAATGATCCCGTTGGAGTTGATAGACCCTTTTTGGAGAAAGTTAAATTTGGACTCCATAGTGGAACCGAGCAAGGTGGACTCTTTCGACTTAGACGGCGAATTTGCGCTTCTCAAACGACATTTAAGTGCTCAGCCGAGAGAACTCAAGAAAAACTGGATTCAAAAGATGAAGGAGTGGGTACAACTCAATAAGACGAAGCTTAAACAACCAGTTGTGCAAAGGAAGGATGATTCGTTTACGGAGCCTTCTAGACACAGCTTTTTTAAAACGCAGGACCAGTATAGTGATTCACAAGATGGGTTTGGCACACAAGAGTCAACGATCGAACCTACCAGACACAACTCGTTTGTCGAGTCAACAAGTTATTTTACTGAAACACCTATGTTCTTCGGCGAGATTGTGAAAGGCCCTAAGAATTCGAAAACGAAAAACAAGGTCGCAAAATCAAAGGAAGAGCCACCAGACTTACCTTTGCTGCCTATCGGACAAGTTGATATGTTCTTGCACTTCAAAAAGTACATTCCACCGTGCTTCTATCCACACCTCAGTCACATACAAAATGTGCAGGGTGATGGTAATTGTGGGTTTCGATCTATAGCGGTCGGCTTATCGCTTAAAGAGTGGGAGTGGCCGCTCATACGGCAGCATCTTCATGACGAGTGCAACCGGTTCCACGAATTTTGGAAAAACATAAATGAAGTTCAGTGTCAACAAGTTCTGGAATCATTAGTTTGGTCTGACTAAATAGTCGGAGCACCTCGACATAAGTGGCTACAAATGCCATTCACGGGGCTTCTGATAGCAAACCGGTGGAATGTCATTTGTCTCTTATTAAGTGACCTTAGTTGTGCTTCATTTTTTCCCATGTTCAAAACAGCCGAAGAAAGTATTCCGCATCGACCAGTCGCGCTTGTACATGTACACAGGAACCATTTTATTCACGTCAGATTAGAAGGGGAATATCCAATGCCAACCCCATCAGGGTACTGGCGACAACCGACACGGAATACGCCAGCAGAAAGTTGGTATCACTATTACAAGGAACGTATTGACCAATATAATACGATCGTTGATGAATATAGGACCAGGGATTACATAGATATAGGTACCCTATTAATATAAAATGTTATTTACATGTTTTGACAATTTAAACGAATCAAAGTTAACGCATACCGACCGTATTTTCGTCAGTTCCACATATAGTAATTGAAAATAAATGAAAATACTGAATTGTATACGGGCCGTATAAAAATATACGCCTCGTATACAGTGATCGTATATTAAGTATACGACAGAATTAAAATAAATTAAATTATTGTATACGAGTCGTATACAATTATACGGCCCGTATACGCAGGAAAAAAGATCGTATAAGTTTTATACGACCTCATTTCCACCATACGGCCTCAACATTCCACCAAAAATTATCTCGGTTTTCTCTCGGATCGTTCTTGGACAGCGTTCTTCGGCGTTTTTGGCGTTTTCTTCTCGGTTCTTCCTATACGGTACGTTTTCGTATAGTAAACTTTCAAATTCCGTAACATGTTAGATTATGGTCTTGTATAGTAAAGCGTAGATAGGCGTAACGATTACGATTGTATAATTAAATTTGAAAAAAAAATTCAAACAGAAAATTTTAACTGGTTATTCAAGTGTATACGGTCGTATAAATTGTATACGATCGTATAATGTTTGAATATTCAAACATTATACGATCGTATTCAAACATTATACGATCGTATACAATTTATACGACCGTATACACTTGAATAGTTAAAGGTTTTACGATCGTATACATTATATACGCTCGTATAACTTTTGAATATTCAAACATTATACGATCGTATAATTATATACGGTCGTATACCTCTTTGAATATTCAAACATTATACGAACATATATTTTATATACGGTCGTATAGTTGTTGAATATTCAAACATTGTACGAGCGTATTTGATATGTACAATACGTTCGTATACAAGAACAGTATTCGTATAATACGTTAACGATAATCGTATAGTGATTGCTAAGTTGTAATTGTTATTTGTTACAGACGATATGGCTGAGTCATCAGCAGCTGGTGCGGCCCGTAGAGGTCGAGTCCGGGCCGTGGACGTGGACAGGAGGAGGAGGTTGTGCCCGATTTTACTGAGACGGGGCAGTTTCTTAGAGATATCCCCCGAGGTACGGTTGCCTATAGGGTTTTGGGCAAATTACGGGAGATGGTGCTGGATGCGCCTCGGACCATAGATTTTCAGTTTTTGACCGATATTGGAGCGTCCGGTCGGGTCCGGGAGTTCATGCCAGCTAACTCCCCGTGGGACCGCTTATTTGATGCCGCCGCAGTGCGGGCCCACAGGGAGATTACTTTAGAGTTTTTATCGACCTTTTCATTTACGGACACCCGGGGTGTGGGTTTTCAGCATTTTTTTACGATAGAGGTCGTAGCTTTTACTATTTGCGGCAAGAGTCAGAGGATGACACTTCCTCAGTTCGCTGTTGCCTTGGGTCTGTACTCACAGGAGGACTCAAGGTCCCGCGCATTTTTTGATGCGCCAGTAAGCACGTCCACTGACGTGTTGTGGCCGTTTTAGCGCACTATTGGGTTCGGGGAGTTCGCGAAAGCGAGTCAGCGATCCCCGAAGGCACGGGCGACAGATCCTTACGACCCGTTACACCGATACCTACATCGGTGTATCGCCGTGACGATCGCCGGTCGTCATGATAGCAGGGAATGGGTCACCCAAAATGACCTATTCTTCTTGCACGACTTACTTACCGGCGGGAGGGCCAACTTGGCGTACAAGTTGGCCGCATATCTCGCCGAGTACGCTTTTAAGCGAACCTCTTCCCACATCAGCTGTGGGGCCTTCGTCACCTGTCTGGCGAAGGGTTTCTTTCGCCTCCTGTCCCTGCAGGTGGCAAGTGATATGACCCTGACACGCCAGCTTGACAGGGTTGGGAGGGACACAACCCTATCGATGGGTTTGGCTCGCGAGGTCGAGGGAGGCCAGTTGGTTTGGGCTTATGGTGTGGGTGAGGGACCCCGTGGAGAGGTTGGTGATGAGGAGGGAGACGAGGGAGAGGGAGGCGAGGGCGAGGGAGATGGAGGCGACGGAGAGGGAGGCGACAGAGAGGGGGTCGCTCATACTATCGATCGATCACAGGTAGCTGCGGAGGAGTTACGGGGTGATCGCCCGTACGTTCGACGCAGCATGAGACAGCGTGTGATGCCTCCACCGGGGGTGGAGGAGAGACTCGTTCAGGTCGAGTCGGATGTAGATGCAGTCAGAGGGGATTTAGCTGCAGTGAGAGAGGATGTACTGTGGATGGTCGAGGCGATTGTGGCTATGCATTATGCCGCGCCCCTACCTCCACGAGCTGGCGCAACACCACCACCACCACCACCACCGCCGTAGCTGCTTTTTGTATTATTATTATTTTTTTTTGTTATTTTACGTTTGAAACTTTGTAAAAGTTTATCTTTTTTTTTTGTTTTAGATGTAAAACATTATAAATATTAATCTTATGTTTAGATGTTTACTTGTTTGTTTAATAATTGTTGTCGTAGTTTATCATAATCATATCACATATTATCGTTTTACATACTGGAAACTTACTAAACATTATAAATACGTTTAACTAGAAACTCGTAACATAATCCGATATATACAATACTATTTTAAAATTTACAAAACTTATTAAACGGTTTCCCGATTGCAACAAAAAATTAACTATTCTATACATATTTATCGTTTTACAAAGTGGAAACCTATGAAACATAATAAATACGTTTAACTACAAACTCGTAACATAATGCGATATATAGAACACTATTTTAAAATTTTCAAAATTTATTAAACGGTTTCCCGATTGCAACAAAAAATTAACTTTTCTATACATATTTATCGTTTTACAAAGAGGAAACTTATTAAACATAATAAATACGTTTAACTACAAACTCCTAACATAATCCGATATATACAACAAACGGTTTCCCGATTTCAACAAAAAATTAACCTTTCTATACGGGCCGTATATTATTTACGGAAAATTAACCTTTCTAAACCCTAAACCCTAATTATATACGGCCCGTATACAAATAGGGATGTGAAAATAAGATTATAGAGGTGTGGAAATAAGAACAACCCTTTCTATACGGGCCGTAATTATACGGCCCGTATACAGATTTCAAAACTAAAAACCCTTGTCCAACCTTCGAAACAATATGCAAGTATGTATACGACCCGTAAATAATAAACGGCCCGTATACATATAAAAACAAAAAAAACATTCCACTCATTAAATTCTGTGCATAAACATTCTATACGGTCCGTAAAATTATATACGGCCCGTATACAAATAGGGATGTGAAAATAAGATTATAGGGGTGTGGAAATAGAACAACCCTATAATTAAACTTCATAATATGCCGCGGTTCAAAAAAAAAATAAATTAAACTTCATGGCTTATTTACTTGAGAGGAACAAGAGTTGTAGGACGTCATCCTGAGTCACCTATGTCTGGCGAAGTATTGGATGGAAACTATCGAGAAGCAGCACATGGCCTACAAACGTATGGTCTACAATAGTTTTGTGAGGGAATTAAAACTGGAACTGTGGCTCATAAAGAAAGGTGGCTAGTTGAGATTAATAAAAAAGGTTAACGGAGGAGAGATCGGATAATATGCTAAGCCTACACGGTATGGGCAGTTCTCCCCACCCGTCCCCAAGCGACGACGCCGTCTACACCATACCGGCCCCCCGTCCCCGTTCCTTTCGTCTGATTTTGGACGTTGGCGACGCTCAAAAAGTGGGGCCCCTTTAATGAAAAGTTACCGTTTAAAAAAAATTTTTCTTTTTTGCAAAAAAAAACCAAACGGTCAAATATTTAAATATATATATATTTCATTACCATTTTCACCTCCATTCACAAATTTAACCCAAAATTTCATCTCTCTCAATTCTTTTTTTTAAATCTTCTTCCCACTTTTATAAAACATCATACTCTATAGAAAATGGAACCCTCCAACAACCCGAACAACCCGAACAATCCAAACAACCCGAACAATCCCACGTCTAACAACAAGACAAAAGGTTCGTATTTTTTTTAAGGTTTATCTTTTTTTTTAACGTTTATACTTTTTTTTAAGTTTATATTTTTCGATTTTTTTTAACAAGACAAAAGCGTTGGACAACTATAAGAACAACAATGGTAATACCAACTTTGCTCACATTCGCGCGTGGGAAATTATGAAAAAGGAACCGAAATGATCGCCGATTCCTAACGAGGTGGAGATGGCGAAACGCCAAAAAACATCGGAAACGGGTAGCTTTAGCGTCGGTGGATCGGACGCGAGGTGTCACATAAACTTAAATGATAACGCCGACTTTGACGAAGAGGAGTACGCCGTACATGAAGCGGAGCGTCCACCGGGCCGAGACAAATCAAAGAAGGAGCGGGCCAAGGGGAAAGAAAAGGAAAAGGTGGACCCGAACATGGTTGAGTTTATGGAACACCTAAAAATGTACAACGACATCTCGGCCCAAAAGACGAAGTCGAAGGAGCGGGCCGTCGAAGAAAAAACTCGTGTAGCGGAAGAAAAGTTACGCGAGAAGGTCCGATTGTCGAATGAGAAAATCCGAATTTCCGATTAAAAAATTCGGCTCAAGGAATGTGATATAATATCGATGAATGTCGAGGACGAACCCGAGCCGAAACGTTCGATGTTGAAAAAACTACAACACAACATCATGAAAAAACACACTACTAGAAAATAGGCCTAGTGCAACTTTTTGTAAGCAACTTTTTTCAAATGAGTTGCATCTGACTCTAATGCAACTTCATTGAACATAAATGTTACATTAGAAGATATAATGCAACTTCTTTACTAAAAAGTTGCAAATTTAACTAAAAAGTGCAACCTTTTTCGTGAAAGGTTGCAAATTTTATTGAAATTTGCAACTTTTATTAAAAAGGTTGCACGAAGAAAATGTAAATGCAACTCTTAATTAAAAAGGTTGCATTGTTAACATTAAAGTTGTTGCTTAATTTGTTGAAACTAGCTAGATGATTATGTTATACGGTATTATTTAGGAATTACACATTTGAAACTTGGAATTTTTAATCACATATAGATCTATGATTAGTGAATTTTGATGTTAGTCTTTGAAACATAGAATTGGAAACTATGATTCGTGATGTTAAATATGTTTATGAGTTTGGAATTGTACGTAATTATGGATTTCTTTAGAGTTAACACTAATGGAAATTTAATATAAAATTTACGTCTTTATTATGTTCAGGGGCGGACTAATGTATAAACATCGGGTTTCTAGGAATCGATTTGGTTTTTAATTTTTAGTGGAAATTATAAGAGAAACTGAAAAGGAACCCATAAGTAAAATGTTGAGGGAACCCATATCACAAATGCTTTAATGTTTCACTGGTTAATTATGCATCCCTCTAACTTGACACCCCAGGTTCGAATCCCGCTCCAGCCTAGTTTTTTTTTTCTGAGTTTTTCCTTTTTTTTTAATTTAATGGAACCCATATTAGGGTTAGACGTGAAGAACAGTAACAACAGCGCGTACACAGAGTGCACATACTTTCTCTGATTCTCTCAGCCTCCACCCTCAGAGTCATCCGTCTCCGGCCGTCCTCCTCCGGACTCCGGCCGTCCTCCTCCGGCCGCTTCTTGTTTCCCCCATTCCAACCTTCAAATTTCCCTGATTCTCTATTTATCTCAGGTGTGTTAATGTACATTTTTAACTTTTATTGATGTTTTAATTTTAATTTAGATGTTAATTTTAACATGTTTGATGTTTTAATCTTAATTTTGCACATAATAATACATGTGACATGAACAGTGAATGTCTAGCCAGTCTGTTATTCGTGTGGATTTTTTTTTAAAGTTGGATGGTCCTCTTCTTAGATCACATTATGTTGGATCTCATGTCAGTTTATATATTCCATCCGGTTCATGTTCTGGTCAATTTCCCCACCCTTTAGGATAATTAAAGAGCTAGCAACATGGATTGAAATTGCAAGGATTTGAAACTACATGGTATTTTCAGCAAAACTTTTCAAAAATGTAAAAAAAAGCAATGTGGACCAAACCACATAGACTAAAATTGCAGTTTACTCGGGAGTTTACCCATCCTAGGACTTTGCACATTTTTTTTTGAAACTGAATAATCAGTTTCAGCATGGTATAAAAAAAAACTGGGCTGGATGGATTAGCCAAACCAATTAACTAGAAGTGTATCTTCACCAGTTTGTTGTGTATTGGTTTGGTTAAACCATTCGGTTCTGGCAGAACCTGGTTACCCCTAGCATCGACTGGACCGGTTGGTGGATAACTGGATATGAACGACAGATCTGAACAGTGGTGTTCGGGTACTCGTGGTGGACTTGTGATTATTTATTATTTTTTTGAACGACAAATTTTTTAATCCCTGTTTTCTATGGGACTTTATAGTAACGCATTTGATAGGTGCACCAATGTTTAAACCTCATTGTTTCTATTAACTTCAGGATACGAGAGGCATGGGAAACGTTAGAGATTGGATGTATTTACCAAGACGATTACCTGAATTTGAAGTCGGGGTTATTGAATTCCTTAATGCTTCATTTGCTAAGGCGGCAAAAAGGATATCAGATCTGTTGTCCCTGCAAAAGATGTAAAAACCGTTATTGGTATCGAAGAGATGAAGTATTTGATCATTTAAAAGGACATGGATTTGTAGAAGACTACTATGTGTGGGTTTTTCATGGAGAAAACCCCTCCCACACAAGATCTACCTTTGGCATAAATGATAATGGGGATGGTATGCATGACAATTTAGATGAGTTATTACATGACAGGTTTAGAGATATTGCAGAAGAAACAAGTACGGTACAAGAGGGTTTAAATGAAGACGCCAAGAAGTTCTATAAGTTGGTAGAAGATGGAAAGCAAGAGTTGTTCCCTGGGTGTAAAAGTTTTTCGAAGCTATCTTTCATCGTCAGACTTCTTCTGTTCAAGACCCTTCATGGGCTTAGTAATGTGGCCTTTGATGATCTTCTACAACTTTTACAAGAGATGATTCCAGAGGCAAAACTTCCACCTAGTTTTACTCAAGCTAAAAAAATCATAAAGGATCTGGGGCTTGATTATAAGAAGATTCCAGCATGTCCAAATGATTGTATGCTTTACTGGAAAGAATATGAACATGCTGAAGTGTGCCACATTTGCCACACCTCTAAGTGGAAACAACTAAATGAGAAATACCAGAACGAACATGATTGTGAACATTCTAAGACATCTTCAAAAGTTCCGGCTAAAGTAGTATGGCATTTTCCTTTAAAACCGAGGCTACAAAGACTTTTCATGTGTTCAGAAATAGCTACAGAGGATGACAATGCTACGGTAGATCCCTTTTTGGTTGTAATGAATAAAGAAAACTATGGATACCGCCGACTTTATGGTAGAGGCGTTACAAATACATTAGTGAAAAAGGTAGATGGTGCTTGCACATCATACATGATTCCGGAAGGGCTGATGAAATCATTTAAAGCAAACGTTGAAGTTGAGAAAAACCAGTTGCTGGAAATGCGTAAAGAGATTGAAGAGGATCATGAAAGAAAAAAGGTTGAGCTAGAAGCTATGCAAAAAGACATTGACAGCCAACGACAAAACTTGGATGCTATGATGCAGAAAGTTATGAAACGACTGCCTGTTGGAGATCGAGATGAGTAGAATGTTTCCATTTCTTTTTATTATTGTATTGAAACTTTGTGTTGACCACATTGTTATTTAAGTTTGAACAAGTATGTTAAAGTACGTTATTTCTCTATCAGTGATATTTGTCATTATTTGTTCTAGCGTAATTGCGATTCAATGTATATCGAATAATAGCAATAAAATATATAATACAAAGTTGCATTTGGGTATAAAAAGTTGCATTTGTTGTAACTAAAATTCATAAAAAAATGTTGCATTTAGTGTAAAAAAAGGTTGCATTTTTTCTAATAAAAAGAAAATAGTAGTTGCATTAACTCTAAAAAAAGGTTACATTTTTGTAACTAAACCATATTGAAGGTTGCATTTACGTGTATAAAAAGTTGCATTTGAGTGAAAAAAAAGGTTACGTATTTGTAACTAAAATATAAAAAAAAGTTGCATTTGAGTGTTATAAAAGTTGCATAGAAAAAAAGTTGCATTTGTATACTAAAAGCAACACTTAAGAAAAAAGTTGCATTAGGCCCTAAAAAAGTTGCATTAGATCTAATGTAACTGCTTCTAATGTAGCCCCCAATAAAAAGTTGCATTAGGCCTAATGCAACTTTTTCAAGGCTTAATGTAACATTTTTTAGGGGTTACCCTAGCTTCATTTTCTAGTAGTGACATCAAATTATTTAACTCTATGTTTTTTTTATTAAGTCTTTGGTTTTTTTTATTTAGTGTATGCTTTTTTTTTAAGTTTATGTAATGTGGTTTATGTAATGAAAATATTTTGTTAGTTTATTTTTTAAATGTTAAAAAATAGAAGATTAAAAAATATATATATAAATGGTGAGGAGGACTATGACTAGGACCATCATCCCATACCCTCTAGTTCAAGGTGATGGTGCATCTTTAGGAGGACTATGACGTGACGCCTATATGGCGGATGGTCCTCCAAGGATGAGATGTCACCATACCATCTAGCCTAAGGATCACACAAAAAGAGAGGAGTTTGGTATTGCACGCAGATCAAGAACGACCATGTTGTCACTTTCCCTGGGTGTGAAAGATTATTAGGTTTTTACATAAATACTTTGTTTTGATGAGTTTTTTTTATAGAATGACTAATATAAAAAGTATTTATTAAAATGGGCGCTTTTTAAAAAAAGTTAAGTTTTCTCACTCTTAATTTTAGGCTCACACTATTTGCACATCTTGTTTGGCTATCTACATACTTAGGGTTTACCTACGTTGCGTATAGATCTATATGCATCGTAGGTAAGGGGTAGGTACACTGACCACCCGCGTGTAGGACCGGCGATACAGCCGAAGCGGATGGGGATGAACGGCACTAGACTTGGTATAATAATTAATTTATTTCAAAAGCTCGATAACGATATTATATATTTGAACCGTATATACGCTTTTCAAAAAATTTTAGCGTTATACACTTTTCGATGACGTCGACTAAATAAATTAACGACGGCATCGACTAAATAATAAAAAACATTATATATTTTTAACTTGTTATATATTTTAAGCGAGTTAACGTTGTAATCGGGTGAGAATTTATACCACAAATATGCCAAATAACCAAAAAAAAATTATGAAAGGTTATATACGCTACGTATAGCTCTATATGCAGCGTATATAAACTTTGTGAAAAACTGATGCTTCAAACCTACCAAAATGACCCCAAAAGTTCAGACGGTTTATATACACTGCGTATAGAGCTATACGCAGCGTATATAAACCTTTGTTTTCTGTGCAATGATTGCTAATCAGGCTCTGAGATCTATGCTTTACCTACGCTGCGTATAGCTCTATACGCATCGTATAAGTGTAACCCTATACGCGGCGTATAGAGTTATACGCAGCGTAGGTAAACCCTTATTTAACTAGAGTTTGGTATGCCAATAGGTACATTAGTGTGCCAAAAGGTACACCCTAATTTTATTGGATAAAACATTGTTTACATGTTTACTTAATAAGAGTTATAGAAAAATTGTAGTAAATTAAAAAAAAATGGATCATAGATTTTGTATGAAGTTTTTTTCAATGTTTTTTTTTTCTAATTATATTAACATTTTATTCTTTCATAGGTATTCTTCTAGTTTCCTTCAAAATATTTTATTATAAACTTTTTTTAGCTACACGTATCTTTCAACTATTTTTTT
The DNA here is from genome assembly GCF_002127325.2 of Helianthus annuus. Classification (NCBI taxonomy): domain Eukaryota; kingdom Viridiplantae; phylum Streptophyta; class Magnoliopsida; order Asterales; family Asteraceae; genus Helianthus; species Helianthus annuus. The sequence continues at coordinate 50,240,587 of NC_035434.2, read as the reverse complement.
TTTAATTTTTTGTACTTTACATAAGAAAAAATACATCATTTTAAGTTGAAAAAACAAAAATATAATATCTATTTTTGGCTTTATAGCCTAGTGGCATTATATCCATTTTTTTTTGTTATAATGCCCATACATCATTTTAAGTTGAAAAAACATAAATATAATATTCATTTTTGGTTTTATAGCCTAGTGGCATTATATCTATTTTTGGCTATAATGTCCATGGCTTTATAGCATAGTGGCATCTTGGTGTTAGGATAAGGTTTTGAGATAAATAGGTTCTGAGTTCGATTCTCGCAAGGTGGTTTTCTCATATTTATTGGATTTACTCCTGAATTTGTGTATAAGCATTATGCCTAATGAAGATAGATATGATGGTGTGATTCCACTAGTTGCACGACGATACTCCAGTGGTCCGTCAGTGATCCTAATTTGCCGTTAAAAAAAACTCCATTTTTGGAAAGCTATGTATTCAATAAACCTTCCTATATTTAGTTTAACACACTGGTTGTTGATTATTTGTTAACTAGCTTATGCCCCGTGTATTACACGGGTTTGTTTTAAACCATGAGATCAATCTTTTAATCAAAACAATCATAAGTCCATAATGCTTTATGTTTTATTCATTAATTGATTGTGATTGCTATCGTGATTAATTTATTATACGCCTAAAACAAAAAAACACTATAATAAACCAACAAACACTATTAATTATATTCCTAAAAACTTGAAAAGACAATGAATGAAACCAAAACACTATAATAAACCAACAAAACTTGAAAAGTACATAATACTTTATGGTGATAACTCCTTGTAATAGACTATTTTCTTTACTATTCACACGCCACATCTTCACAATGAATATCAAAAAATAAGATCGAAGAAGTATGGAACAATAATAAAAAAATATTATAACTCACGTTAGCTGGTTAATTGGTTGGATACCTGGTTTTTGGCAACGGACATCCACACTTAACACCATTTTTATGTCTTTTCACCTGAAATGTAGTTACCATACAATCAACTATGTATCTTTTCTAGCTGTTTAAAATTTATTAAAAAAACTATATAAAAATGTAATGTAATAACAAACAGAATGCTTGTATGCATAAGGATAGTAAACCCACTCCCCAAATTCAATTTCTTTTCCAAATAAATAACGTCGCAACTGGAACAAACATACCTAAAACCTTATTAGTCACCATGTCTACTACTCTACTACTGGAGCATCAAATTCCCTTTGATCAAGTGTAAACACTTCAGCCAATGGAAGACACTAATTAAACCTGCCATTAATCTTCATAAACAAACAAATAGGTAAATGTGATACTTGATTATGTAAAAATCCAATCACCAAACAGAAGGCACTAATAAACTTTTGGTACCCATTAAACTAATGGCATTAATAAAAAAACATAAAATAATATATAACCTCCAAATAAATCAAATTAAACTAATGGCACTAATAAAAAAACATAAAACAATCTATAACCTAAAAATCAATAAAAAAAATAAGTCAAAGAGAAAGAGCAAAACAATGTGGAACCTGCAACTGATGTTTGGGGTGTGGATGGCTCATGGCATCTTGTGATTTAGGGTTAAATACCACTTATAGATAAATCACTACAGTTTTATGCGCTGAATATACACTATAACACTTTCGATTTGTTAGAACCATTCAAGATAAAAGATAACCCATTATTGATAAGTGGGCCAATATTGTCATCGTAGGTATACCATCTCCTACCCATGAAAGTTTAAACCTTCGGAAACATGACACATGTTAGAAGTATGCAACCAATAACAAAAAAAAAAAACCGATAACACACTATTATTAACCAAAGAAAATATTCTCATTTTCTTATTAAAATAAAATTTTGGGTCAATTCTTTCTAATGATTATATCATTTATATTGGAATTTTGCTGCAATTCTCACGGGACCAAGGAAGTAAAGTAGTTATGAAAGAAATCAATGGTAACCATCAATGGATCAAGCTAGAGAAAAGGCAACTAACCTCTCTAAACCTCGTGATGTTAGGGTCGAAGTGATCTTTGATTTATGATTTCTTGAGCAACATTTTCATCAATCTACAACCAAAAAACCAATACACACCCTCTTTAAATTCAGCCTATAGATCAGTTAATATCCAAACCCAAAGTTATATAAATCATGAAATAAAAGAAAAGATTTAAACCATCAAGCACTCTAGGTGGTTTCAGTTATCCTTGGCCATTATTAAAATGCTCCGAAAAGAAATATACGATAAGACTCGGTATATGATGAGAGTTGTTCCAATGAACTGTAGCAATCAGCAAAATATATAATATTAAATAAAACAATTTTTAACTGTAGAACCAACAACATTTCAGTATCCTAACCTTTAGGTTCTGCTCACTGCCATTAACAGAAAATCTCATCAGGTTGAAGCCAAGTTCATTACTTGAAGATGGATAGAAACCAGACCAAAGTTGTTTACCTATATTCAAAACAGTCTTAAATTTTCAGATCAAAATGTTTTTTATAACTTTTTTGAAAAAAAATATTAGACGGGCGAAAACTGGTTATATTAGAAGAAAAGGGTTCAATAATTTTAAACAGAGATTACCTGCTATTCATGAGGAAGGTCTGCATGCGGGATTAGCGTTCACTATAGCCAAACAAAGGACACAAAATCCATCGAGAGTCAAAGAATAAATTCTAATCAAACAAAATCCACAATAATAAACAAACAATCCACTCACCTGAAGTAACGGAAGATGAAGAGATGAATTCAACCAACCATCATCCCATATCTCTACATCTGAATATTCCTTAGAAATCATTAATAAATAAAATAAGAAAAACACAAAAGTAAAGGAAGAAGGGCGTACCATTTATTACATGACAATTGCAAATCTGAATCAATCAACCAAACCATAGAAACTGGGTAACAATCAAGAAAGTATTAGCATGTATCAAATCACGAACCAGAATATAAATACTTAAAAAACCCAAAAAAAGGTGCAATCATGAAGATCGATTATTGCAAAAAGCAAACATACCTGGATAGTTTAGCGAGTTTGAGCTTAGGGTATTGAAGAGGAAATGGGAAAGATATTATGTAGAAGGAGGCGGTGATTTAGGGTTGTATAAGGAATTTGGTTGGCGCCTAAACCACAATTCAGATCGCTGGAAAACCATAGACTTTGTCGAAATCGTTTCATCAGCCATAAACATCGATGGGGCCATCACTTCACCATCGCCAAAGGAAAAGAACTTGTTATAATGAGGGTTTTTGAATTCATCCTTTCCTTTCTATATTCTTTTGCAATTTTCCATTTTTCCATATAACGTTTGAATCTCCAGAGAAAGAGAGCGTGAAAAAAGAACCAAGTTTGATTGGGGGAAAGATTTGGCCCATTGAATATTGTTGTAGAACTCTTAATTAGTCTTGGTTAACTTAATAACAATTTTGATTTTAAATATAAAATCGTTTTATTGGTTAACTTATGTATGTATGTGTGCATGTATGTGGTCATGTATGTGTTTTAGAAAAAAGATGACATCATTTTTTAAAAAATTGACATCACCCTTTTTAAAATACATGCCTATGATTGGGGGAGGGCTGCTTTATGACATTAGCCTTAATCCCCATTTATTAGATAAAATGATGTATTTAGCCTAAAAAGTTATATAATTACAAAGTTAGAAAATCATATAACCCCCTTCTTTAAAAAAAATCTAACTAGATAACCTTTTTTATTAAATTAATAAGGATATATATTTTTCTGCAAATCGTTTTTATATAAATATATACATCAAAACCATTAACAAATCAGTTTTTACTGCCCACTTCAATTATATTTATGTTTATTACAATGTTAATAAAATATTGTTTGATTTATAAAATATTTTTAAAAAATATAATTTTCAAAAGAGTTAAGAATTCAAATTAAAATATGACGAAATTGGAATCTGAAAAAAAAAAACTAATAAAAATGAATTAGAATAACAGGAAATAGATTGAAATTTGTGACAATTATAACTAATACTTTAAAAATTTGAATTTGAATTGAAGTGAATGAAATAAAAAACAATAAACAATTAAAAAATATAAAAATAGTTTACGGTTGTACCATTAAATAAGTTTTTTTTTTAAATTAAACTTCATTAAACCACACCTTCGACCCAAACGGGCAAAATGCCAAACATTACAACAACACCCCCGACCCAAACGGGCGAAGGACAAAGAAATTACAACATATACAATCAATGAGTATCTACACCAATCTGCCCAGCTAATATAATTACATGAAGATCTATTTCTAATCCAAGCATAACTATCTCCCCTATAATATCTTGTGGACTACACTTTTTCTTGTTGAAGATTACATTGTTCCTCTCTTTCTAAATGCACTAGCAAGCAATCATGGCCATCCCATAAATAATCCTTTCTGCCTTCTTACCACTCTTAATGGCCTTGTGAATATCTAAAATATCTTTGAACTCAAAAAAGAAAAGCGGCGAGATTTTAACCTAGACGCTGAAAGCTGACCAAACCTGAATAACTACCGAGCAAGCGGTGAACAAATGCTCCACTGATTCCTCGAACTCGTTGCAAAAAGGGCATATGATCGAGGTTATATCCACATTCCTTCCTTTTAAGTAAGTTATCGTTGGGAGCCTATCCAGATTTCCCCTCTAAGTCATAATATTACATTTGATGGATACCCATTTACACCACTCAAAATTTGGTGGGTGACAATTCCCTCTATCCACAATAAAAGCCTTTTTGACCGACTTCACCGAGAAACCATTCCGACTACCCTTAATCCAATACCAAGCGTCTTTATCATTGGAAAGCCTCAATACACTGGGAACCTTGTGACATTCCTTCCATTCCTTTAACTCCTCACTGGACTCAGGCTGTTTAGACCAATGCCATGTAAAAACCCCATCTCTTTGATTTGTTGCAATTCTGTCTACAACCCTGCACATTTTAAACATCTCCGAACCAAACAAATGAGGCCATCTTTCCCAAAAGGGAAGATCGCCCACCCAAGTGTCAATCCAAAAACGAATTTAAGCCCCATTCCCACGTTACCCATAATTAATCGGTTTAACCACTTCCCATTTAATTTCAATTTAGATATTAAGTTAACAATATTCTTCCAACACCCCGTTATGTTGCCATTAAGAGGAAGGAAGCTCCTCTGGTTGCTCTTAAAGTGACAAGCTTCCACCACTTTACACCACATGTTATGATTATCAGCTCTATACCTCCATCCCCATTTGACAAGAAGAGCCTCATTAACCTATTTGAGCCTGTTAATACCCAAACCACCCTTAATTTGGGGCCAAGTAACCCAATCCCAAGCCACCCAATTCATTTTCAAATTACTAGAACCCGCCGAAAGGGATTTTCTCATTTTAGCTTCTAGGGTTTTTATAACCCCCGTCGGGGCTTTATATAATGAAAAATAATAAATAGGCAGACTCTCTAACACCAAATTAATCAAAGTAAGCCTCCCCTATCGATAAAGTTTTAGCTTTCAAACCGATAATCTTTTATCAAAAATCTCAAAAATCGGTGTCCAATTGTTAATTCTGTTCATATTGTTCCCCACCGTAATCCCCAAGTAAGTAAGAAGGATGGTGTCCATTTTGCACCCAAGCACTTTAGCAGTATCTAACACTTCCCCATTTTCTACACCCAACCCATATATGTTAGATTTTTTAAGATTGATCCTTAAACCCGAGTATAAATAAAAAATTCTTAAACATCTTGCCACGTTCTACACATTTTCCTTATCCCAGTCCCCCAACAATAGAGCATCGTCATCATAAAAAAAGTGAGAAATAACCGGACCGTTATTTGGGGTTTGAATTCATTTGAATAAGCCTTCTGACCTAGCTTTGCACAGGATGCTAGATAGGGCTTCCATGACCAAAGGAACAAAACTAGGGAGAGGGGGTCACCCTGTCTGACCCCTTTGCTGCATTTAAATTCAAAGGTAGAAGACCCGTTATCTAGCCGACCCAAGTATCCCTTCGATCCAATTACACCATAAATTAGGAAAACCTATTTGCCCCATGATATACAGAAGAAAACTCCAACAAACGTTATGGTAAGCCTTTTCAAAATCGAATTTTAGAAGAAAAACCTTTTTTTTAATATTTTTTAATCCAAGCCATGAGTTCATTTAGCATAAACGGACTGTCCAGAGGTACCTCCCTATAAGAAACGCCGTTTGATTCTCTGAATTGATGGTCCCAATAACCAATTTGAGGCGATTTGCTAGAATATTAGAAATAGTTTTGCTTATCACCCCAATCAGGTTGATTGGTCTGTACTCTCTCAGTCCCAACGGATCCTTGCTTTTCGGAATAAGCGTTATGAAGGAAGAGCTACACCCTACAGCAGGATCGTACCTTTGCTGTAAAAAGAGACCAACAAGTTATAGAAATCATTTTCAAATAAATTCCAATACCTTTTTATGAATTTGAAGTTAAAACCATCCGGCCCAGGAGCTTTGTCAGAACCACAATCAAACATCGCACTTTTGATCTTTTCTTTGCTAAACGTCACCGTAAAAAAAGCCACATCTGCCTCCAAAAGACGCCTAACATTATAGCATATGAGTTTGGGTCTATCCTTGATTTTTTCCTCGAAAGCCTTTTTGAAGAAACCCATAATCTCTTTTTTGACCAATGAAGGTTTAGTGATCCATACATTGTTAATCATAAGGCCCGGAATATTGTTGAAAGCCCGTCTACTTTTGATGTACCCATGAAAGAACATATAATTTTCATCCCCTTCCAAGTCCCATCTAGCTCTAGCTCTTTGTTTAAGATCTTTAATTTTATATCCTTCAAGCTCATTAAGGTTTTTTTGACATTCCATCTTGGCCCACTCTTCCTCTTCGGATAACTCTCTATCTTCCGACATTTCTTCCAAAATTTCCAATTCTTCCTTAAGGATCGACTCTGTTTCCCCTTCCTTGAATAAAACCTCTTTTTTCCAAGTTTTTATACCCTCCCTGATCTCCTTTAATTTTTGCATTAACACCTCGTCTGGTTCCCCAACCCCGAAAAAATTAGCATTCACCTCATGAACCACCTCATCGAAGTCCTTTCTTTCCAGCCAAGAGTTGAAAAATCTAAACGGTTTGGGGCCGAAGTTTTTGTCCGAACATGTCAGAACGAGAGGCCAGTGATCTAATAAAAATCTCGGCAACGCCCGCAGGCATGCCACTGGCCACTCAGAAAAGAACTCATGGCATACCAAAACTCTATCGATCTTGCTAAGTTTGTTATCATTAACTTTAAGATACGTAAATTTGGTTCCTTTCATGTCGTATTCTCTTAACCCATATACATTATTTTTATAACTCATTATATAGTTATATTTTTATCTAAGGAAATTAGGAGTGAGAAATAGTAATTGATTTATCCAATAGACTTAGGATTAACAAAAAATATTGGAGTGAGAAATAGTAATTGATTTATCCAATACAATTAGGAGTGAGAAAAAGTATTTTTTTTAAATGTCCATTTTGTTAAATACTTTTCAAATCACCTATTTTGGTAAATAAGTTTTCCACCAACATCTATTTAGGCAAAAACTCTGTTTTGATTACTTTATTGACTAGTATATCTTGACCACTTGTGATTGGATTTGATAAATGTTGATTTATATTTGAATTACTTGTGTTTTATCAAATATATTGATGGTTTCTTGCATCGTTAGTGAGTTAGTAACTAGTTGGGTAGTTGATATCTATGAACGAATAATTAGGTCATACGTTTATTGTTAAAAATGTCCTTAATTATTATTTTGATTCAATAATTCCAATGCCATGTCTATTGGGTGTTTAATTAATTGAACTAGTTTTGTGGTAAACTTACAATCGGGATCCCGGGTGAGCGTTACTTCTTCTTAATCTGATTAAACTTTCTTAATTAATTTTCTCAGTTATTTCAACCAATCAAACCTGAAATCTAGATTAGTAGTAGTTAAATTGTTTAACACCGACCACAAATTCCCCATAGATACACGAACTTACTTACCTATACTATTTAAGGTATTTACGTTACAAAATTCTTGTTTTTGAATAGCACACGATAACTACATCAAAATGGCGCCGTTTTCGTGGAATGCGTGTGCTTCATGTTAGTTTACAGTACTTGTTATTTTTGTTTTCCTAAAAACCATGAAAATCCAAAAATATTTCGTTATGTTTGTTCTTCTTTTGTTTAGTACTACACACAATTTCTTGTTTGCTTGTGTGCAGATGATTTATACGTTGCATGCATACCAAGTTTTCTAGAAAGTCATCACTACTGCTATTTGATTTAGAAGTTGAAAGAACCACAAAAAGAAATTGAGTTGTTCTCGATTCAGCAGTCAATGGAAACTCACATTCTACAAGTATGAACCCACCAGAGAATCTGCAAAACCTGAACCAACCGTGTCACACCTCGATTTCCAGTGGGCCCGGTTGGTGGGTTTACACTTGACGATTGATAATAGTTTCACAATATGCAGCGGAAGATAGGATGATAAATTAATATTATAAAAGTTCAAAATTTATTAAATAAACTTTATAAGCGTTCGATACAATGACCTATAAGAAGGATCTGAAGTAAAAGTGAATTTAAGGACATTATAGGCCTTAAAGCACCGGGATCGCAAATTCCTAAGCTTTTCCCTTGACCGAGCTATTCAACTCTATATCCAAGCTCGTTACTTGTGGTTTAATCTTTTGAGAATACATGAGTTTTCACTTATAAATACAATTAACCGACTCATTTGAAAATCATTTTCATAAATCATTTTGATACATATTATGATAACTCATGGGTTAATCATTTTGTACTATATTGGGATAGATTTTTATCACCAGTTTTACATATGGTTTTACATACTTGTCAATACAGCTAGGTACCAGAAATCTATGCCGGTATGTGATGACGGTACACACCACCTTTAATACACGTCTTTTTGGAGTATAGTTACCACCCTGCGCGTATTTTATATGGGCATTCCTATTTGATGAGTCGGGACGCCCGGACACGGTATCATTACCCCAGTGTTTAATGCTATTCAAGCAATACATATTAAACGGATTCTTATATTTATGAAAGCATTTGTCCATTTATATAATGCCCGTCCCAAGCGGCTAATGCCGTATCCTAAGTTTTCAAATAAAACTAGGCTAAGAGTATTTACCTTTGCTTTACAAATTTTCTGTTTTAGTAAGTTCTTTGAAGCAAAGCCGTATTTCAGGTTGTATATCCTAGGCACGATTATCTGAAATGCTCTATAGTCCAAAATGAAATAGATATAAATATCCGTTAGAATGTTCATGGGTCTTTTTTGTAAATTATTTTACTTGTCTCGCTACTTAGAATATTATTCGGTTTCGCTAGATTAAGCGTTGACCGGTTAGAAAGTGGTTTAAACAATTCCGAGTGCGAAGCTTCGTTAAATATGGGTTATTTAACCAAATATTCTGATTTGGAATGATTGTGAAAGGTTTAAATCCATTTCGACTAGTTTATATAATTTATATATTATAAACTAGTCATTTGCGTAAATGCGACATTGGATGGTCGAAAGGGTCTATGACAAGTCCATTATGTCAAAACATATTTCCAAATATTATATAATCAGTTTCGAGGTCAATTTACATGCATCCTCGGTATTAAAACCATTTCTACGCCAAAAGGGCATTTTTGACATTTTTTTAAAAAGTATAGATAGCAAACTTGTCGATTTACCCTCTAAACGGTGTGACCATAAGGTATAACCTCAAATGGTTATTCCCTATAATGGTCACAAAACATGTCTTGATTAGGTTTCAAAGTGGACCAAACGAGTCAGAGTCGAAAGTCAAAGCAAAAGTCAAACTGCTTTACTTTCAATATAGAATAGAGGTCTAAACTGAGTATGATGAGTTGAGCATGCCAAAATATGTTATATTAATGCATACTACTAATATAATGTCAAAACTTTGAGTTTCGATAGCTTAAATTTCAATTAGCGTAAAATGCACATTTACTAGTTTTGACTTTTTATATATATGCTCGACTCATCATTTCGGCTATCAAACGTGATTGCCGGAAGGTATGATCATATGAGAATCATACCAACATTATTACGATCACGTAGGAAAGTTCGGATTGAACTAAGACTTGACCAAAATGGTCAGAACTGAAAGTCAAACAGAAAGTCAAACTGTTTGACTTCCAGATCATTACTAGCTAAATTAATGAAATTGAACAAGGCAAACACCTTATTATACTTGAGGACTCATAAAATCTTCAAGGGGCTGCTCCAAACTTCAGAGGAAGCTCCAAGTATCAGATTAAGAGTGAATTGAAAGGTGTGAGTTGAATGTTAACCATGATCACCTATTTTTACTAATCCAAAATCTCCCAAATCATGACAAGTGTGAGTAGGAGCTTTAGGAGAAGGATTAGTGTCATTTTTCATGTAATTTCCGTACGATGTGAACAATATTTTATATGTTATGGTTGTGTATTTTGAACATGTGATGTGAACGAAATCCATGGATCACGTTTGAAGAACTCACAAAATATTTCATGACGCATGATGACTATTTTTATTGATCACATCTCAAAACAGTTTAGACAATGCACTGAAACAACTAGTAGGGTTACCGGTTAGACTAGCTATGTCAGCACAGTTTTGGTACTCAGCTAAGCGACACATTTAGGACCCAGATTTGAGTCTAACACTCATACTATATTAAATCCTAAGTGAAAAAAAAAAAGATAAAAGACATGTATGAATCATATGAAAACCAGTGTAGTCAAAAGCCCTTTTTTCTTTGTTTCCCTTCCAACGAAAAAAAAAGAGAGTAGGCAATGCTTATGTTGTCTAAATAATAAAATTGTATACATCAAAAGTTGCCTTCAACTTTTGATCCCACACATCACAACCGATTTTCACTAGTAAAATATAAAATTCACACATGTTTTATTAACATAAAAGTCAAAGATGATAAGGCTTTAAACTTTTCATGTTTCTCCATCCATTTTGCATCTTCCTAAGGAAGTGGAGAATAAGACATAATACATGACATTATAAAAAAAAAACCCCTCTAATATACTTACACCCCTAACCAAACCAAACCATAAAATCTAACTAAATAATCTAACCATCACCCAACCCAAACCAAACCAAACCAAACCAAACCAAACCAAACCAAACCAAACCAAACCAAGACCCTCACTTTTTGATGTGAACGTCCAACATGGGGCCCTACAAGCCCTCATGATGTCTAATTATGTTGGATAATAGTTTAATGGGTATTAGATTTGTTTAGTGGGAGATGGTCATGCATGAAGATTATAAGGTACCTTATCTCACATCTAACCACTCTTATCACTCCATCCAAATTCAAACACAAACACACCTTCTCTGGCTCCCTACCTCACGGCCACAACTACTCCAAACCATCTCCATTTTGTGTTGATCTTACAAGCATTAACATATGATAGTTAGAGAAGTGAATGAACAGTTCTGAACGTGGTTTTTCTCAATTGGCCTATTTGGGCAGCCATCCCCCCATTACACGCGTGTCTTCCTGGTTAACACCTTACCCTTATCTCTGGTTTGCTTCAGATGAGAGAGGATGGGAAGAGGGAAAACGGATATAGAAGAGAGGTGGTGACCGGACGGTCATCACCGTCACACCACCGCGTTCACCATCTGGTGTCTCTGTTTTCTGGGGTTTTAACCTCTACACGAATTAGAGAGAGAAACCAAGGGAGCAGTGAGAAGTGAGAAAAAAAGGCCATGGCCAGCTTTTGAGCAACTCTGTATTATGACACATTCAGGTGAAGATGAAGACAGGTGGAGTGGAAGGGGTTGCCGATTGTTGATTATGGATGGAAGGGTGGACTGGTATGACGATGGGGTGTTGGTTTCGCTGCGATGAAGACGAGTGGAGACGGTGGTTTGACCCCGCCGATAAGGTTTTCGACGGCAACCCTAGCCGCCGTTAAGGTTTCCGACCACAACTGTCGCGGTTCAGGTCATCCACATCAAAATTACTTCTCTATGATTCCGGGTACGTGTTTATTGATTGTACGATTGAGCTTTCATGATCTGATTATAATTTGGGTTTTTTTTATTTATATTGTTTGTTTTTTAGCTTCTTCATATCAATATCTCTTATTGTTTGTTTGAATTATGATGTCGATTGAGTTTTGTTAAGCTATATTTAATTTGGGCTTTTGAATGAAATTGTGTTTCTTTGATCATCAATTTTGAATTTGAGTTGTTTGGTGAATTTACAAGAGGGGCCAAATTCAGTTCGTATAGTTTTAGCATGTACCTTTATGTTTCCCTGTTGTTTTCTTTCTGTGTCATTCATGTGGTGGTTTGAATTGGCAGCAACAAATTCATCCATACTTGCATGTTTCATAGAGGATTTCTTCAACAAATGCTAAACTTTAGCAGATCACAAACTAGATCGAGGCCAAACCGATCTCATCCTCTGGGAGGTAATTCATTATACACATGTTGTTTGGATCATGATTTCAAGATTATGATTCTTAATTTCGTCATTATTGTAACGATATGGCCACAAGATCATTGACTTGTGTTGTTTTATGTTATATCAAAATGAGCACGTCAAGTTAAAGTATTAATGATGATCGATCTATAAAGCTGGCTTTTAAAAGGTGCCACTGACATGCACCTCATGCACAAGGATGGTCGCTTCTAAATTGAAAAGTCCCAATGTGTATAGAAGGCACACTAAAGGCGAGGCAGGCGTACGGAAAAGTGGCTGGAAGCGAAAAACAAACAATATGTTTGATCATGTGCCTAAAGCGGATGCAGTTCTGTGAATAGTAGAACTCCAGAATGCAATGCAGGTGTTGTCGCTTACAGCTTTGGAGCTCCGTGTATCACGAGTAAATAGGTTTACCTATTAGAATTGGTCGATGAGTTTTTATGTTGGTGATTTTGTGGTAACACGATTTGTTTGGAATTTCATATGAAACTAATTACAAGATTTGTAGGAAGCTGTTGGTGAAGTCTTGTTACTTTGGTGCTTCTATAATGTCTTTGGTGCCATTAGACAACTTTGGTTCTTAGATAATGCAAAGCCAAGTTGAAAGCCCGTTAAGATTTGTATCCTTGGAAAAGCTAACTGATCTTAAGGTTGGACCTGCTGCCATGGTTCGCTTATTTTCCATAGAGTGGTAAAATAACGAATTAAATGAGGGTGTTTTTTTCGCATGGCAACTGGCGTCACCCTTAATTTGTGGAATTCTTTGGATTTGTGAGCATCATAAGCTTTGGATCTTTTGTGATTGTTGTTTTCGATATTGTATGACGTGTAGGTATGAACGTCTGTCATTTTTCTTTTTCAGATGCTTCACTGGCTATGATGGTCCGCAGAGCTTTCTGTTATGAGAATCAGTTTGCATATTGGTTATGCATATAAGGTGTTCGTTAAAAATGGCTAAAAGATAGTGTTTGTGCAGTCGGCTATGGTTAGTATTTGCTACTTTTAATTTTGAAATGGTTCAAGGTCTATGATGCTTTTTGTTTTGTGATGGTACAGGGGCTATGATGTTTGCGTAAGCCCTTTCGAGAACATATGACTGGTGTGGCTGAATGTCTGCCTTTTTTAATTTTCGAATAGTTCTTTTTCAGGGGCTATAATGGTTGCCTGAGCCCTTTATTGGGTATGCACATTGTTCTCATTTGTAATTTTGTGATGGTACAGGAGCTATGAAGTTCGCCTGAGCCCTTGTAAGTGTTCTCACCGTCCTAGACTCGGGTTTGATTAATAGTGTGATACATAGTCTATTTTTGTATAATGAATGGTGGACTAGACTTTAGAGTAAAATGACTCAATGGATGTCAGTTTACTTTAGCTGACCCTGTGTGCTCTGACAAAATTTTTTATTGTATAATTTTTTGGTTTACTCCTAAACTTGATTAAACATAAAGTTAACCTTAAGAGTTAAAACATTAAATGGTTGTGTTTGTAGCATACTACTGATGAAAGGTGCCTTGAAGATTTGAGAGAAAAGGTAAAAAGGTATTTCTTGAGATTTTAAATGCTACGCAATATGGTCTACCTAAATGAAAAAAATGTATAGAACAATCACCTACTTAGATGCAGAGTAAGAACATGTTTAATCTATATTGACTTCCATCAACTATTCCAGTTATTTTTGTTTTTTTATTTGTGATTAACGCTTTTGAATGCTATTCAATACTGTCTAACTATAACAGAAAAATGTGTAGGTGCTTTTTTTAGAAACAAAGACAATAACCTATTCGGAACAGAAAATTGCGTCAAAAACTCGATTCCGTCACTACGACGGAACTGTCCAACCCAGAAGGAGGCAACGGTGTGGTACTTGAACTGTAGGGTGTCGTATTCAAATAGAAAAATAATCGGAATCGTTGATAATTGGATTTTTCGGCGAGTTGTTTAACACGGCTAGGGATCGCTGGGTTTGATAATGCGTTGAGTAACTTGGCAGTTAGGTTACAAACGCAAGCTGTCGGAGGAGATTTGTTTCGGAAATTGGCATTTGAAAGTGTGACGTTTGGGCGGGATTCGGTGACGATCTACGAGATGATGCAATGTACGCCTTATTTATCAAAGGAGCAGTGCAGTTTGTGTTTGTACGGACTGGTTTGAAGGTTTTGCCAATTGTGATGTAATTTAGTTCTAAGTAGATTGTTCCTAATTATTTGAGTTGTAATTGTGAATCGTATAGTTCGACTTTTTATTGTCAAATTGATTACTCTTCAGTTTTGAATTGCGTTATACCAAACATGTCATATTACTCTATAGAAAGATTAAAAAATCAAGTTTGATGCTTCCTTATAGTTAGATGAAGGCGTGTTGTAATAAAAAGTCGTGCAACGCGCGACAAGGAATACCACTAGTTTCAAGAACATCCCAATGTGTATCATGGCTAGTTAAGAAGGATTCAAGCTATGGAAGTGCAAGCACCAACTTGAGGAGCTATTAACCACCACTCTTCTTTTTCATCTTTCAACTTGTTCATCCCTAGCCACTAGTGCTAGTTGTGAGTGTTCTCTAACCATCATTTTACATTTTGTTAGTAGTATATTAAAAATGTACAAGCAAATCATCAAAAACCTTCACTTTAAAAAAGATGAACACATGAACTACTAACAAAATCTAAAGAAAATAAATATTCTTGAAGTTGTTATGAAGTTTTTTAGTTGCTAGTTTGTGATGTTGATGAAATTAAATGTACACTTGCTAGAAAATATTTAAAGTCAAGGTCTAGCAAGTATACATAAGGATCTTACAAGATCCATGATGAACATGTTGATGAACTTGTTACACATGAAAAATGGACTTGTTAAAGTTGTTAAAATAATGTATTCATACTTATAAACTCATAGAAAAAGTGGATGAACAAAGTTGAGAAAAGTGATTTTCTACAAAGTTTGCAAATATTAAAAACAATACATGTTTTTTTAAAAGTTAGATGAACATGTTAAATATAAATTTAAAATACTACAAGTTTTAATAAACTTTCGAGTTCATCAAAACATGACAAATGCATTTTATTGCATATGTTAGTCTAGTAAAAATAATTGTGGATGATTTGTTGATGATTTCGAAAAGAAAATGATATGCTTTGAAAGCATGGAAACCTCCATTTTTAAGGGGAAACTATGGTAAAATTTTTATAGAAATTAAACACTTAGAAAAATATTGTTAAAAAAAGTGTTTATAAGTAAATTTTGAAGAATGGTTTTCATATAAAAGTTGCCATAATTTTTATTACAAAGATTACAAATATTGGAGGTTGGTTTTTTATAAACAAGAGTGACTAAGTAAATATTTAGGAAAGTATATATATTTAGATGTCACAATTTGAGTGATTACTTGTATATTATGTGTATTAGTGATATTTAAGAACTTGAAATAATATAACTCATCATAATACCCAAAAATTTCAATCCAAAATATTACCAAAATTTCCAAGGAATAAACATACAAGTTCTACACAAAATATTGGTAAAACCAAACTAAGGAATATGACATACAAAATATTCCGGAAAATTTATTCACAAGTATATTTTTGGAAAATAATATTTTAGACACCAAGAAACAAAAATATGATTTTTACAATTATTGCAGATTTATATCATATTTTTGATAAGGAGAAAATATATTATTTTTGGAAGTAAAAATATATTTTCTTGGAATTTTAGAAGATATATTATTTTTGGGAAAAATATATATTTTCTTGAGAAAACTTGAAATACATTATTTTTGGATAAAAAAATATAAATTTATATATATTTATCAAGTTGGACTTGAAAATATAGTACTTATGGAACTTATATGAAAATACAAATATTTTTGCCAAAGGAGAATTATAAATAATATTTCTTAAAATATATATATTTTGGAAATATATATTGGTGAACTTTTATTAGAAATAATATTCCGGAAAAATTAATACGAAATTAAGTATAAGAATACTTGACAATAACAAGAAAATACGTATTCTCGTACGTATAAATACACTCCGGAATATGTATTCTCAAGGCACGACCCGCTCACCTAACAGATAGTAGTACATTGTAGGTTGTCGTGCACACAAATAGCGGCTTGAGTTACGTTGGATTGAAGAACGCAAACTAGTGAGTTCATGCTCCCCTTTTCTTCAACTGTTTTTGGTTTTATAACTCTTGGGGGTGAAATACATGTTACGAATGCTTAAATGGTATGAAATGCCTATGAAATACTAGATCATGTGAGCATAGACTAAATACAGAAATGCCATTAATACTTAATTAGGGACGAGGGTTAGATCTAACAGGTACGGCCGAACCCCACTCACGGTCACAACTAGTACCTAGCAGTGCTTCGGAGTCCCAGTCGAGGTTAATCGACACAGTCAAGGTAAATTGACACAGTCGAGGATAATCGACACAGTCGAGGAAAATCAACAAGGGTATAAGCCATTACGAGTGCTTCCTATGTCCTCACATGCCTTAAAGTCCTTGTAAAACATTCATGTTCATACACGCTTTTCATACCTGTTTACAAAGGAGTCTCTCAAAGATTTACAAGAATACAGTACTCATACAAAATGCATGAAGTCGCTCAACTTTTGTTGATGTTTTCCAAAATTACATGTATTTTAGGTGAAAGGATGGATCTTGGGCGCGAGTGTCGTAACTAGAAGTAGACTTCAAGTTTAGATGTCATCCACTTTTGTTGGTTTGTAACCTAGTCGAAGGTTGTGTTTTAAAACTTGAATAACCAGTGTTTGTAATACTCAAATTTTATGAATGGATGAACATCGTTTTGGTCATGTAGTTGTTTATTACGATTGAATGCAATGATATTAAACCAGTCACACATCATACGATTCCGCAAAAGTCAGGGTGTGACAATCCTCACCCCCTTAAAAGAAATCTCGTCCTCGAGATTCTATTAAAAAGATAGGGGTACTTTCGTCTCATGTTTGATTCAACTTCCCACGCGTCTTCTGGGCCACGACGGGAATCCCATTTTACTTTCACGATAGGAATCTTTTTCTTCCGGAGCCTTTTAACCTGTCGATCCTCGATCGATAAAGGTTTCTCAATGAACCTTGGGTTTTCATCAATTTGCACCTCATGGTATGGCATTGCTAGTGTAACGCCTCGCGTTTTTGAACTTTCTATTTATAGCTTGTTGACTTGTACTGTCCTATTTTAGACAATTGTACTCTCAGTCAACTTAATCGAATTTCGAGACTTGAATCATAATGAAAAAAGTGCATTATTTTGATCATATATTTGTTTAAATACTATGTTATGCTATTACACGTTGAAACACGTTGAAACAATGTTAAGCACGTAAAAACAGTGAAATTCCATCTAAATCCCAGCTCTTAAATCCATCGTTGTCAAGAGATTACTCTAAACCGTACAAAATTGGGAATTCGTACGTTAATTCGGTTGAAGTATCAAAATTTGGGATTAAAATGATTTTTTATATTATTTTAAATAATTAAATAAACTAATTAAGTAAATAAATTAGTTAAAATATATATATATATATATATATATTATTTTATTGAATTTCAGTTAGTTTAAACTAACTTAGTTAACAAAACCTTTTGTAACCTTGAACTTAACCTGGTTAAGTCTAACCAGGTCAGCAGTTACAAAGGAAACCACTAACTGAGTTAGAAAACTCAGTTAGTTTGGTTAACCTATATAAAAAAAAAGGGGCTTTTTATGCGCGTGCCAGGGATCGAACCGGAGACCTTGACCTTAACAAGCAACGACTTAACCACTCGGCCGGGAATGCCACATCCGTTTATAAAAGGAAACTAAATTCATTTAACCGCTAAATTGAGTCGATCATTCAAATCTTGTGACCGCTAAAACAGCCAATCACCACTGTAACTTTCCTTTTTTTCTTCTTCGTAATTTCCGGCCAAGCTGTAATCAGCCGGTTACCTTCTGGATTTGAACTCATTCCATTTCTATCAAACCTTCCAAACGTTCAACCCCCCAAGCTCACCTATATAACCCGGCACCCTCCTCACTTCCGAACCCACACTCACCTTCACCACGAACCCTCTGTTCCCTCCGCAATTCACCGGAACTCGCCGGAGGAGATAACTTCACTCACCGGAAAAACCTCCAATCCTCACTATAAATACCCGACTCCTCCACTGCCGAACCCGCACACAACCACCTTCCTTCAAGACACCGGAAACCCGACTCGCTCTCGTTCACGTATCGCCGGAACTCCGTCTGCCACCACCTTCGCCGCCGGAGAACCACCGGTCACCGTTGCGAGTCGCCGGAAAAGACGATCCAGGCCGGTAACCTCCTCTTCGATTCCTTCCCTTCTTTCTGCTTTCTATTCCATTTTATATATTGTTTTATTAATATTTATTGTTACTATTATATATAATCAGTATTATCAGTTATAACATATACACATAATCCAAATCCTCAGTACTAATATTTATATATTATTATTATTATTATTATTATTATTATTATTATTATTAATATTATTATTATTATTATTAAAACAGATTTATTAATAATATTATAAAACAGATTTATTTATTATAACCTGAATTATGATATCAAATCAGAATTATTTAATAATCAGAATTATCGTTCATTTAAATCAGAATTTTTATAACATCAGAATTTAGTTTTAAATTTTCAGAATTAGTATTTATTATCTGAATATTTATTTTTACATTATCAGATTTATTATTCTATTAGAATCAGAAATTTTATAATAAATAGATTTACTATTTTATTTAGACTAGCAAAATTATTTTATATATATAAATCAGATTTGTTATTTTAATTATTAATCACTATTTTAAATGCCAAATAATTAGGAATCTTTACTTATAAAATCCAACATTTTAGTAATAATATTTATATCATTTTGGAAAAATGAGTATTTATTTTACTCATTTAGTTGTAAATAAATTGTCTTATATCTTAGGAAACATGTGATTATTGTTATGTCTTGTTATTTCAATAATCCCTAAATTCCCAATAATTAATCCAAAATACTCAAAATTAATAGGGTAATTCTCTTGTGCAACAACACTTGGAACAATCCTCATATTCTCTTTCCAAGAAATACGCAACGCACTCCAAGGTGAGTATACATGACCCATTTTCTATTTTCCACTTTTGGGTGCAATATGTATTCTATATCAAACATCACAATCACATCAAACATTTTATGCACACTCTATCCTTAATCTATGTGATACATTTTAATCATGTTAGACATGTTATGCTACTGTAAACACCTAATGACTATGTGTTCATTAACTTCGTACAAGCCTCCCCTAACAATGGTAGCACTATAGGTTGAGAAACGCCCCTCCTGTTCTATGAGCAGGTATTGTTAGGTTTAAACTATGTCAAACATACTCAAACTCGTTTGGGTACACTTTAATTGCGTTAAACTTTGGTTTGGGCACATAGAGTAACATCGTTTCGAGTATATACTGTTAACATGATATTGTATTTCACATTTGGATATGAGTAAACATTTTAAACACGTACTATGCTATGTATGAAAACTTGTATACTCGCCAACATGTTTTTGTTGACATTATTTTAATACATATTGCAGGTTGAAAGTACAAGATTCAAGAATCAAGCTAGGATGAACTCTAGAAACCCACATAACATTTGAATTATTGTTGAACAATATGTTGTATTGTTTGGAACTATGTATTCCACTTTAGAGTTTATGAAATGAATTAAATAAATTATTGTCAGATTTAGTGTTATGTTGTTTTGAGCAATTTGTTCGTCTCATCCCGATGTTTCCGCCATCGGTTGGGGTGTGACAGATTGGTATCAGAGCCATAACTATAGGGAATTAGGTAAGATTGCCATACTTTTCCCTAGTCTATAGTAGGAGTACTCTGATACCAGATAGGTATCAGAGCCATGACTATAGGGAATTAGGAATGCCTTGCCTAGTCTATAGTTTAGGAGCTTTTTCACTATGTGTTGCTTAAAACAACTTCCTTTCTATCTTCTTTGATTCCCTCTACTTTCTTTTGGACTTCTAAATTATACATGCCTTTCCTAAGGCTAACACAATACACACTTGGAGACTTTGAAGACACTCTTACAATACAAACGAAATGATTCATCAAGACAGGGGTGATTCCCACACTTGGTGATGATTTTTCACTCAGCTATATTTTGATTTTGCACGAAATCTACCCTCAAGTTAGGAGTGATATCCAAACCTTGATGGGAGTTTTCCATTTCATACTCTAGTGGACCCTTATCTTTTGATAAGTACCAACCACGTTAGGGTACGATGTTATCAAGTTAGAGGTGATACTCGCATCTTGTTTAACTAGTCCCACTCCTCGATTTTCGCTCTCGCCAAAGTCTCGATTTCCCAATCGATTAAGAACGTGTAGTAACTGGAAGGGTTAGGTAGCGGTAGTCGGGACGTCCTGTCTAGGTTTGGCATTCGTATAAATCCATTAAGGACCCGTTGCCTACCTGGGGACCCTCGATGAGAGTACTAATACCTATTAGGCCAAAACACGTTTCCTTAATTCGAAAAGGACTTCGGTCCACTTTGGAAGTGTCGTATGTTACGTTCCGTGGCAATCCATATTTTACGTTAACTCTCTTTTTATGTTATCTCAATTATTATGTGATTTTCGTTTGAGCGTTTGATCATTTCTAGCTAAGAGACACATTTCGCACTATTGTCGTAACCTAAAACAATTAATGATACTCTCTCGTGAACAAGTTAAATTTATTATGCTTTCATTATACATGTTATACTATGTGAAAATCTATGACATTTCATTCATTTTATGTGAACAACAATGTGAAAGACAATGTGCTATGTGATGCATTCATGAAACCAATTTTCCTAAATAAAAACCTTTGATCAAAGTCTCATTTTATAAACCTTTAGATATAATCTTTTCAAAAGTTTCATCTTGATTTCGAGGACGAAATCTCCTAAAGTAGGGGAGACTGTAACGCCTCGCGTTTTTGAACTTTCTATTTATAGCTTGTTGACTTGTACTGTCCTATTTTAGACAATTGTACTCTCAGTCAACTTAATCGAATTTCGAGACTTGAATCATAATGAAAAATGCATTGTTTTAATCACATGTTTGTTTGATGTCTATGTTGTGAAATAACACGTTAAAACACGTTACACTATGTTAAGCACGTAAAAACAGTGAAATCCCATCTAAATCTCAGCTCTTAAATTCATCGTTGCCAAGAGATTACCCTAAACCGAACAAAAATTGGGAATTCGTACGTTAATTCGGTTGAAGTATCAAAATTTGGGATTAAAATGATTTTTTATATTATTTTAAATAATTAAATAAACTAATTAAGTAAATAAATTAGTTAAAATATATATATATATATATATATATATATATATATATATATATATATATATATATATATATATATATATATATTATTTTATTGAATTTCAGTTAGTTTAAACTAACTTAGTTAACAAAACCTTTTGTAACCTTGAACTTAACCTGGTTAAGTCTAACCAGGTCAGCAGTTACAAAGGAAACCACTAACTGAGTTAGAAAACTCAGTTAGTTTGGTTAACCTATATAAAAAAAAAGGGGCTTTTTATGCGCGTGCCAGGGATCGAACCGGAGACCTTGACCTTAACAAGCAACGACTTAACCACTCGGCCGGGAATGCCACATCCGTTTATAAAAGGAAACTAAATTCATTTAACCGCTAAATTGAGTCGATCATTCAAATCTTGTGACCGCTAAAACAGCCAATCACCACTGTAACTTTCCTTTTTTTCTTCTTCGTAATTTCCGGCCAAGCTGTAATCAGCCGGTTACCTTCTGGATTTGAACTCATTCCATTTCTATCAAACCTTCCAAACGTTCAACCCCCCAAGCTCACCTATATAACCCGGCACCCTCCTCACTTCCGAACCCACACTCACCTTCACCACGAACCCTCTGTTCCCTCCGCAATTCACCGGAACTCGCCGGAGGAGATAACTTCACTCACCGGAAAAACCTCCAATCCTCACTATAAATACCCGACTCCTCCACTGCCGAACCCGCACACAACCACCTTCCTTCAAGACACCGGAAACCCGACTCGCTCTCGTTCACGTATCGCCGGAACTCCGTCTGCCACCACCTTCGCCGCCGGAGAACCACCGGTCACCGTTGCGAGTCGCCGGAAAAGACGATCCAGGCCGGTAACCTCCTCTTCGATTCCTTCCCTTCTTTCTGCTTTCTATTCCATTTTATATACTGTTTTATTAATATTTATTGTTACTATTATATATAATCAGTATTATCAGTTATAACATATACACATAATCCAAATCCTCAGTACTAATATTTATATATTATTATTATTATTATTATTATTATTATTAATATTATTATTATTATTATTAAAACAGATTTATTAATAATATTATAAAACAGATTTATTTATTATAACCTGAATTATGATATCAAATCAGAATTATTTAATAATCAGAATTATCGTTCATTTAAATCAGAATTTTTATAACATCAGAATTTAGTTTTAAATTTTCAGAATTAGTATTTATTATCTGAATATTTATTTTTACATTATCAGATTTATTATTCTATTAGAATCAGAAATTTTATAATAAATAGATTTACTATTTTATTTAGACTAGCAAAATTATTTTATATATATAAATCAGATTTGTTATTTTAATTATTAATCACTATTTTAAATGCCAAATAATTAGGAATCTTTACTTATAAAATCCAACATTTTAGTAATAATATATATATCATTTTGGAAAAATGAGTATTTATTTTACTCATTTAGTTGTAAATAAATTGTCTTATATCTTAGGAAACATGTGATTATTGTTATGTCTTGTTATTTCAATAATTCCTAAATTCCCAATAATTAATCCAAAATACTCAAAATTAATAGGGTAATTCTCTTGTGCAACAACACTTGGAACAATCCTCATATTCTCTTTCCAAGAAATACGCAACGCACTCCAAGGTGAGTATACATGACCCATTTTCTATTTTCCACTTTTGGGTGCAATATGTATTCTATATCAAACATCACAATCACATCAAACATTTTATGCACACTCTATCCTTAATCTATGTGATACATTTTAATCATGTTAGACATGTTATGCTACTGTAAACACCTAATGACTATGTGTTCATTAACTTCGTACAAGCCTCCCCTAACAATGGTAGCGCTATAGGTTGAGAAACGCCCCTCCTGTTCTATGAGCAGGTATTGTTAGGTTTAAACTATGTCAAACATACTCAAACTCGTTTGGGTACACTTTAATTGCGTTAAACTTTGGTTTGGGCACATAGAGTAACATCGTTTCGAGTATATACTGTTAACATGATATTGTATTTCACATTTGGATATGAGTAAACATTTTAAACACGTACTATGCTATGTATGAAAACTTGTATACTCGCCAACATGTTTTTGTTGACATTATTTTAATACATATTGCAGGTTGAAAGTACAAGATTCAAGAATCAAGCTAGGATGAACTCTAGAAACCCACATAACATTTGAATTATTGTTGAACAATATGTTGTATTGTTTGGAACTATGTATTCCACTTTAGAGTTTATGAAATGAATTAAATAAATTATTGTCAGATTTAGTGTTATGTTGTTTTGAGCAATTTGTTCGTCTCATCCCGATGTTTCCGCCATCGGTTGGGGTGTGACAGCTAGCGATTCATCAGCTAGACATGTCTTCAGATTTGATATGTGGAATACATCGTGGATTCCACCGAGTTCCTTAGGTAGTTTAAGCTTATAAGTGTGATAACTGTTGTTGTATGAGAATTCGATTAGGGATAGATGATCATCCCAACTACCTCCTAAATCGATCATGCATGCCCTTAGCATGTCTTCCAAAGTTTGAATAGTATGCTTACTCTGACCATCGATTTGTGGATGTAAGTTGTACTAAAATTTAGGCGAGCGCCTAAAGCTTGTTGGAAACTTTTCCAAAAGTGAGATGTGTACCCAGTATCACGATCGGATACTATTGTCAATGGTACACCATGTAGGGATAATATATTGTCAACATATAGCTTGGTCAATTTGTCTGAACTATACATCTCTTTTATTGGCCGAAAATGAGTTGACTTAGTGAGTCTGTCAAGTATAATCCAAATAGTATCATTTCCATGACTTGTTCTAGGTAACTTGGTAATTAGATCCATAGTTACCATTTTCTATTTCTAAATGGGTATTTATAACTGCTGTAGCAACCCTGACGGTTTTTGGTGTTTGGCTTTCACTTGCGAACATGTCAGACATTTGGCTACATAGGTGGCTATAGACTTTATCATGCCTATCCACCAATTGTTCTTCTTAAGGTATTGGTACATATTGTCTCCACCTGGATGTACAGAATATCTCGAGTTATGTGATTCTTTTAAAATCAACTCTCTGAGTCCTCCAAATACAGGAACCCATATTCTATCATTAAGTCTCAATATTCGATCGTTAGTAGGTTTTAACTGTTCGACAGTTCCACCTAGTTCCTCTTTTGGAACATTTGTCTCTAACAAGGCTTCTTTTTGAACATCTACTAGCTTCTCATTCAAGCTGGTTATAAGCTCGATTCTTTTAGCATGCACTCTTATTGGTTTTATCTTTTCTTTCCTGCTTAAGGCATCAGCAACAACATTTGCCTAGCCAGGATGATAACGAATCTCACATTTGTAATGATTCAAGGCACAATAAAACGTAACTCAAAGACACTAAACTAATACAAAGTCAAGGCACGACCCGCTCTCCTAACAGACAGTAGTACATTGTAGGTTGTCGTGCACACAAATAGCAGCTTGAGTTACGTTGGATTGAAGAACGCAAACTAGCGAGTTCATGCTCCCCCTCTTCTTTAAATGTTTTTGGTTTTATAACTATCGGGGGTGAAATACATGTTACGAATGCTTAAACGGTATGAAATGCCTATGAAATACTAGATCATGTGAGCATAGACTAAATACAGAAATGCCATTAATACTTAATTAGGGACGAGGGTTAGATCTAACGGGTACGGCCGAACCCCACTCACGGTCACAACTAGTACCTAGCAGTGCTTCGGAGTCCCAGTCGAGGTTAATCGACACAGTCGAGGATAATCGACACAGTCGAGGGTAATCGACAGAGTCAAGGGAAATTGACACAGTAGAGGATAATCGACACAGTCGAGGAAAATCGACAAGGGTATAAGCCATTACGAGTGCTCCCTATGTCCTCACATGCCTTAAAGTCCTTGTAAAACATTCATGTTCATACACGCTTTTCATACCTGTTTACAAAGGAGTCTCTCAAAGATTTACAAGAATACAGTACTCATACAAAATGCATGAACTCGCTCAACTTTTGTTGATGTTTTCCAAAATTACATGTATTTCAGGTGACATGATGGATCTTGGGCGCGAGTGTCGTAACTAGAAGTAGACTTCAAGTTTAGATGTCATCCACTTTTGTTGGTTTGTAACCTAGTCGAAGGTTGTGTTTTAAAACATGAATAACCAGTGTTTGTAATACTCAAATTTTATGAATGGATGAACATCGTTTTGGTCATGTAGTTGTTTATTACGATTGAATGCAATGATATTAAACCAGTCACACATCATACGCTTCCTCAAAAGTCAGGGTGTGACAGTTTGGTATCAGAGCTTCGATTGTAGTGAACTAGGATTCCTTCTCGAGTCTAGAATACAATCACTAGAACTCCCTCACGAAAACATTTTCATAAAAGGTTTTTCATTGCATTCACAAAAGCGCCAAGATCCACGAGTCAAACATTTTTCAGAGAAAAGACAAGAAAAGGACATTGGTAGGGAGGAGAATACCCTAAATTAAAGTGCCAACTAAGGCATATTCTACATGAGTTAGACTTGCCAAAGACAAAATGACCCCCCCCCTAAAGGACACATGAGAGTTATATGTGATATGATGCAAAGTAACACACTTATTTATTGACATATATATACGTATAAGTGTACTGAATAATTATTGACGTGAACAAGATACTTTTGACTCCGAATCCTATTATTGTTCTTGGCCCGCACGATGAAACTATCGACCTCGCGCTTATTGCCAAGCTCATGGCTGGAGTGACTACCAAACGAGATCCTGAGTTGGTTTCCGTAGAAGATGGCTGCTCTTCCCTCTCGATTGTGAAGGTGCCTGACTACGGTAGTGATGGTGAGGCGGAGGAGGCAACCTTGGACAACACCCTTATTAGCCGTACGAGGTCCCGGTGGCTTTGGTGAAGTAAGATTGACGATACACTTGACCAGAAAAGGAAGATGAAGTATTCATCTTGAAGGTGCCCCTCCAACTACTAGGAATTCTCCCTATTCCTATTTCATTTAATCATCGTGCCTATTCGCGCAACGATAATGAGTGTTAGCACGTGGACCACCGCAATGGTCCTTTCCATGACAGAGGTATAAGGACAGTAGTGTCCCCTCCTAGATTGATCATCTGCTTGGACGAGAGAAAATTGGGGTAACTGTGCAAGACAATTTATTATTATAGGGGCCCACGTAATAACAACTTGTAGTGCATGGAAATCCTGGTGGACTCTGCGGGCCAAGCTAACGATCACTACACAAAAATAAACTCTAGGTGTTCACACCTTCATCTAGTAGAACGATACCTAGACTGTTGCCTTAGCACTTTACAAAGTAGGAAACCCATCTTTGCTTACTTCATGTCAGACACTTCTACCCGTCTGCGAATTGTTTGAGAATCGATATCTAAGCAAGTAGGGAGGGCTAACACGAGGGACAGATTCAGTGACATTACACTCTCTATCACCCCTACATGACACAACCCCCATCTCTGAAAGTATACCCGTCTTGTGAAGTTAAAGACCAAAGAAAACTAACGTAGA